>NC_139224.1:87770924-88370924 GCF_055691185.1 Crinia signifera
GTTTCGAAAAAAAGGTCAAAATCAATTATGACATCATCAGTGATGTCACAATTGACATTATCGGTTTAAAAATTACTGTCGTAGATGATGTCCGTGCCATCCGTGAGTTCAGAAACGTCCATTTTTCAGTTTTGAAAAGATGGTCGAAATCAATTATGACATCATCAGTGATGTCACAATTGACATTATCGGTTTTAAAATTACTGTCGTAGATGATGTCCGTGCCATTCGTGAGTTCAGAAGCGTCAATTTTACAGTTTTGAAAAGATGGTCGAAATCAAATATGACATCATCAGTGATGTCACAATTGACATTATCGGTTTTAAAATTACTGTCGTAGATGATGTCCGTGCCATTCGTGAGTTCAGAAGCGTCAATTTTACAGTTTTGAAAAGATGTCGAAATCAATTATGACATCATCAGTGATGTCACAATTGACATTATCGGTTTTAAAATTACTGTCTTAGATGATGTCCGTGCCATCCGTGAGTTCAGAATCGTCAAATTTACAGTTTCAAAAAGATGGTCGAAATCAATTATGACATCATCAGTGATGTCACAATTGACATTATCGGTTTTAAAATTACTGTCGTAGATGATGTCCGTGCCATTCGTGAGTTCACAAGCGTCAATTTTACAGTTTTGAAAAGATGTCGAAATCAATTATGACATCATTAGTGATGTCACAATTGACATTATCGGTTTTAAAATTACTGTCTTAGATGATGTCCGTGCCATCCGTGAGTTCAGAATCGTCAAATTTACAGTTTCGAAAAGATGGTCGAAATCAATTATGACATCATCAGTGATGTCACAATTGACATTATCGGTTTTAGAATTACTGTCGTAGATGATGTCCGTGCCATCCGTGAGTTCAGAAGCGTCAATTTTACAGTTTTGAAAAGATGGTTGAAATCAATTATGACATCATCAGTGATGTCACAATTGACATTATCGGTTTAAAAATTACTGTCGTAGATGATGTCCGTGCCATCCGTGAGTTCAGAAGCATCAATTTTACAGTTTTGAAAAGATGGTCGAAATCAATTATGACATCATCAGTGATGTCACAATTGACATTATCGGTTTTAAAATTACTGTCGTAGATGATGTCCGTGCCATCCGTGAGTTCAGAAGCGTCAATTTTACAGTTTTGAAAAGATGGTCGAAATCAATTATGACATCATCAGTGATGTCACAATTGACATTATCGGTTTTAAAATTACTGTCGTAGATGATGTCCGTGCCATTCGTGAGTTCAGAAGCGTCAATTTTACAGTTTTGAAAAGATGTCGAAATCAATTATGACATCATCAGTGATGTCACAATTGACATTATCGGTTTTAAAATTACTGTCGTAGATGATGTCCAAGCCATCCGTGAGATCAGAAGTGTCAATTTTACAGTTTCGAAAAAAAGGTCAAAATCAATTATGACATCATCAGTGATGTCACAATTGACATTATCGGTTTAAAAATTACTGTCGTAGATGATGTCCGTGCCATCCGTGAGTTCAGAAACGTCCATTTTACAGTTTTGAAAAGATGGTCGAAATCAATTATGACATCATCAGTGATGTCACAATTGACATTATCGGTTTTAAAATTACTGTCGTAGATGATGTCCGTGCCATTCGTGAGTTCAGAAGCGTCAATTTTAAAGTTTTGAAAAGATGTCTAAATCAATTATGACATCATCAGTGATGTCACAATTGACATTATCGGTTTTAAAATTACTGTCGTAGATGATGTCCAAGCCATCCGTGAGTTCAGAAGCGTCAATTTTAAAGTTTTGAAAAGATGTCGAAATCAATTATGACATCATCAGTGATGTCACAATTGACATTATCGGTTTAAAAATTACTGTCGTAGATCATGTCCGTGCCATCCGTGAGTTCAGAAGCGTCAATTTTACAGTTTCGAAAAGAAGGTCAAAATCAATTATGACATCATCAGTGATGTCACAATTGACATTATCGGTTTTAAAATTACTGTCTTAGATGATGTCCGTGCCATCCGTGAGTTCAGAATCATCAAATTTACAGTTTCGAAAAGATGGTCGAAATCAATTATGACATCATCAGTGATGTCAAAATTGACATTATCGGTTTTAAAATTACTGTCGTAGATGATGTCCAAGCCATCTGTGAGTTCAGAAGTGTCAATTTTACAGTTTCGAAAAAAAGGTCAAAATCAATTATGACATCATCAGTGATGTCACAATTGACATTATCGGTTTTAAAATTACTGTCGTAGATAATGTCCAAGCCATCCGTGAGTTCAGAAGTGTAAATTTTACAGTTTCGAAAAAAAGGTCAAAATCAATTATGACATCATCAGTGATGTCACAATTGACATTATCGTTTTAAAAATTACTGTCGTAGATGATGTCCGTGCCATCCGTGAGTTCAGAAGCGTCAATTTTACAGTTTCGAAAAGATGGTCAAAATCAATTATGACATCATCAGTGATGTCACAATTGACATTATCAGTTTTAAAATTACTGTCTTAGAGGATGTCCGTGCCATTCGTGAGTTCAGAAGCGTCAATTTTACAGTTTTGAAAAGATGTCGAAATCAATTATGACATCATCAGTGATGTCAAAATTGACATTATCGGTTTTAAAATTACTGTCGTAGATGATGTCCGTGCCATTCGTGAGTTCAGAAGCGTCAATTTTAAAGTTTTGAAAAGATGTCTAAATCAATTATGACATCATCAGTGATGTCACAATTGACATTATCGGTTTTAAAATTACTGTCGTAGATGATGTCCAAGCCATCCGTGAGTTCAGAAGCGTCAATTTTAAAGTTTTGAAAAGATGTCGAAATCAATTATGACATCATCAGTGATGTCACAATTGACATTATCGGTTTAAAAATTACTGTCGTAGATGATGTCCGTGCCATCCGTGAGTTCAGAAGCGTCAATTTTACAGTTTCGAAAAGAAGGTCAAAATCAATTATGACATCATCAGTGATGTCACAATTGACATTATCGGTTTTAAAATTACTGTCTTAGATGATGTCCGTGCCATCCGTGAGTTCAGAATCATCAAATTTACAGTTTCGAAAAGATGGTCGAAATCAATTATGACATCATCAGTGATGTCAAAATTGACATTATCGGTTTTAAAATTACTGTCGTAGATGATGTCCAAGCCATCTGTGAGTTCAGAAGTGTCAATTTTACAGTTTCGAAAAAAAGGTCAAAATCAATTATGACATCATCAGTGATGTCACAATTGACATTATCGGTTTTAAAATTACTGTCGTAGATGATGTCCAAGCCATCCGTGAGTTCAGAAGTGTAAATTTTACAGTTTCGAAAAAAAGGTCAAAATCAATTATGACATCATCAGTGATGTCACAATTGACATTATCGTTTTAAAAATTACTGTCGTAGATGATGTCCGTGCCATCCGTGAGTTCAGAAGCGTCAATTTTACAGTTTCGAAAAGATGGTCAAAATCAATTATGACATCATCAGTGATGTCACAATTGACATTATCAGTTTTAAAATTACTGTCTTAGAGGATGTCCGTGCCATTCGTGAGTTCAGAAGCGTCAATTTTACAGTTTTGAAAAGATGTCGAAATCAATTATGACATCATCAGTGATGTCACAATTGACATTATCGGTTTTAAAATTACTGTCGTAGATGATGTCCAAGCCATCCGTGAGTTCAGAAGTGTCAATTTTACAGTTTCGAAAAAAAGGTCAAAATCAATTATGACATCATCAGTGATGTCACAATTGACATTATCGGTTTAAAAATTACTGTCGTAGATGATGTCCGTGCCATCCGTGAGTTCAGAAACGTCCATTTTTCGGTTTTGAAAAGATGGTCGAAATCAATTATGACATCATCAGTGATGTCACAATTGACATTATCGGTTTTAAAATTACTGTCGTAGATGATGTCCGTGCCATTCGTGAGTTCAGAAGCCTCAATTTTAAAGTTTTGAAAAGATGTCGAAATCAATTATGACATCATCAGTGATGTCACAATTGACATTATCGGTTTTAAAATTACTGTCGTAGATGATGTCCAAGCCATCCGTGAGTTCAGAAGCGTCAATTTTAAAGTTTTGAAAAGATGTCGAAATCAATTATGACATCATCAGTGATGTCACAATTGACATTATCGGTTTAAAAATTACTGTCGTAGATGATGTCCATGCCATCCGTGAGTTCAGAAGCGTCAATTTTACAGTTTCAAAAAGATGGTCAAAATCAATTATGACATCATCAGTGATGTCACAATTGACATTATCGGTTTTAAAATCACTGTCGTAGATGATTTCCGTGCCATCCGTGAGTTCAGAAGGGTCAATTTTACAGTTTTGAAAAGATGGTTGAAATCAATTATGACATCATCAGTGATGTCACAATTGACATTATCGGTTTTAAAATTACTGTCGTAGATGATGTCCGTGCCATTCGTGAGTTCAGAAGCGTCAATATTACAGTTTTGAAAAGATGTCGAAATCAATTATGACATCATCAGTGATGTCACAATTGACATTATCGGTTTTAAAATTACTGTCTTAGATGATGTCCGTGCCATCCGTGAGTTCAGAATCATCAAATTTACAGTTTCGAAAAGATGGTCGAAATCAATTATGACATCATCAGTGATGTCACAATTGACATTATCGGTTTTAAAATTACTGTTGTAGATGATGTCCAAGCCATCCGTGAGTTCAGAAGTGTCAATTTTACAGTTTCGAAAAAAAGGTCAAAATCAATTATGACATCATCAGTGATGTCACAATTGACATTATCGTTTTAAAAATTACTGTCGTAGATGATGTCCGTGCCATCCGTGAGTTCAGAAGCGTCAATTTTACAGTTTCGAAAAGATGGTCAAAATCAATTATGACATCATCAGTGATGTCACAATTGACATTATCGGTTTTAAAATTACTGTCTTAGATGATGTCCGTGCCATCCGTGAGTTCAGAAGCGTCAATTTTACAGTTTTGAAAAGATGGTCGAAATCAATTATGACATCATCAGTGATGTCACAATTGACATTATCGGTTTTAAAATTACTGTCGTAGATGATGTCCGTGCCATTCGTGAGTTCAGAAGCGTCAATTTTACAGTTTTGAAAAGATGTCGAAATCAATTATGACATCATCAGTGATGTCACAATTGACATTATCGGTTTTAAAATTACTGTCGTAGATGATGTCCAAGCCATCCGTGAGATCAGAAGTGTCAATTTTACAGTTTCGAAAAAAAGGTCAAAATCAATTATGACATCATCAGTGATGTCACAATTGACATTATCGGTTTAAAAATTACTGTCGTAGATGATGTCCGTGCCATCCGTGAGTTCAGAAACGTCCATTTTACAGTTTTGAAAAGATGGTCGAAATCAATTATGACATCATCAGTGATGTCACAATTGACATTATCGGTTTTAAAATTACTGTCGTAGATGATGTCCGTGCCATTCGTGAGTTCAGAAGCGTCAATTTTAAAGTTTTGAAAAGATGTCTAAATCAATTATGACATCATCAGTGATGTCACAATTGACATTATCGGTTTTAAAATTACTGTCGTAGATGATGTCCAAGCCATCCGTGAGTTCACAAGCGTCAATTTTAAAGTTTTGAAAAGATGTCGAAATCAATTATGACATCATCAGTGATGTCACAATTGACATTATCGGTTTAAAAATTACTGTCGTAGATGATGTCCGTGCCATCCGTGAGTTCAGAAGCGTCAATTTTACAGTTTCGAAAAGATGGTCAAAATCAATTATGACATCATCAGTGATGTCACAATTGACATTATCGGTTTTAAAATTACTGTCTTAGATGATGTCCGTGCCATCCGTGAGTTCAGAATCATCAAATTTACAGTTTCGAAAAGATGGTCGAAATCAATTATGACATCATCAGTGATGTCAAAATTGACATTATCGGTTTTAAAATTACTGTCGTAGATGATGTCCAAGCCATCCGTGAGTTCAGAAGTGTCAATTTTACAGTTTCGAAAAAAAGGTCAAAATCAATTATGACATCATCAGTGATGTCACAATTGACATTATCGGTTTTAAAATTACTGTCGTAGATGATGTCCAAGCCATCTGTGAGTTCAGAAGTGTAAATTTTACAGTTTCGAAAAAAAGGTCAAAATCAATTATGACATCATCAGTGATGTCACATTTGACATTATCGTTTTAAAAATTACTGTCGTAGATGATGTCCGTGCCATCCGTGAGTTCAGAAGCGTCAATTTTACAGTTTCGAAAAGATGGTCAAAATCAATTATGACATCATCAGTGATGTCACAATTGACATTATCAGTTTTAAAATTACTGTCTTAGAGGATGTCCGTGCCATTCGTGAGTTCAGAAGCGTCAATTTTACAGTTTTGAAAAGATGTCGAAATCAATTATGACATCATCAGTGATGTCACAATTGACATTATCGGTTTTAAAATTACTGTCGTAGATGATGTCCGTGCCATTCGTGAGTTCAGAAGCGTCAATTTTACAGTTTTGAAAAGATGGTCGAAATCAATTATGACATCATCAGTGATGTCACAATTGACATTATCAGTTTTAAAATTACTGTCGTAGATGATGTCCGTGCCATTCGTGAGTTTAGAAGCGTCAATTTTACAGTTTTGAAAAGATGTCGAAATCAATTATGACATCATCAGTGATGTCACAATTGACATTATCGGTTTTAAAATTACTGTCTTAGATGATGTCCGTGCCATCCGTGAGTTCAGAATCGTCAAATTTACAGTTTCGAAAAGATGGTCGAAATCAATTATGACATCATCAGTGATGTCACAATTGACATTATCGGTTTTAAAATTACTGTCGTAGATGATGTCCAAGCCATCCGTGAGTTCAGAAGTGTCAATTTTACAGTTTCGAAAAAAAGGTCAAAATCAATTATGACATCATCAGTGATGTCACAATTGACATTATCGGTTTAAAAATTACTGTCGTAGATGATGTCCGTGCCATCCGTGAGTTCAGAAACGTCCATTTTTCAGTTTTGAAAAGATGGTCGAAATCAATTATGACATCATCAGTGATGTCACAATTGACATTATCGGTTTTAAAATTACTGTCGTAGATGATGTCCGTGCCATTCGTGAGTTCAGAAGCGTCAATTTTACAGTTTTGAAAAGATGGTCGAAATCAAATATGACATCATCAGTGATGTCACAATTGACATTATCGGTTTTAAAATTACTGTCGTAGATGATGTCCGTGCCATTCGTGAGTTCAGAAGCGTCAATTTTACAGTTTTGAAAAGATGTCGAAATCAATTATGACATCATCAGTGATGTCACAATTGACATTATCGGTTTTAAAATTACTGTCTTAGATGATGTCCGTGCCATCCGTGAGTTCAGAATCGTCAAATTTACAGTTTCAAAAAGATGGTCGAAATCAATTATGACATCATCAGTGATGTCACAATTGACATTATCGGTTTTAAAATTACTGTCGTAGATGATGTCCGTGCCATTCGTGAGTTCACAAGCGTCAATTTTACAGTTTTGAAAAGATGTCGAAATCAATTATGACATCATTAGTGATGTCACAATTGACATTATCGGTTTTAAAATTACTGTCTTAGATGATGTCCGTGCCATCCGTGAGTTCAGAATCGTCAAATTTACAGTTTCGAAAAGATGGTCGAAATCAATTATGACATCATCAGTGATGTCACAATTGACATTATCGGTTTTAGAATTACTGTCGTAGATGATGTCCGTGCCATCCGTGAGTTCAGAAGCGTCAATTTTACAGTTTTGAAAAGATGTCGAAATCAATTATGACATCATCAGTGATGTCACAATTGACATTATCGGTTTAAAAATTACTGTCGTAGATGATGTCCGTGCCATCCGTGAGTTCAGAAGCATCAATTTTACAGTTTTGAAAAGATGGTCGAAATCAATTATGACATCATCAGTGATGTCACAATTGACATTATCGGTTTTAAAATTACTGTCGTAGATGATGTCCGTGCCATCCGTGAGTTCAGAAGCGTCAATTTTACAGTTTTGAAAAGATGGTCGAAATCAATTATGACATCATCAGTGATGTCACAATTGACATTATCGGTTTTAAAATTACTGTCGTAGATGATGTCCGTGCCATTCGTGAGTTCAGAAGCGTCAATTTTACAGTTTTGAAAAGATGTCGAAATCAATTATGACATCATCAGTGATGTCACAATTGACATTATCGGTTTTAAAATTACTGTCGTAGATTATGTCCAAGCCATCCGTGAGATCAGAAGTGTCAATTTTACAGTTTCGAAAAAAAGGTCAAAATCAATTATGACATCATCAGTGATGTCACAATTGACATTATCGGTTTAAAAATTACTGTCGTAGATGATGTCCGTGCCATCCGTGAGTTCAGAAACGTCCATTTTACAGTTTTGAAAAGGTGGTCGAAATCAATTATGACATCATCAGTGATGTCACAATTGACATTATCGGTTTTAAAATTACTGTCGTAGATGATGTCCGTGCCATTCGTGAGTTCAGAAGCGTCAATTTTAAAGTTTTGAAAAGATGTCTAAATCAATTATGACATCATCAGTGATGTCACAATTGACATTATCGGTTTTAAAATTACTGTCGTAGATGATGTCCAAGCCATCCGTGAGTTCAGAAGCGTCAATTTTAAAGTTTTGAAAAGATGTCGAAATCAATTATGACATCATCAGTGATGTCACAATTGACATTATCGGTTTAAAAATTACTGTCGTAGATGATGTCCGTGCCATCCGTGAGTTCAGAAGCGTCAATTTTACAGTTTCGAAAAGAAGGTCAAAATCAATTATGACATCATCAGTGATGTCACAATTGACATTATCGGTTTTAAAATTACTGTCTTAGATGATGTCCGTGCCATCCGTGAGTTCAGAATCATCAAATTTACAGTTTCGAAAAGATGGTCGAAATCAATTATGACATCATCAGTGATGTCAAAATTGACATTATCGGTTTTAAAATTACTGTCGTAGATGATGTCCAAGCCATCTGTGAGTTCAGAAGTGTCAATTTTACAGTTTCGAAAAAAAGGTCAAAATCAATTATGACATCATCAGTGATGTCACAATTGACATTATCGGTTTAAAAATTACTGTCGTAGATGATGTCCGTGCCATCCGTGAGTTCAGAAACGTCCATTTTTCAGTTTTGAAAAGATGGTCGAAATCAATTATGACATCATCAGTGATGTCACAATTGACATTATCGGTTTTAAAATTACTGTCGTAGATGATGTCCGTGCCATTCGTGAGTTCAGAAGCCTCAATTTTAAAGTTTTGAAAAGATGTCGAAATCAATTATGACATCATCAGTGATGTCACAATTGACATTATCGGTTTTAAAATTACTGTCGTAGATGATGTCCAAGCCATCCGTGAGTTCAGAAGCGTCAATTTTAAAGTTTTGAAAAGATGTCGAAATCAATTATGACATCATCAGTGATGTCACAATTGACATTATCGGTTTAAAAATTACTGTCGTAGATGATGTCCATGCCATCCGTGAGTTCAGAAGCGTCAATTTTACAGTTTCAAAAAGATGGTCAAAATCAATTATGACATCATCAGTGATGTCACAATTGACATTATCGGTTTTAAAATCACTGTCGTAGATGATGTCCGTGCCATCCGTGAGTTCAGAAGGGTCAATTTTACAGTTTTGAAAAGATGGTTGAAATCAATTATGACATCATCAGTGATGTCACAATTGACATTATCGGTTTTAAAATTACTGTCGTAGATGATGTCCGTGCCATTCGTGAGTTCAGAAGCGTCAATATTACAGTTTTGAAAAGATGTCGAAATCAATTATGACATCATCAGTGATGTCACAATTGACATTATCGGTTTTAAAATTACTGTCTTAGATGATGTCCGTGCCATCCGTGAGTTCAGAATCATCAAATTTACAGTTTCGAAAAGATGGTCGAAATCAATTATGACATCATCAGTGATGTCACAATTGACATTATCGGTTTTAAAATTACTGTTGTAGATGATGTCCAAGCCATCCGTGAGTTCAGAAGTGTCAATTTTACAGTTTCGAAAAAAAGGTCAAAATCAATTATGACATCATCAGTGATGTCACAATTGACATTATCGTTTTAAAAATTACTGTCGTAGATGATGTCCGTGCCATCCGTGAGTTCAGAAGCGTCAATTTTACAGTTTCGAAAAGATGGTCAAAATCAATTATGACATCATCAGTGATGTCACAATTGACATTATCGGTTTTAAAATTACTGTCTTAGATGATGTCCGTGCCATCCGTGAGTTCAGAAGCGTCAATTTTACAGTTTTGAAAAGATGGTCGAAATCAATTATGACATCATCAGTGATGTCACAATTGACATTATCGGTTTTAAAATTACTGTCGTAGATGATGTCCGTGCCATTCGTGAGTTCAGAAGCGTCAATTTTACAGTTTTGAAAAGATGTCGAAATCAATTATGACATCATCAGTGATGTCACAATTGACATTATCGGTTTTAAAATTACTGTCGTAGATGATGTCCAAGCCATCCGTGAGATCAGAAGTGTCAATTTTACAGTTTCGAAAAAAAGGTCAAAATCAATTATGACATCATCAGTGATGTCACAATTGACATTATCGGTTTAAAAATTACTGTCGTAGATGATGTCCGTGCCATCCGTGAGTTCAGAAACGTCCATTTTACAGTTTTGAAAAGATGGTCGAAATCAATTATGACATCATCAGTGATGTCACAATTGACATTATCGGTTTTAAAATTACTGTCGTAGATGATGTCCGTGCCATTCGTGAGTTCAGAAGCCTCAATTTTAAAGTTTTGAAAAGATGTCGAAATCAATTATGACATCATCAGTGATGTCACAATTGACATTATCGGTTTTAAAATTACTGTCGTAGATGATGTCCAAGCCATCCGTGAGTTCAGAAGCGTCAATTTTAAAGTTTTGAAAAGATGTCGAAATCAATTATGACATCATCAGTGATGTCACAATTGACATTATCGGTTTAAAAATTACTGTCGTAGATGATGTCCATGCCATCCGTGAGTTCAGAAGCGTCAATTTTACAGTTTCAAAAAGATGGTCAAAATCAATTATGACATCATCAGTGATGTCACAATTGACATTATCGGTTTTAAAATCACTGTCGTAGATGATGTCCGTGCCATCCGTGAGTTCAGAAGGGTCAATTTTACAGTTTTGAAAAGATGGTTGAAATCAATTATGACATCATCAGTGATGTCACAATTGACATTATCGGTTTTAAAATTACTGTCGTAGATGATGTCCGTGCCATTCGTGAGTTCAGAAGCGTCAATATTACAGTTTTGAAAAGATGTCGAAATCAATTATGACATCATCAGTGATGTCACAATTGACATTATCGGTTTTAAAATTACTGTCTTAGATGATGTCCGTGCCATCCGTGAGTTCAGAATCATCAAATTTACAGTTTCGAAAAGATGGTCGAAATCAATTATGACATCATCAGTGATGTCACAATTGACATTATCGGTTTTAAAATTACTGTTGTAGATGATGTCCAAGCCATCCGTGAGTTCAGAAGTGTCAATTTTACAGTTTCGAAAAAAAGGTCAAAATCAATTATGACATCATCAGTGATGTCACAATTGACATTATCGTTTTAAAAATTACTGTCGTAGATGATGTCCGTGCCATCCGTGAGTTCAGAAGCGTCAATTTTACAGTTTCGAAAAGATGGTCAAAATCAATTATGACATCATCAGTGATGTCACAATTGACATTATCGGTTTTAAAATTACTGTCTTAGATGATGTCCGTGCCATCCGTGAGTTCAGAAGCGTCAATTTTACAGTTTTGAAAAGATGGTCGAAATCAATTATGACATCATCAGTGATGTCACAATTGACATTATCGGTTTTAAAATTACTGTCGTAGATGATGTCCGTGCCATTCGTGAGTTCAGAAGCGTCAATTTTACAGTTTTGAAAAGATGTCGAAATCAATTATGACATCATCAGTGATGTCACAATTGACATTATCGGTTTTAAAATTACTGTCGTAGATGATGTCCAAGCCATCCGTGAGATCAGAAGTGTCAATTTTACAGTTTCGAAAAAAAGGTCAAAATCAATTATGACATCATCAGTGATGTCACAATTGACATTATCGGTTTAAAAATTACTGTCGTAGATGATGTCCGTGCCATCCGTGAGTTCAGAAACGTCCATTTTACAGTTTTGAAAAGATGGTCGAAATCAATTATGACATCATCAGTGATGTCACAATTGACATTATCGGTTTTAAAATTACTGTCGTAGATGATGTCCGTGCCATTCGTGAGTTCAGAAGCGTCAATTTTAAAGTTTTGAAAAGATGTCTAAATCAATTATGACATCATCAGTGATGTCACAATTGACATTATCGGTTTTAAAATTACTGTCGTAGATGATGTCCAAGCCATCCGTGAGTTCAGAAGCGTCAATTTTAAAGTTTTGAAAAGATGTCGAAATCAATTATGACATCATCAGTGATGTCACAATTGACATTATCGGTTTAAAAATTACTGTCGTAGATGATGTCCGTGCCATCCGTGAGTTCAGAAGCGTCAATTTTACAGTTTCGAAAAGATGGTCAAAATCAATTATGACATCATCAGTGATGTCACAATTGACATTATCGGTTTTAAAATTACTGTCTTAGATGATGTCCGTGCCATCCGTGAGTTCAGAATCATCAAATTTACAGTTTCGAAAAGATGGTCGAAATCAATTATGACATCATCAGTGATGTCAAAATTGACATTATCGGTTTTAAAATTACTGTCGTAGATGATGTCCAAGCCATCCGTGAGTTCAGAAGTGTCAATTTTACAGTTTCGAAAAACAGGTCAAAATCAATTATGACATCATCAGTGATGTCACAATTGACATTATCGGTTTTAAAATTACTGTCGTAGATGATGTCCAAGCCATCCGTGAGTTCAGAAGTGTAAATTTTACAGTTTCGAAAAAAAGGTCAAAATCAATTATGACATCATCAGTGATGTCACAATTGACATTATCGTTTTAAAAATTACTGTCGTAGATGATGTCCGTGCCATCCGTGAGTTCAGAAGCGTCAATTTTACAGTTTCGAAAAGATGGTCAAAATCAATTATGACATCATCAGTGATGTCACAATTGACATTATCAGTTTTAAAATTACTGTCTTAGAGGATGTCCGTGCCATTCGTGAGTTCAGAAGCGTCAATTTTACAGTTTTGAAAAGATGTCGAAATCAATTATGACATCATCAGTGATGTCACAATTGACATTATCGGTTTTAAAATTACTGTCGTAGATGATGTCCGTGCCATTCGTGAGTTCAGAAGCGTCAATTTTACAGTTTTGAAAAGATGGTCGAAATCAATTATGACATCATCAGTGATGTCACAATTGACATTATCAGTTTTAAAATTACTGTCGTAGATGATGTCCGTGCCATTCGTGAGTTTAGAAGCGTCAATTTTACAGTTTTGAAAAGATGTCGAAATCAATTATGACATCATCAGTGATGTCACAATTGACATTATCGGTTTTAAAATTACTGTCTTAGATGATGTCCGTGCCATCCGTGAGTTCAGAATCGTCAAATTTACAGTTTCGAAAAGATGGTCGAAATCAATTATGACATCATCAGTGATGTCACAATTGACATTATCGGTTTTAAAATTACTGTCGTAGATGATGTCCAAGCCATCCGTGAGTTCAGAAGTGTCAATTTTACAGTTTCGAAAAAAAGGTCAAAATCAATTATGACATCATCAGTGATGTCACAATTGACATTATCGGTTTTAAAATTACTGTCGTAGATGATGTCCGTGCCATTCGTGAGTTCAGAAGCGTCAATTTTACAGTTTTGAAAAGATGTCGAAATCAATTATGACATCATCAGTGATGTCACAATTGACATTATCGGTTTTAAAATTACTGTCTTAGATGATGTCCGTGCCATCCGTGAGTTCAGAATCGTCAAATTTACAGTTTCAAAAAGATGGTCGAAATCAATTATGACATCATCAGTGATGTCACAATTGACATTATCGGTTTTAAAATTACTGTCGTAGATGATGTCCGTGCCATTCGTGAGTTCACAAGCGTCAATTTTACAGTTTTGAAAAGATGTCGAAATCAATTATGACATCATTAGTGATGTCACAATTGACATTATCGGTTTTAAAATTACTGTCTTAGATGATGTCCGTGCCATCCGTGAGTTCAGAATCGTCAAATTTACAGTTTCGAAAAGATGGTCGAAATCAATTATGACATCATCAGTGATGTCACAATTGACATTATCGGTTTTAAAATTACTGTCGTAGATGATGTCCAAGCCATCCGTGAGTTCAGAAGTGTCAATTTTACAGTTTCGAAAAAAAGGTCAAAATCAATTATGACATCATCAGTGATGTCACAATTGACATTATCGGTTTAAAAATTACTGTCGTAGATGATGTCCGTGCCATCAGTGAGTTTAGAAACGTCCATTTTTCAGTTTTGAAAAGATGGTCGAAATCAATTATGACATCATCAGTGATGTCACAATTGACATTATCGGTTTTAAAATTACTGTCGTAGATGATGTCCGTGCCATTCGTGATTTCAGAAGCGTCAATTTTAAAGTTTTGAAAAGATGTCGAAATCAATTATGACATCATCAGTGATGTCACAATTGACATTATCGGTTTTAAAATTACTGTCGTAGATGATGTCCAAGCCATCCGTGAGTTCAGAAGCGTCAATTTTAAAGTTTTGAAAAGATGTCGAAATCAATTATGACATCATCAGTGATGTCACAATTGACATTATCGGTTTAAAAATTACTGTCGTAGATGATGTCCATGCCATCCGTGAGTTCAGAAGCGTCAATTTTACAGTTTCGAAAAGATGGTCAAAATCAATTATGACATCATCAGTGATCTCACAATTGACATTATCGGTTTTAAAATCACTGTCGTAGATGATGTCCGTGCCATCCGTGAGTTCAGAAGGGTCAATTTTACAGTTTTGAAAAGATGGTTGAAATCAATTATGACATCATCAGTGATGTCACAATTGACATTATCGGTTTTAAAATTACTGTCGTAGATGATGTCCGTGCCATTCGTGAGTTCAGAAGCGTCAATATTACAGTTTTGAAAAGATGTCGAAATCAATTATGACATCATCAGTGATGTCACAATTGACATTATCGGTTTTAAAATTACTGTCTTAGATGATGTCCGTGCCATCCGTGAGTTCAGAATCATCAAATTTACAGTTTCGAAAAGATGGTCGAAATCAATTATGACATCATCAGTGATGTCACAATTGACATTATCGGTTTTAAAATTACTGTCGTAGATGATGTCCAAGCCATCCGTGAGTTCAGAAGTGTCAATTTTACAGTTTCGAAAAAAAGGTCAAAATCAATTATGACATCATCAGTGATGTCACAATTGACATTATCGGTTTAAAAATTACTGTCGTAGATGATGTCCGTGCCATTCGTGAGTTCAGAAGCGTCAATTTTACAGTTTCGAAAAGATGGTCAAAATCAATTATGACATCATCAGTGATGTCACAATTGACATTATCGTTTTTAAAATTACTGTCTTAGATGATGTCCGTGCCATCCGTGAGTTCAGAAGCGTCAATTTTACAGTTTTGAAAAGATGGTCGAAATCAATTATGACATCATCAGTGATGTCACAATTGACATTATCGGTTTTAAAATTACTGTCGTAGATGATGTCCGTGCCATTCGTGAGTTCAGAAGCGTCAATTTTACAGTTTTGAAAAGATGTCGAAATCAATTATGACATCATCAGTGATGTCACAATTGACATTATCGGTTTTAAAATTACTGTCTTAGATGATGTCCGTGCCATCCGTGAGTTCAGAATCGTCAAATTTACAGTTTCAAAAAGATGGTCGAAATCAATTATGACATCATCAGTGATGTCACAATTGACATTATCGGTTTTAAAATTACTGTCGTAGATGATATCCGTGCCATTCGTGAGTTCACAAGCGTCAATTTTACAGTTTTGAAAAGATGTCGAAATCAATTATGACATCATTAGTGATGTCACAATTGACATTATCGGTTTTAAAATTACTGTCTTAGATGATGTCCGTGCCATCCGTGAGTTCAGAATCGTCAAATTTACAGTTTCGAAAAGATGGTCGAAATCAATTATGACATCATCAGTGATGTCACAATTGACATTATCGGTTTTAAAATTACTGTCGTAGATGATGTCCAAGCCATCCGTGAGTTCAGAAGTGTCAATTTTACAGTTTCGAAAAAAAGGTCAAAATCAATTATGACATCATCAGTGATGTCACAATTGACATTATCGTTTTAAAAATTACTGTCGTAGATGATGTCCGTGCCATCCGTGAGTTCAGAAGCGTCAATTTTACAGTTTCGAAAAGATGGTCAAAATCAATTATGACATCATCAGTGATGTCACAATTGACATTATCGGTTTTAAAATTACTGTCGTAGATGATGTCCGTGCCATTCGTGAGTTCAGAAGCGTCAATTTTACAGTTTTGAAAAGATGTCGAAATCAATTATGACATCATCAGTGATGTCACAATTGACATTATCGGTTTTAAAATTACTGTCTTAGATGATGTCCGTGCCATCCGTGAGTTCAGAATCGTCAAATTTACAGTTTCAAAAAGATGGTCGAAATCAATTATGACATCATCAGTGATGTCACAATTGACATTATCGGTTTTAAAATTACTGTCGTAGATGATGTCCGTGCCATTCGTGAGTTCACAAGCGTCAATTTTACAGTTTTGAAAAGATGTCGAAATCAATTATGACATCATTAGTGATGTCACAATTGACATTATCGGTTTTAAAATTACTGTCTTAGATGATGTCCGTGCCATCCGTGAGTTCAGAATCGTCAAATTTACAGTTTCGAAAAGATGGTCGAAATCAATTATGACATCATCAGTGATGTCACAATTGACATTATCGGTTTTAGAATTACTGTCGTAGATGATGTCCGTGCCATCCGTGAGTTCAGAAGCGTCAATTTTACAGTTTTGAAAAGATGGTTGAAATCAATTATGACATCATCAGTGATGTCACAATTGACATTATCGGTTTAAAAATTACTGTCGTAGATGATGTCCGTGCCATCCGTGAGTTCAGAAGCATCAATTTTACAGTTTTGAAAAGATGGTCGAAATCAATTATGACATCATCAGTGATGTCACAATTGACATTATCGGTTTTAAAATTACTGTCGTAGATGATGTCCGTGCCATCCGTGAGTTAAGAAGCTTCAATTTTTCAATTTTACAGTTTTGAAAAGATGGTCAAAATCAATTATGACATCATCAGTGATGTCACAATTGACATTATCGGTTTTAAAATTACTGTCGTAGATGATGTCCAAGCCATCCGTGAGTTCAGAAGCGTCAATTTTAAAGTTTTGAAAAGATGTCGAAATCAATTATGACATCATCAGTGATGTCACAATTGACATTATCGGTTTATAAATTACTGTCGTAGATGATGTCCGTGCCATCCGTGAGTTCAGAAGCGTCAATTTTACAGTTTCGAAAAGATGGTCAAAATCAATTATGACATCATCAGTGATGTCACAATTGACATTATCGGTTTTAAAATCACTGTCGTAGATGATGTCCGTGCCATCCGTGAGTTCAGAAGGGTCAATTTTACAGTTTTGAAAAGATGGTTGAAATCAATTATGACATCATCAGTGATGTCACAATTGACATTATCGGTTTTAAAATTACTGTCGTAGATGATGTCCGTGCCATTCGTGAGTTCAGAAGCGTCAATTTTACAGTTTTGAAAAGATGTCGAAATCAATTATGACATCATCAGTGATGTCACAATTGACATTATCGGTTTTAAAATTACTGTCTTAGATGATGTCCGTGCCATCCGTGAGTTCAGAATCATCAAATTTACAGTTTCGAAAAGATGGTCGAAATCAATTATGACATCATCAGTGATGTCACAATTGACATTATCGGTTTTAAAATTACTGTCGTAGATGATGTCCAAGCCATCCGTGAGTTCAGAAGTGTCAATTTTACAGTTTCGAAAAAAAGGTCAAAATCAATTATGACATCATCAGTGATGTCACAATTGACATTATCGTTTTAAAAATTACTGTCGTAGATGATGTCCGTGCCATCCGTGAGTTCAGAAGCGTCAGTTTTACAGTTTTGAAAAGATGGTTGAAATCAATTATGACATCATCAGTGATGTCACAATTGACATTATCGGTTTTAGAATTACTGTCGTAGATGATGTCCGTGCCATCCGTGAGTTCAGAAGCGTCAATTTTACAGTTTTGAAAAGATGGTTGAAATCAATTATGACATCATCAGTGATGTCACAATTGACATTATCGGTTTAAAAATTACTGTCGTAGATGATGTCCGTGCCATCCGTGAGTTCAGAAGCATCAATTTTACAGTTTTGAAAAGATGGTCGAAATCAATTATGACATCATCAGTGATGTCACAATTGACATTATCGGTTTTAAAATTACTGTCGTAGATGATGTCCGTGCCATCCGTGAGTTAAGAAGCTTCAATTTTACAGTTTTGAAAAGATGGTCGAAATCAATTATGACATCTTCAGTGATGTCACAATTGACATTATCGGTTTTAAAATTACTGTCGTAGATGATGTCCGTGCCATTCGTGAGTTCAGAAGCGTCAATTTTACAGTTTTGAAAAGATGTCGAAATCAATTATGACATCATCAGTGATGTCACAACTGACATTATCGGTTTTAAAATTACTGCCTTAGATGATGTCCGTGCCATCCGTGAGTTCAGAATCATCAAATTTACAGTTTCGAAAAGATGGTTGAAATCAATTATGACATCATCAGTGATGTCACGATTGACATTATCGGTTTTAGAATTACTGTCGTAGATGATGTCCGTGCCATCCGTGATTTCAGAAGCGTCAATTTTACAGTTTTGAAAAGATGGTCGAAATCAATTATGACATCATCAGTGATGTCACAATTGACATTATCGGTTTTAAAATTACTGTCTTAGAAGATGTCTGTGCCATCCGTGAGTTCAGAAGTGTCAATTTTACAGTTTCGAAACAAAAGGTCAAAATCAATTATGACATCATCAGTGATGTCAAAATTGACATTATCGGTTTTAAAATTACTGTCGTAGATGATGTCCAAGCCATCCGTGAGTTCAGAAGTGTCAATTTTACAGTTTCGAAAAAAAGGTCAAAATCAATTATGACATCATCAGTGATGTCACAATTGACATTATCGGTTTTAAAATCACTGTCGTAGATGATGTCCGTGCCATCGGTGAGTTCAGAAGCGTCAATTTTACAGTTTTGAAAAGATGGTTGAAATCAATTATGACATCATCAGTGATGTCACAATTGACATTATCGGTTTTAGAATTACTGTCGTAGATGATGTCCGTGCCATCCGTGATTTCAGAAGCGTCAATTTTACAGTTTTGAAAAGATGGTCGAAATCAATTATGACATCATCAGTGATGTCACAATTGACATTATCGGTTTTAAAATTACTGTCTTAGAAGATGTCTGTGCCATCCGTGAGTTCAGAAGTGTCAATTTTACAGTTTCGAAACAAAAGGTCAAAATCAATTATGACATCATCAGTGATGTCACAATTGACATTATCGGTTTTAAAATTACTGTCGTAGATGATGTCCGTGCCATCCGTGAGTTCAGAAGCGTCAATTTTACAGTTTCGAAAAGATGGTCAAAATCAATTATGACATCATCAGTGATGTCACAATTGACATTATCGGTTTTAAAATTACTGTCGTAGATGATGTCCGTGCCATCCGTGAGTTAAGAAGCGTCAATTTTACAGTTTTGAAAAGATGGTCGAAATCAATTATGACATCATCAGTGATTTCACAATTGACATTATCGGTTTTAAAATTACTTTCGTAGATGATGTCCGTGCCATTCGTGAGTTCAGAAGCGTCAATTTTACAGTTTCGAAAAGATGGTCAAAATCAATTATGACATCATCAGTGATGTCACAATTGACATTATCGGTTTTAAAATTACTGTCGTAGATGATGTCCGTGCCATCCGTGAGTTAAGAAGCGTCAATTTTACAGTTTTGAAAAGATGGTCGAAATCAATTATGACATCATCAGTGATGTCACAATTGACATTATCGGTTTTAAAATTACTTTCGTAGATGATGTCCGTGCCATTCGTGAGTTCAGAAGCGTCAATTTAACAGTTTTGAAAAGATGTCGAAATCAATTATGACATCATCAGTGATGTCACAATTGACATTATCGGTTTTAAAATTACTGTCGTAGATGATGTCCGTGCCATCCATGAGTTCAGAAGCGTCAATTTTACAGTTTCGAAAAGATGGTCAAAATCAATTATGACATCATCAGTGATGTTACAATTGACATTATCGGTTTTAAAATTACTGTCGTAGATGATGTCCGTTCCATCCGTGAGTTCAGACGCGTCAATTTTACAGTTTTGAAAAGATGGTCGAAATCAATTATGACATCATCAGTGATGTCACAATTGACATTATCGGTTTTAAAATTACTGTCGTAGATGATATCCGTGCCATCCGTGAGTTCAGAAGCGTCAATTTTACAGTTTCGAAAAGATGGTCGAAATCAATTATGACATCATCAGTGATGTCACAATTGACATTATCGGTTTTAAAATTACTGTCGTAGATGATGTCCGTGCCATCCGTGAGTTAAGAAGCGTCAATTTTACAGTTTTGAAAGGATGGTCGAAATCAATTATGACATCATCAGTGATGTCACAATTGACATTATCGGTTTTAAAATTACTGTCGTAGATGATGTCCGTGCCATCCGTGAGTTAAGAAGCTTCAATTTTACAGTTTTGAAAAGATGGTCGAAATCAATTATGACATCATCAGTGATGTCACAATTGACATTATCGGTTTTAAAATTACTGTCGTAGATGATGTCCGTGCCATCCGTGAGTTCAGAATCGTCAAATTTACAGTTTCGAAAAGATGGTCGAAATCAATTATGACATCATCAGTGATGTCACAATTGACATTATCGGTTTTAGAATTACTGTCGTAGATGATGTCCGTGCCATCCGTGAGTTCAGAAGCGTCAATTTTACAGTTTTGAAAAGATGGTTGAAATCAATTATGACATCATCAGTGATGTCACAATTGACATTATCGGTTTAAAAATTACTGTCGTAGATGATGTCCGTGCCATCCGTGAGTTCAGAAGCATCAATTTTACAGTTTTGAAAAGATGGTCGAAATCAATTATGACATCATCAGTGATGTCACAATTGACATTATCGGTTTTAAAATTACTGTCGTAGATGATGTCCGTGCCATCCGTGAGTTAAGAAGCTTCAATTTTTCAATTTTACAGTTTTGAAAAGATGGTCAAAATCAATTATGACATCATCAGTGATGTCACAATTGACATTATCGGTTTTAAAATTACTGTCGTAGATGATGTCCAAGCCATCCGTGAGTTCAGAAGCGTCAATTTTAAAGTTTTGAAAAGATGTCGAAATCAATTATGACATCATCAGTGATGTCACAATTGACATTATCGGTTTAAAAATTACTGTCGTAGATGATGTCCGTGCCATCCGTGAGTTCAGAAGCGTCAATTTTACAGTTTCGAAAAGATGGTCAAAATCAATTATGACATCATCAGTGATGTCACAATTGACATTATCGGTTTTAAAATCACTGTCGTAGATGATGTCCGTGCCATCCGTGAGTTCAGAAGGGTCAATTTTACAGTTTTGAAAAGATGGTTGAAATCAATTATGACATCATCAGTGATGTCACAATTGACATTATCGGTTTTAAAATTACTGTCGTAGATGATGTCCGTGCCATTCGTGAGTTCAGAAGCGTCAATTTTACAGTTTTGAAAAGATGTCGAAATCAATTATGACATCATCAGTGATGTCACAATTGACATTATCGGTTTTAAAATTACTGTCTTAGATGATGTCCGTGCCATCCGTGAGTTCAGAATCATCAAATTTACAGTTTCGAAAAGATGGTCGAAATCAATTATGACATCATCAGTGATGTCACAATTGACATTATCGGTTTTAAAATTACTGTCGTAGATGATGTCCAAGCCATCCGTGAGTTCAGAAGTGTCAATTTTACAGTTTCGAAAAAAAGGTCAAAATCAATTATGACATCATCAGTGATGTCACAATTGACATTATCGTTTTAAAAATTACTGTCGTAGATGATGTCCGTGCCATCCGTGAGTTCAGAAGCATCAATTTTACAGTTTTGAAAAGATGGTCGAAATCAATTATGACATCATCAGTGATGTCACAATTGACATTATCGGTTTTAAAATTACTGTCGTAGATGATGTCCGTGCCATCCGTGAGTTAAGAAGCTTCAATTTTACAGTTTTGAAAAGATGGTCGAAATCAATTATGACATCTTCAGTGATGTCACAATTGACATTATCGGTTTTAAAATTACTGTCGTAGATGATGTCCGTGCCATTCGTGAGTTCAGAAGCGTCAATTTTACAGTTTTGAAAAGATGTCGAAATCAATTATGACATCATCAGTGATGTCACAACTGACATTATCGGTTTTAAAATTACTGCCTTAGATGATGTCCGTGCCATCCGTGAGTTCAGAATCATCAAATTTACAGTTTCGAAAAGATGGTTGAAATCAATTATGACATCATCAGTGATGTCACGATTGACATTATCGGTTTTAGAATTACTGTCGTAGATGATGTCCGTGCCATCCGTGATTTCAGAAGCGTCAATTTTACAGTTTTGAAAAGATGGTCGAAATCAACTGTGCCATCCGTGAGTTCAGAAGTGTCAATTTTACAGTTTCGAAACAAAAGGTCAAAATCAATTATGACATCATCAGTGATGTCACAATTGACATTATCGGTTTTAAAATTACTGTCGTAGATGATGTCCAAGCCATCCGTGAGTTCAGAAGTGTCAATTTTACAGTTTCGAAAAAAGGTCAAAATCAATTATGACATCATCAGTGATGTCACAATTGACATTATCGGTTTTAAAATCACTGTCGTAGATGATGTCCGTGCCATCGGTGAGTTCAGAAGCGTCAATTTTACAGTTTTGAAAAGATGGTTGAAATCAATTATGACATCATCAGTGATGTCACAATTGACATTATCGGTTTTAGAATTACTGTCGTAGATGATGTCCGTGCCATCCGTGATTTCAGAAGCGTCAATTTTACAGTTTTGAAAAGATGGTCGAAATCAATTATGACATCATCAGTGATGTCACAATTGACATTATCGGTTTTAAAATTACTGTCTTAGAAGATGTCTGTGCCATCCGTGAGTTCAGAAGTGTCAATTTTACAGTTTCGAAACAAAAGGTCAAAATCAATTATGACATCATCAGTGATGTCACAATTGACATTATCGGTTTTAAAATTACTGTCGTAGATGATGTCCGTGCCATCCGTGAGTTCAGAAGCGTCAATTTTACAGTTTCGAAAAGATGGTCAAAATCAATTATGACATCATCAGTGATGTCACAATTGACATTATCGGTTTTAAAATTACTGTCGTAGATGATGTCCGTGCCATCCGTGAGTTAAGAAGCGTCAATTTTACAGTTTTGAAAAGATGGTCGAAATCAATTATGACATCATCAGTGATGTCACAATTGACATTATCGGTTTTAAAATTACTTTCGTAGATGATGTCCGTGCCATTCGTGAGTTCAGAAGCGTCAATTTTACAGTTTCGAAAAGATGGTCAAAATCAATTATGACATCATCAGTGATGTCACAATTGACATTATCGGTTTTAAAATTACTGTCGTAGATGATGTCCAAGCCATCCGTGAGTTCAGAAGTGTCAATTTTACAGTTTCGAAAAAAGGTCAAAATCAATTATGACATCATCAGTGATGTCACAATTGACATTATCGGTTTTAAAATCACTGTCGTAGATGATGTCCGTGCCATCGGTGAGTTCAGAAGCGTCAATTTTACAGTTTTGAAAAGATGGTTGAAATCAATTATGACATCATCAGTGATGTCACAATTGACATTATCGGTTTTAGAATTACTGTCGTAGATGATGTCCGTGCCATCCGTGATTTCAGAAGCGTCAATTTTACAGTTTTGAAAAGATGGTCGAAATCAATTATGACATCATCAGTGATGTCACAATTGACATTATCGGTTTTAAAATTACTGTCTTAGAAGATGTCTGTGCCATCCGTGAGTTCAGAAGTGTCAATTTTACAGTTTCGAAACAAAAGGTCAAAATCAATTATGACATCATCAGTGATGTCACAATTGACATTATCGGTTTTAAAATTACTGTCGTAGATGATGTCCGTGCCATCCGTGAGTTCAGAAGCGTCAATTTTACAGTTTCGAAAAGATGGTCAAAATCAATTATGACATCATCAGTGATGTCACAATTGACATTATCGGTTTTAAAATTACTGTCGTAGATGATGTCCGTGCCATCCGTGAGTTAAGAAGCGTCAATTTTACAGTTTTGAAAAGATGGTCGAAATCAATTATGACATCATCAGTGATGTCACAATTGACATTATCGGTTTTAAAATTACTTTCGTAGATGATGTCCGTGCCATTCGTGAGTTCAGAAGCGTCAATTTTACAGTTTCGAAAAGATGGTCAAAATCAATTATGACATCATCAGTGATGTCACAATTGACATTATCGGTTTTAAAATTACTGTCGTAGATGATGTCCGTGCCATCCGTGAGTTAAGAAGCGTCAATTTTACAGTTTTGAAAAGATGGTCGAAATCAATTATGACATCATCAGTGATGTCACAATTGACATTATCGGTTTTAAAATTACTTTCGTAGATGATGTCCGTGCCATTCGTGAGTTCAGAAGCGTCAATTTAACAGTTTTGAAAAGATGTCGAAATCAATTATGACATCATCAGTGATGTCACAATTGACATTATCGGTTTTAAAATTACTGTCGTAGATGATGTCCGTGCCATCCATGAGTTCAGAAGCGTCAATTTTACAGTTTCGAAAAGATGGTCAAAATCAATTATGACATCATCAGTGATGTTACAATTGACATTATCGGTTTTAAAATTACTGTCGTAGATGATGTCCGTTCCATCCGTGAGTTCAGACGCGTCAATTTTACAGTTTTGAAAAGATGGTCGAAATCAATTATGACATCATCAGTGATGTCACAATTGACATTATCGGTTTTAAAATTACTGTCGTAGATGATATCCGTGCCATCCGTGAGTTCAGAAGCGTCAATTTTACAGTTTCGAAAAGATGGTCGAAATCAATTATGACATCATCAGTGATGTCACAATTGACATTATCGGTTTTAAAATTACTGTCGTAGATGATGTCCGTGCCATCCGTGAGTTAAGAAGCGTCAATTTTACAGTTTTGAAAGGATGGTCGAAATCAATTATGACATCATCAGTGATGTCACAATTGACATTATCGGTTTTAAAATTACTGTCGTAGATGATGTCCGTGCCATTCGTGAGTTCAGAAGCGTCAATTTTACAGTTTTGAAAAGATGTCGAAATCAATTATGACATCATCAGTGATGTCACAATTGACATTATCGGTTTTAAAATTACTGTCTTAGATGATGTCCGTGCCATCCGTGAGTTCAGAATCGTCAAATTTACAGTTTCTAAAAGATGGTCGAAATCAATTATGACATCATCAGTGATGTCACAATTGACATTATCGGTTTTAAAATTACTGTCGTAGATGATGTCCGTGCCATTCGTGAGTTCAGAAGCGTCAATTTTACAGTTTTGAAAAGATGTCGAAATCAATTATGACATCATCAGTGATGTCACAATTGACATTATCGGTTTTAAAATTACTGTCGTAGATGATGTCCAAGCCATCCGTGAGTTCAGAAGCGTCAATTTTACAGTTTTGAAAAGATGGTCGAAATCAATTATGACATCATCAGTGATGTCACAATTGACATTATCGGTTTTAAAATTACTGTCGTAGATGATGTCCGTGCCATTCGTGAGTTCAGAAGCGTCAATTTTACAGTTTTGAAAATATGTCAAAATCAATTATGACATCATCAGTGATGTCACAATTAACATTATCGGTTTTAAAATTACTGTCTTAGATGATGTCCGTGCCATCCGTGAGTTCAGAATCGTCAAATTTACAGTTTCGAAAAGATGGTCAAAATCAATTATGACATCATCAGTGATGTCACAATTGACATTATCGGTTTTAAAATTACTGTCGTAGATGATGTCCGTTCCATCAGTGAGTTCAGACACGTCAATTTTACAGTTTTGAAAAGATGGTCGAAATCAATTATGACATCATCAGTGATGTCACAATTGACATTATCGGTTTTAAAATTACTGTCGTAGATGATATCCGTGCCATCCGTGAGTTCAGAAGCGTCAATTTTACAGTTTCGAAAAGATGGTCGAAATCAATTATGACATCATCAGTGATGTCACAATTGACATTATCGGTTTTAAAATTACTGTCGTAGATGATGTCCGTGCCATTCGTGAGTTCAGAAGCGTCAATTTTACAGTTTTGAAAAGATGTCGAAATCAATTATGACATCATCAGTGATGTCACAATTAACATTATCGGTTTTAAAATTACTGTCTTAGATGATGTCCGTGCCATCCGTGAGTTCAGAATCGTCAAATTTACAGTTTCGAAAAGATGGTCAAAATCAATTATGACATCATCAGTGATGTCACAATTGACATTATCGGTTTTAAAATTACTGTCGTAGATGATGTCCGTTCCATCCGTGAGTTCAGACGCGTCAATTTTGCAGTTTTGAAAAGATGGTCGAAATCAATTATGACATCATCAGTGATGTCACAATTGACATTATCGGTTTTAAAATTACTGTCGTAGATGATATCCGTGCCATCCGTGAGTTCAGAAGCGTCAATTTTACAGTTTCGAAAAGATGGTCGAAATCAATTATGACATCATCAGTGATGTCACAATTGACATTATCGGTTTTAAAATTACTGTCGTAGATGATGTCCGTGCCATCCGTGAGTTAAGAAGCGTCAATTTTACAGTTTTGAAAAGATGGTCAAAATCAATTATGACATCATCAGTGATGTCACAATTGACATTATCGGTTTTAAAATTACTGTCGTAGATGATGTCCGTGCCATTCGTGAGTTCAGAAGCGTCAATTTTACAGTTTTGAAAAGATGTCGAAATCAATTATGACATCATCAGTGATGTCACAATTGACATTATCGGTTTTAAAATTACTGTCGTAGATGATGTCCAAGCCATCCGTGAGTTCAGAAGTGTCAATTTTACAGTTTTGAAAAAAAAGGTCAAAATCAATTATGACATCATCATTGATGTCACAATTGACATTATCGGTTTTAAAATTACTGTCGTAGATGATGTCCAAGCCATCCGTGAGTTCAGAAGTGTCAATTTTACAGTTTCGAAAAAAAGGTCAAAATCAATTATGACATCATCAGTGATGTCACAATTGACATTATCGGTTTTAAAATCACTGTCGTAGATGATGTCCGTGCCATCGGTGAGTTCAGAAGCGTCAATTTTACAGTTTTGAAAAGATGGTCGAAATCAATTATGACATCATCAGTGATGTCACAATTGACATTATCGGTTTTAAAATTACTGTCTTAGAAGATGTCTGTGCCATCCGTGAGTTCAGAAGTGTCAATTTTACAGTTTCGAAACAAAAGGTCAAAATCAATTATGACATCATCAGTGATGTCACAATTGACATTATCGGTTTTAAAATTACTGTCGTAGATGATGTCCGTGCCATCCGTGAGTTCAGAAGCGTCAATTTTACAGTTTCGAAAAGATGGTCAAAATCAATTATGACATCATCAGTGATGTCACAATTGACATTATCGGTTTTAAAATTACTGTCGTAGATGATGTCCGTGCCATCCGTGAGTTAAGAAGCGTCAATTTTACAGTTTTGAAAAGATGGTCGAAATCAATTATGACATCATCAGTGATGTCACAATTGACATTATCGGTTTTAAAATTACTTTCGTAGATGATGTCCGTGCCATTCGTGAGTTCAGAAGCGTCAATTTTACAGTTTTGAAAAGATGTCGAAATCAATTATGACATCATCAGTGATGTCACAATTGACATTATCGGTTTTAAAATTACTGTCGTAGATGATGTCCGTGCCATCCATGAGTTCAGAAGCGTCAATTTTACAGTTTCGAAAAGATGGTCAAAATCAATTATGACATCATCAGTGATGTTACAATTGACATTATCGGTTTTAAAATTACTGTCGTAGATGATGTCCGTTCCATCCGTGAGTTCAGACGCGTCAATTTTACAGTTTTGATAAAGATGGTCGAAATCAATTATGACATCATCAGTGATGTCACAATTGACATTATCGGTTTTAAAATTACTGTCGTAGATGATATCCGTGCCATTCGTGAGTTCAGAAGCGTCAATTTTACAGTTTCGAAAAGATGGTCGAAATCAATTATGACATCATCAGTGATGTCACAATTGACATTATCGGTTTTAAAATTACTGTCGTAGATGATGTCCGTGCCATCCGTGAGTTAAGAAGCGTCAATTTTACAGTTTTGAAAGGATGGTCGAAATCAATTATGACATCATCAGTGATGTCACAATTGACATTATCGGTTTTAAAATTACTGTCGTAGATGATGTCCGTGCCATTCGTGAGTTCAGAAGCGTCAATTTTACAGTTTTGAAAAGATGTCGAAATCAATTATGACATCATCAGTGATGTCACAATTGACATTATCGGTTTTAAAATTACTGTCTTAGATGATGTCCGTGCCATCCGTGAGTTCAGAATCGTCAAATTTACAGTTTCTAAAAGATGGTCGAAATCAATTATGACATCATCAGTGATGTCACAATTGACATTATCGGTTTTAAAATTACTGTCGTAGATGATGTCCGTGCCATTCGTGAGTTCAGAAGCGTCAATTTTACAGTTTTGAAAAGATGTCGAAATCAATTATGACATCATCAGTGATGTCACAATTGACATTATCGGTTTTAAAATTACTGTCGTAGATGATGTCCAAGCCATCCGTGAGTTCAGAAGCGTCAATTTTACAGTTTTGAAAAGATGGTCGAAATCAATTATGACATCATCAGTGATGTCACAATTGACATTATCGGTTTTAAAGTTACTGTCGTAGATGATGTCCGTGCCATTCGTGAGTTCAGAAGCGTCAATTTTACAGTTTTGAAAAGATGTCAAAATCAATTATGACATCATCAGTGATGTCACAATTAACATTATCGGTTTTAAAATTACTGTCTTAGATGATGTCCGTGCCATCCGTGAGTTCAGAATCGTCAAATTTACAGTTTCGAAAAGATGGTCGAAATCAATTATGACATCATCAGTGATGTCACAATTGACATTATCGGTTTTAAAATTACTGTCGTAGATGATGTCCGTGCCATCCGTGAGTTCAGAAGCGTCAATTTTACAGTTTCGAAAAGATGGTCAAAATCAATTATGACATCATCAGTGATGTCACAATTGACATTATCGGTTTTAAAATTACTGTCGTAGATGATGTCCGTTCCATCCGTGAGTTCAGACACGTCAATTTTACAGTTTTGAAAAGATGGTCGAAATCAATTATGACATCATCAGTTATGTCACAATTGACATTATCGGTTTTAAAATTACTGTCGTAGATGATATCCATGCCATCCGTGAGTTCAGAAGCGTCAATTTTACAGTTTCGAAAAGATGGTCGAAATCAATTATGACATCATCAGTGATGTCACAATTGACATTATCTGTTTTAAAATTACTGTCGTAGATGATGTCCGTGCCATTCGTGAGTTCAGAAGCGTCAATTTTACAGTTTTGAAAAGATGTCGAAATCAATTATGACATCATCAGTAATGTCACAATTAACATTATCGGTTTTAAAATTACTGTCTTAGATGATGTCCGTGCCTTCCGTGAGTTCAGAATCGTCAAATTTACAGTTTCGAAAAGATGGTCGAAATCAATTATGACATCATCAGTGATGTCACAATTGACATTATCGGTTTTAAAATTACTGTCGTAGATGATGTCCGTGCCATCCGTGAGTTCAGAAGCGTCAATTTTACAGTTTCGAAAAGATGGTCAAAATCAATTATGACATCATCAGTGATGTCACAATTGACATTATCGGTTTTAAAATTACTGTCGTAGATGATGTCCTTTCCATCCGTGAGTTCAGACGCGTCAATTTTACAGTTTTGAAAAGATGGTCGAAATCAATTATGACATCATCAGTGATGTCACAATTGACATTATCGGTTTTAAAATTACTGTCGTAGATGATATCCGTGCCATCCGTGAGTTCAGAAGCGTCAATTTTACAGTTTCGAAAAGATGGTCGAAATCAATTATGACATCATCAGTGATGTCACAATTGACATTATCGGTTTTAAAATTACTGTCGTAGATGATGTCCGTGCCATTCGTGAGTTCAGAAGCGTCAATTTTACAGTTTTGAAAAGATGTCGAAATCAATTATGACATCATCAGTGATGTCACAATTAACATTATCGGTTTTAAAATTACTGTCTTAGATGATGTCCGTGCCATCCGTGAGTTCAGAATCGTCAAATTTACAGTTTCGAAAAGATGGTCGAAATCAATTATGACATCATCAGTGATGTCACAATTGACATTATCGGTTTTAAAATTACTGTCGTAGATGATGTCCGTGCCATTCGTGATTTCAGAAGCGTCAATTTTAAAGTTTTGAAAAGATGTCGAAATCAATTATGACATCATCAGTGATGTCACAATTGACATTATCGGTTTTAAAATTACTGTCGTAGATGATGTCCAAGCCATCCGTGAGTTCAGAAGCGTCAATTTTAAAGTTTTGAAAAGATGTCGAAATCAATTATGACATCATCAGTGATGTCACAATTGACATTATCGGTTTAAAAATTACTGTCGTAGATGATGTCCATGCCATCCGTGAGTTCAGAAGCGTCAATTTTACAGTTTCGAAAAGATGGTCAAAATCAATTATGACATCATCAGTGATGTCACAATTGACATTATCGGTTTTAAAATCACTGTCGTAGATGATGTCCGTGCCATCCGTGAGTTCAGAAGGGTCAATTTTACAGTTTTGAAAAGATGTCGAAATCAATTATGACATCATCAGTGATGTCACAATTGACATTATCGGTTTTAAAATTACTGTCGTAGATGATGTCCGTGCCATTCGTGAGTTCAGAAGCGTCAATTTTACAGTTTTGAAAAGATGTCGAAATCAATTATGACATCATCAGTGATGTCAATTTTACAGTTTCGAAAAGATGGTCGAAATCAATTATGACATCATCAGTGATGTCACAATTGACATTATCGGTTTTAAAATGACTGTCTTAGATGATGTCCGTGCCATCCGTGAGTTCAGAAGCGTCAATTTTACAGTTTTGAAAAGATGGTCGAAATCAATTATGACATCATCAGTGATGTCACAATTGACATTATCAGTTTTAAAATTACTGTCGTAGATGATGTCCGTGCCATTCGTGAGTTTAGAAGCGTCAATTTTACAGTTTTGAAAAGATGTCGAAATCAATTATGACATCATCAGTGATGTCACAATTGACATTATCGGTTTTAAAATTACTGTCTTAGATGATGTCCGTGCCATCCGTGAGTTCAGAATCGTCAAATTTACAGTTTCGAAAAGATTGTCGAAATCAATTATGACATCATCAGTGATGTCACAATTGACATTATCGGTTTTAAAATTACTGTCGTAGATGATGTCCAAGCCATCCGTGAGTTCAGAAGTGTCAATTTTACAGTTTCGAAAAAAAGGTCAAAATCAATTATGACATCATCAGTGATGTCACAATTGACATTATCGGTTTAAAAATTACTGTCTTAGATGATGTCCGTGCCATCCGTGAGTTCAGAAACGTCCATTTTTCAGTTTTGAAAAGATGGTCGAAATCAATTATGACATCATCAGTGATGTCACAATTGACATTATCGGTTTTAAAATTACTGTCGTAGATGATGTCCGTGCCATTCGTGAGTTCAGAAGCCTCAATTTTAAAGTTTTGAAAAGATGTCGAAATCAATTATGACATCATCAGTGATGTCACAATTGACATTATCGGTTTTAAAATTACTGTCGTAGATGATGTCCAAGCCATCCGTGAGTTCAGAAGCGTCAATTTTAAAGTTTTGAAAAGATGTCGAAATCAATTATGACATCATCAATGATGTCACAATTGACATTATCGGTTTAAAAATTACTGTCGTAGATGATGTCCATGCCATCCGTGAGTTCAGAAGCGTCAATTTTACAGTTTCGAAAAGATGGTCAAAATCAATTATGACATCATCAGTGATGTCACAATTGACATTATCGGTTTTAAAATCACTGTCGTAGATGATGTCCGTGCCATCCGTGAGTTCAGAAGGGTCAATTTTACAGTTTTGAAAAGATGGTTGAAATCAATTATGACATCATCAGTGATGTCACAATTGACATTATCGGTTTTAAAATTACTGTCGTAGATGATGTCCGTGCCATTCGTGAGTTCAGAAGCGTCAATATTACAGTTTTGAAAAGATGTCGAAATCAATTATGACATCATCAGTGATGTCACAATTGACATTATCGGTTTTAAAATTACTGTCTTAGATGATGTCCGTGCCATCCGTGAGTTCAGAATCATCAAATTTACAGTTTCGAAAAGATGGTCGAAATCAATTATGACATCATCAGTGATGTCACAATTGACATTATCGGTTTTAAAATTACTGTCGTAGATGATGTCCAAGCCATCCGTGAGTTCAGAAGTGTCAATTTTACAGTTTCGAAAAAAAGGTCAAAATCAATTATGACATCATCAGTGATGTCACAATTGACATTATCGTTTTAAAAATTACTGTCGTAGATGATGTCCGTGCCATCCGTGAGTTCAGAAGCGTCAATTTTACAGTTTCGAAAAGATGGTCAAAATCAATTATGACATCATCAGTGATGTCACAATTGACATTATCGGTTTTAAAATTACTGTCTTAGATGATGTCCGTGCCATCCGTGAGTTCAGAAGCGTCAATTTTACAGTTTTGAAAAGATGGTCGAAATCAATTATGACATCATCAGTGATGTCACAATTGACATTATCGGTTTTAAAATTACTGTCGTAGATGATGTCCGTGCCATTCGTGAGTTCAGAAGCGTCAATTTTACAGTTTTGAAAAGATGTCGAAATCAATTATGACATCATCAGTGATGTCACAATTGACATTATCGGTTTTAAAATTACTGTCGTAGATGATGTCCAAGCCATCCGTGAGATCAGAAGTGTCAATTTTACAGTTTCGAAAAAAAGGTCAAAATCAATTATGACATCATCAGTGATGTCACAATTGACATTATCGGTTTAAAAATTACTGTCGTAGATGATGTCCGTGCCATCCGTGAGTTCAGAAACGTCCATTTTACAGTTTTGAAAAGATGGTCGAAATCAATTATGACATCATCAGTGATGTCACAATTGACATTATCGGTTTTAAAATTACTGTCGTAGATGATGTCCGTGCCATTCGTGAGTTCAGAAGCGTCAATTTTAAAGTTTTGAAAAGATGTCTAAATCAATTATGACATCATCAGTGATGTCACAATTGACATTATCGGTTTTAAAATTACTGTCGTAGATGATGTCCAAGCCATCCGTGAGTTCAGCAGCGTCAATTTTAAAGTTTTGAAAAGATGTCGAAATCAATTATGACATCATCAGTGATGTCACAATTGACATTATCGGTTTAAAAATTACTGTCGTAGATGATGTCCGTGCCATCCGTGAGTTCAGAAGCGTCAATTTTACAGTTTCGAAAAGATGGTCGAAATCAATTATGACATCATCAGTGATGTCAAAATTGACATTATCGGTTTTAAAATTACTGTCGTAGATGATGTCCAAGCCATCCGTGAGTTCAGAAGTGTCAATTTTACAGTTTCGAAAAAAAGGTCAAAATCAATTATGACATCATCAGTGATGTCACAATTGACATTATCGGTTTTAAAATTACTGTCGTAGATGATGTCCAAGCCATCCGTGAGTTCAGAAGTGTAAATTTTACAGTTTCGAAAAAAAGGTCAAAATCAATTATGACATCATCAGTGATGTCACAATTGACATTATCGTTTTAAAAATTACTGTCGTAGATGATGTCCGTGCCATCCGTGAGTTCAGAAGCGTCAATTTTACAGTTTCGAAAAGATGGTCAAAATCAATTATGACATCATCAGTGATGTCACAATTGACATTATCAGTTTTAAAATTACTGTCTTAGAGGATGTCCGTGCCATTCGTGAGTTCAGAAGCGTCAATTTTACAGTTTTGAAAAGATGTCGAAATCAATTATGACATCATCAGTGATGTCACAATTGACATTATCGGTTTTAAAATTACTGTCGTAGATGATGTCCGTGCCATTCGTGAGTTCAGAAGCGTCAATTTTACAGTTTTGAAAAGATGGTCGAAATCAATTATGACATCATCAGTGATGTCACAATTGACATTATCAGTTTTAAAATTACTGTCGTAGATGATGTCCATGCCATTCGTGAGTTTAGAAGCGTCAATTTTACAGTTTTGAAAAGATGTCGAAATCAATTATGACATCATCAGTGATGTCACAATTGACATTATCGGTTTTAAAATTACTGTCTTAGATGATGTCCGTGCCATCCGTGAGTTCAGAATCGTCAAATTTACAGTTTCGAAAAGATGGTCGAAATCAATTATGACATCATCAGTGATGTCACAATTGACATTATCGGTTTTAAAATTACTGTCGTAGATGATGTCCAAGCCATCCGTGAGTTCAGAAGTGTCAATTTTACAGTTTCGAAAAAAAGGTCAAAATCAATTATGACATCATCAGTGATGTCACACTTGACATTATCGGTTTAAAAATTACTGTCGTAGATGATGTCCGTGCCATCCGTGAGTTCAGAAACGTCCATTTTTCAGTTTTGAAAAGATGGTCGAAATCAATTATGACATCATCAGTGATGTCACAATTGACATTATCGGTTTTAAAATTACTGTCGTAGATGATGTCCGTGCCATTCGTGAGTTCAGAAGCGTCAATTTTAAAGTTTTGAAAAGATGTCTAAATCAATTATGACATCATCAGTGATGTCACAATTGACATTATCGGTTTTAAAATTACTGTCGTAGATGATGTCCAAGCCATCCGTGAGTTCAGAAGCGTCAATTTTAAAGTTTTGAAAAGATGTCGAAATCAATTATGACATCATCAGTGATGTCACAATTGACATTATCGGTTTAAAAATTACTGTCGTAGATGATGTCCGTGCCATCCGTGAGTTCAGAAGCGTCAATTTTACAGTTTCGAAAAGATGGTCAAAATCAATTATGACATCATCAGTGATGTCACAATTGACATTATCGGTTTTAAAATTACTGTCTTAGATGATGTCCGTGCCATCCGTGAGTTCAGAATCATCAAATTTACAGTTTCGAAAAGATGGTCGAAATCAATTATGACATCATCAGTGATGTCAAAATTGACATTATCGGTTTTAAAATTACTGTCGTAGATGATGTCCAAGCCATCCGTGAGTTCAGAAGTGTCAATTTTACAGTTTCGAAAAAAAGGTCAAAATCAATTATGACATCATCAGTGATGTCACAATTGACATTATCGGTTTTAAAATTACTGTCGTAGATGATGTCCAAGCCATCCGTGAGTTCAGAAGTGTAAATTTTACAGTTTCGAAAAAAAGGTCAAAATCAATTATGACATCATCAGTGATGTCACAATTGACATTATCGTTTTAAAAATTACTGTCGTAGATGATGTCCGTGCCATCCGTGAGTTCAGAAGCGTCAATTTTACAGTTTCGAAAAGATGGTCAAAATCAATTATGACATCATCAGTGATGTCACAATTGACATTATCAGTTTTAAAATTACTGTCTTAGAGGATGTCCGTGCCATTCGTGAGTTCAGAAGCGTCAATTTTACAGTTTTGAAAAGATGTCGAAATCAATTATGACATCATCAGTGATGTCACAATTGACATTATCGGTTTTAAAATTACTGTCGTAGATGATGTCCGTGCCATTCGTGAGTTCAGAAGCGTCAATTTTACAGTTTTGAAAAGATGGTCGAAATCAATTATGACATCATCAGTGATGTCACAATTGACATTATCAGTTTTAAAATTACTGTCGTAGATGATGTCCGTGCCATTCGTGAGTTTAGAAGCGTCAATTTTACAGTTTTGAAAAGATGTCGAAATCAATTATGACATCATCAGTGATGTCACAATTGACATTATCGGTTTTAAAATTACTGTCTTAGATGATGTCCGTGCCATCCGTGAGTTCAGAATCGTCAAATTTACAGTTTCGAAAAGATGGTCGAAATCAATTATGACATCATCAGTGATGTCACAATTGACATTATCGGTTTTAAAATTACTGTCGTAGATGATGTCCAAGCCATCCGTGAGTTCAGAAGTGTCAATTTTACAGTTTCGAAAAAAAGGTCAAAATTAATTATGACATCATCAGTGATGTCACAATTGACATTATCGGTTTAAAAATTACTGTCGTAGATGATGTCCGTGCCATCCGTGAGTTCAGAAACGTCCATTTTTCAGTTTTGAAAAGATGGTCGAAATCAATTATGACATCATCAGTGATGTCACAATTGACATTATCGGTTTTAAAATTACTGTCGTAGATGATGTCCGTGCCATTCGTGAGTTCAGAAGCGTCAATTTTACAGTTTTGACAAGATGGTCGAAATCAATTATGACATCATCAGTGATGTCACAATTGACATTATCGGTTTTAAAATTACTGTCGTAGATGATGTCCGTGCCATTCGTGAGTTCAGAAGCGTCAATTTTACAGTTTTGAAAAGATGTCGAAATCAATTATGACATCATCAGTGATGTCACAATTGACATTATCGGTTTTAAAATTACTGTCTTAGATGATGTCCGTGCCATCCGTGAGTTCAGAATCGTCAAATTTACAGTTTCAAAAAGATGGTCGAAATCAATTATGACATCATCAGTGATGTCACAATTGACATTATCGGTTTTAAAATTACTGTCGTAGATGATGTCCGTGCCATTCGTGAGTTCACAAGCGTCAATTTTACAGTTTTGAAAAGATGTCGAAATCAATTATGACATCATTAGTGATGTCACAATTGACATTATCGGTTTTAAAATTACTGTCTTAGATGATGTCCGTGCCATCCGTGAGTTCAGAATCGTCAAATTTACAGTTTCGAAAAGATGGTCGAAATCAATTATGACATCATCAGTGATGTCACAATTGACATTATCGGTTTTAGAATTACTGTCGTAGATGATGTCCGTGCCATCCGTGAGTTCAGAAGCGTCAATTTTACAGTTTTGAAAAGATGGTTGAAATCAATTATGACATCATCAGTGATGTCACAATTGACATTATCGGTTTAAAAATTACTGTCGTAGATGATGTCCGTGCCATCCGTGAGTTCAGAAGCATCAATTTTACAGTTTTGAAAAGATGGTCGAAATCAATTATGACATCATCAGTGATGTCACAATTGACATTATCGGTTTTAAAATTACTGTCGTAGATGATGTCCGTGCCATCCGTGAGTTCAGAAGCGTCAATTTTACAGTTTTGAAAAGATGGTCGAAATCAATTATGACATCATCAGTGATGTCACAATTGACATTATCGGTTTTAAAATTACTGTCGTAGATGATGTCCGTGCCATTCGTGAGTTCAGAAGCGTCAATTTTACAGTTTTGAAAAGATGTCGAAATCAATTATGACATCATCAGTGATGTCACAATTGACATTATCGGTTTTAAAATTACTGTCGTAGATGATGTCCAAGCCATCCGTGAGATCAGAAGTGTCAATTTTACAGTTTCGAAAAAAAGGTCAAAATCAATTATGACATCATCAGTGATGTCACAATTGACATTATCGGTTTAAAAATTACTGTCGTAGATGATGTCCGTGCCATCCGTGAGTTCAGAAACGTCCATTTTACAGTTTTGAAAAGATGGTCGAAATCAATTATGACATCATCAGTGATGTCACAATTGACATTATCGGTTTTAAAATTACTGTCGTAGATGATGTCCGTGCCATTCGTGAGTTCAGAAGCGTCAATTTTAAAGTTTTGAAAAGATGTCTAAATCAATTATGACATCATCATTGATGTCACAATTGACATTATCGGTTTTAAAATTACTGTCGTAGATGATGTCCGTGCCATCCGTGAGTTCAGAAGCGTCAATTTTACAGTTTCGAAAAGATGGTCAAAATCAATTCTGACATCATCAGTGATGTCACAATTGACATTATCGGTTTTAAAATTACTGTCTTAGATGATGTCCGTGCCATCCGTGAGTTCAGAATCATCAAATTTACAGTTTCGAAAAGATGGTCGAAATCAATTATGACATCATCAGTGATGTCAAAATTGACATTATCGGTTTTAAAATTACTGTCGTAGATGATGTCCAAGCCATCCGTGAGTTCAGAAGTGTCAATTTTACAGTTTCGAAAAAAAGGTCAAAATCAATTATGACATCATCAGTGATGTCACAATTGACATTATCGGTTTTAAAATTACTGTCGTAGATGATGTCCAAGCCATCCGTGAGTTCAGAAGTGTAAATTTTACAGTTTCGAAAAAAAGGTCAAAATCAATTATGACATCATCAGTGATGTCACAATTGACATTATCGTTTTAAAAATTACTGTCGTAGATGATGTCCGTGCCATCCGTGAGTTCAGAAGCGTCAATTTTACAGTTTCGAAAAGATGGTCAAAATCAATTATGACATCATCAGTGATGTCACAATTGACATTATCAGTTTTAAAATTACTGTCTTAGATGATGTCCGTGCCATTCGTGAGTTCAGAAGCGTCAATTTTACAGTTTTGAAAAGATGTCGAAATCAATTATGACATCATCAGTGATGTCACAATTGACATTATCGGTTTTAAAATTACTGTCTTAGATGATGTCCGTGCCATCCGTGAGTTCAGAATCATCAAATTTACAGTTTCGAAAAGATGGTCGAAATCAATTATGACATCATCAGTGATGTCAAAATTGACATTTTCGGTTTTAAAATTACTGTCGTAGATAATGTCCAAGCCATCCGTGAGTTCAGAAGTGTCAATTTTACAGTTTCGAAAAAAAGGTCAAAATCAATTATGACATCATCAGTGATGTCACAATTGACATTATCGGTTTTAAAATTACTGTCGTAGATGATGTCCAAGCCATCCGTGAGTTCAGAAGTGTAAATTTTACAGTTTCGAAAAAAAGGTCAAAATCAATTATGACATCATCAGTGATGTCACAATTGACATTATCGTTTTAAAAATTACTGTCGTAGATGATGTCCGTGCCATCCGTGAGTTCAGAAGTGTCAATTTTACAGTTTCGAAAAGATGGTCAAAATCAATTATGACATCATCAGTGATGTCACAATTGACATTATCAGTTTTAAAATTACTGTCTTAGAGGATGTCCGTGCCATTTGTGAGTTCAGAAGCGTCAATTTTACAGTTTTGAAAAGATGTCGAAATCAATTATGACATCATCAGTGATGTCACAATTGACATTATCGGTTTTAAAATTACTGTCGTAGATGATGTCCGTGCCATTCGTGAGTTCAGAAGCGTCAATTTTACAGTTTTGAAAAGATGTCGAAATCAATTATGACATCATCAGTGATGTCAATTTTACAGTTTCGAAAAGATGGTCGAAATCAATTATGACATCATCAGTGATGTCACAATTGACATTATCGGTTTTAAAATGACTGTCTTAGATGATGTCCGTGCCATCCGTGAGTTCAGAAGCGTCAATTTTACAGTTTTGAAAAGATGGTCGAAATCAATTATGACATCATCAGTGATGTCACAATTGACATTATCAGTTTTAAAATTACTGTCGTAGATGATGTCCGTGCCATTCGTGAGTTTAGAAGCGTCAATTTTACAGTTTTGAAAAGATGTCGAAATCAATTATGACATCATCAGTGATGTCACAATTGACATTATCGGTTTTAAAATTACTGTCTTAGATGATGTCCGTGCCATCCGTGAGTTCAGAATCGTCAAATTTACAGTTTCGAAAAGATGGTCGAAATCAATTATGACATCATCAGTGATGTCACAATTGACATTATCGGTTTTAAAATTACTGTCGTAGATGATGTCTAAGCCATCCGTGAGTTCAGAAGTGTCAATTTTACAGTTTCGAAAAAAAGGTCAAAATCAATTATGACATCATCAGTGATGTCACAATTGACATTATCGGTTTAAAAATTACTGTCGTAGATGATGTCCGTGCCATCCGTGAGTTTAGAAACGTCCATTTTTCAGTTTTGAAAAGATGGTCGAAATCAATTATGACATCATCAGTGATGTCACAATTGACATTATCGGTTTTAAAATTACTGTCGTAGATGATGTCCGTGCCATTCGTGATTTCAGAAGCGTCAATTTTAAAGTTTTGAAAAGATGTCGAAATCAATTATGACATCATCAGTGATGTCACAATTGACATTATCGGTTTAAAAATTACTGTCGTAGATGATGTCCATGCCATCCGTGAGTTCAGAAGCGTCAATTTTACAGTTTCGAAAAGATGGTCAAAATCAATTATGACATCATCAGTGATGTCACAATTGACATTATCGGTTTTAAAATCACTGTCGTAGATGATGTCCGTGCCATCCGTGAGTTCAGAAGGGTCAATTTTACAGTTTTGAAAAGATGGTTGAAATCAATTATGACATCATCAGTGATGTCACAATTGACATTATCGGTTTTAAAATTACTGTCGTAGATGATGTCCGTGCCATTCGTGAGTTCAGAAGCGTCAATATTACAGTTTTGAAAAGATGTCGAAATCAATTATGACATCATCAGTGATGTCACAATTGACATTATCGGTTTTAAAATTACTGTCTTAGATGATGTCCGTGCCATCCGTGAGTTCAGAATCATCAAATTTACAGTTTCGAAAAGATGGTCGAAATCAATTATGACATCATCAGTGATGTCACAATTGACATTATCGGTTTTAAAATTACTGTCGTAGATGATGTCCAAGCCATCCGTGAGTTCAGAAGTGTCAATTTTACAGTTTCGAAAAAAAGGTCAAAATCAATTATGACATCATCAGTGATGTCACAATTGACATTATCGTTTTAAAAATTACTGTCGTAGATGATGTCCGTGCCATCCGTGAGTTCAGAAGCGTCAATTTTACAGTTTCGAAAAGATGGTCAAAATCAATTATGACATCATCAGTGATGTCACAATTGACATTATCGTTTTTAAAATTACTGTCTTAGATGATGTCCGTGCCATCCGTGAGTTCAGAAGCGTCAGTTTTACAGTTTTGAAAAGATGGTCGAAATCAATTATGACATCATCAGTGATGTCACAATTGACATTATCGGTTTAAAAATTACTGTCGTAGATGATGTCCGTGCCATCCGTGAGTTCAGAAGCATCAATTTTACAGTTTTGAAAAGATGGTCGAAATCAATTATGACATCATCAGTGATGTCACAATTGACATTATCGGTTTTAAAATTACTGTCGTAGATGATGTCCGTGCCATCCGTGAGTTCAGAAGCGTCAATTTTACAGTTTTGAAAAGATGGTCGAAATCAATTATGACATCATCAGTGATGTCACAATTGACATTATCGGTTTTAAAATTACTGTCGTAGATGATGTCTGTGCCATTCGTGAGTTCAGAAGCGTCAATTTTACAGTTTTGAAAAGATGTCGAAATCAATTATGACATCATCAGTGATGTCACAATTGACATTATCGGTTTTAAAATTACTGTCGTAGATGATGTCCAAGCCATCCGTGAGATCAGAAGTGTCATTTTTACAGTTTCGAAAAAAAGGTCAAAATCAATTATGACATCATCAGTGATGTCACAATTGACATTTTCGGTTTAAAAATTACTGTCGTAGATGATGTCCGTGCCATCCGTGAGTTCAGAAACGTCCATTTTACAGTTTTGAAAAGATGGTCGAAATCAATTATGACATCATCAGTGATGTCACAATTGACATTATCGGTTTTAAAATTACTGTCGTAGATGATGTCCGTGCCATTCGTGAGTTCAGAAGCGTCAATTTTAAAGTTTTGAAAAGATGTCTAAATCAATTATGACATCATCAGTGATGTCACAATTGACATTATCGGTTTTAAAATTACTGTCGTAGATGATGTCCGTGCCATCCGTGAGTTCAGAAGCGTCAATTTTACAGTTTCGAAAAGATGGTCAAAATCAATTCTGACATCATCAGTGATGTCACAATTGACATTATCGGTTTTAAAATTACTGTCTTAGATGATGTCCGTGCCATCCGTGAGTTCAGAATCATCAAATTTACAGTTTCGAAAAGATGGTCGAAATCAATTATGACATCATCAGTGATGTCAAAATTGACATTATCGGTTTTAAAATTACTGTCGTAGATGATGTCCAAGCCATCCGTGAGTTCAGAAGTGTCAATTTTACAGTTTCGAAAAAAAGGTCAAAATCAATTATGACATCATCAGTGATGTCACAATTGACATTATCGGTTTTAAAATTACTGTCGTAGATGATGTCCAAGCCATCCGTGAGTTCAGAAGTGTAAATTTTACAGTTTCGAAAAAAAGGTCAAAATCAATTATGACATCATCAGTGATGTCACAATTGACATTATCGTTTTAAAAATTACTGTCGTAGATGATGTCCGTGCCATCCGTGAGTTCAGAAGCGTCAATTTTACAGTTTCGAAAAGATGGTCAAAATCAATTATGACATCATCAGTGATGTCACAATTGACATTATCAGTTTTAAAATTACTGTCTTAGATGATGTCCGTGCCATTCGTGAGTTCAGAAGCGTCAATTTTACAGTTTTGAAAAGATGTCGAAATCAATTATGACATCATCAGTGATGTCACAATTGACATTATCGGTTTTAAAATTACTGTCGTAGATGATGTCCGTGCCATTCGTGAGTTCAGAAGCGTCAATTTTACAGTTTTGAAAAGATGGTCGAAATCAATTATGACATCATCAGTGATGTCACAATTGACATTATCAGTTTTAAAATTACTGTCGTAGATGATGTCCGTGCCATTCGTGAGTTTAGAAGCGTCAATTTTACAGTTTTGAAAAGATGTCGAAATCAATTATGACATCATCAGTGATGTCACAATTGACATTATCGGTTTTAAAATTACTGTCTTAGATGATGTCCGTGCCATCCGTGAGTTCAGAATCGTCAAATTTACAGTTTCGAAAAGATGGTCGAAATCAATTATGACATCATCAGTGATGTCACAATTGACATTATCGGTTTTAAAATTACTGTCGTAGATGATGTCCAAGCCATCCGTGAGTTCAGAAGTGTCAATTTTACAGTTTCGAAAAAAAGGTCAAAATTAATTATGACATCATCAGTGATGTCACAATTGACATTATCGGTTTAAAAATTACTGTCGTAGATAATGTCCGTGCCATCCGTGAGTTCAGAAACGTCCATTTTTCAGTTTTGAAAAGATGGTCGAAATCAATTATGACATCATCAGTGATGTCACAATTGACATTATCGGTTTTAAAATTACTGTCGTAGATGATGTCCGTGCCATTCGTGAGTTCAGAAGCGTCAATTTTACAGTTTTGACAAGATGGTCGAAATCAATTATGACATCATCAGTGATGTCACAATTGACATTATCGGTTTTAAAATTACTGTCGTAGATGATGTCCGTGCCATTCGTGAGTTCAGAAGCGTCAATTTTACAGTTTTGAAAAGATGTCGAAATCAATTATGACATCATCAGTGATGTCACAATTGACATTATCGGTTTTAAAATTACTGTCTTAGATGATGTCCGTGCCATCCGTGAGTTCAGAATCGTCAAATTTACAGTTTCAAAAAGATGGTCGAAATCAATTATGACATCATCAGTGATGTCACAATTGACATTATCGGTTTTAAAATTACTGTCGTAGATGATGTCCGTGCCATTCGTGAGTTCACAAGCGTCAATTTTACAGTTTTGAAAAGATGTCGAAATCAATTATGACATCATTAGTGATGTCACAATTGACATTATCGGTTTTAAAATTACTGTCTTAGATGATGTCCGTGCCATCCGTGAGTTCAGAATCGTCAAATTTACAGTTTCGAAAAGATGGTCGAAATCAATTATGACATCATCAGTGATGTCACAATTGACATTATCGGTTTTAGAATTACTGTCGTAGATGATGTCCGTGCCATCCGTGAGTTCAGAAGCGTCAATTTTACAGTTTTGAAAAGATGGTTGAAATCAATTATGACATCATCAGTGATGTCACAATTGACATTATCGGTTTAAAAATTACTGTCGTAGATGATGTCCGTGCCATCCGTGAGTTCAGAAGCATCAATTTTACAGTTTTGAAAAGATGGTCGAAATCAATTATGACATCATCAGTGATGTCACAATTGACATTATCGGTTTTAAAATTACTGTCGTAGATGATGTCCGTGCCATCCGTGAGTTCAGAAGCGTCAATTTTACAGTTTTGAAAAGATGGTCGAAATCAATTATGACATCATCAGTGATGTCACAATTGACATTATCGGTTTTAAAATTACTGTCGTAGATGATGTCCGTGCCATTCGTGAGTTCAGAAGCGTCAATTTTACAGTTTTGAAAAGATGTCGAAATCAATTATGACATCATCAGTGATGTCACAATTGACATTATCGGTTTTAAAATTACTGTCGTAGATGATGTCCAAGCCATCCGTGAGATCAGAAGTGTCAATTTTACAGTTTCGAAAAAAAGGTCAAAATCAATTATGACATCATCAGTGATGTCACAATTGACATTATCGGTTTAAAAATTACTGTCGTAGATGATGTCCGTGCCATCCGTGAGTTCAGAAACGTCCATTTTACAGTTTTGAAAAGATGGTCGAAATCAATTATGACATCATCAGTGATGTCACAATTGACATTATCGGTTTTAAAATTACTGTCGTAGATGATGTCCGTGCCATTCGTGAGTTCAGAAGCGTCAATTTTAAAGTTTTGAAAAGATGTCTAAATCAATTATGACATCATCAGTGATGTCACAATTGACATTATCGGTTTTAAAATTACTGTCGTAGATGATGTCCGTGCCATCCGTGAGTTCAGAAGCGTCAATTTTACAGTTTCGAAAAGATGGTCAAAATCAATTCTGACATCATCAGTGATGTCACAATTGACATTATCGGTTTTAAAATTACTGTCTTAGATGATGTCCGTGCCATCCGTGAGTTCAGAATCATCAAATTTACAGTTTCGAAAAGATGGTCGAAATCAATTATGACATCATCAGTGATGTCAAAATTGACATTATCGGTTTTAAAATTACTGTCGTAGATGATGTCCAAGCCATCCGTGAGTTCAGAAGTGTCAATTTTACAGTTTCGAAAAAAAGGTCAAAATCAATTATGACATCATCAGTGATGTCACAATTGACATTATCGGTTTTAAAATTACTGTCGTAGATGATGTCCAAGCCATCCGTGAGTTCAGAAGTGTAAATTTTACAGTTTCGAAAAAAAGGTCAAAATCAATTATGACATCATCAGTGATGTCACAATTGACATTATCGTTTTAAAAATTACTGTCGTAGATGATGTCCGTGCCATCCGTGAGTTCAGAAGCGTCAATTTTACAGTTTCGAAAAGATGGTCAAAATCAATTATGACATCATCAGTGATGTCACAATTGACATTATCAGTTTTAAAATTACTGTCTTAGATGATGTCCGTGCCATTCGTGAGTTCAGAAGCGTCAATTTTACAGTTTTGAAAAGATGTCGAAATCAATTATGACATCATCAGTGATGTCACAATTGACATTATCGGTTTTAAAATTACTGTCTTAGATGATGTCCGTGCCATCCGTGAGTTCAGAATCATCAAATTTACAGTTTCGAAAAGATGGTCGAAATCAATTATGACATCATCAGTGATGTCAAAATTGACATTTTCGGTTTTAAAATTACTGTCGTAGATAATGTCCAAGCCATCCGTGAGTTCAGAAGTGTCAATTTTACAGTTTCGAAAAAAAGGTCAAAATCAATTATGACATCATCAGTGATGTCACAATTGACATTATCGGTTTTAAAATTACTGTCGTAGATGATGTCCAAGCCATCCGTGAGTTCAGAAGTGTAAATTTTACAGTTTCGAAAAAAAGGTCAAAATCAATTATGACATCATCAGTGATGTCACAATTGACATTATTGTTTTAAAAATTACTGTCGTAGATGATGTCCGTGCCATCCGTGAGTTCAGAAGCGTCAATTTTACAGTTTCGAAAAGATGGTCAAAATCAATTATGACATCATCAGTGATGTCACAATTGACATTATCAGTTTTAAAATTACTGTCTTAGAGGATGTCCGTGCCATTTGTGAGTTCAGAAGCGTCAATTTTACAGTTTTGAAAAGATGTCGAAATCAATTATGACATCATCAGTGATGTCACAATTGACATTATCGGTTTTAAAATTACTGTCGTAGATGATGTCCGTGCCATTCGTGAGTTCAGAAGCGTCAATTTTACAGTTTTGAAAAGATGTCGAAATCAATTATGACATCATCAGTGATGTCAATTTTACAGTTTCGAAAAGATGGTCGAAATCAATTATGACATCATCAGTGATGTCACAATTGACATTATCGGTTTTAAAATGACTGTCTTAGATGATGTCCGTGCCATCCGTGAGTTCAGAAGCGTCAATTTTACAGTTTTGAAAAGATGGTCGAAATCAATTATGACATCATCAGTGATGTCACAATTGACATTATCAGTTTTAAAATTACTGTCGTAGATGATGTCCGTGCCATCCGTGAGTTCAGAATCGTCAAATTTACAGTTTCGAAAAGATGGTCGAAATCAATTATGACATCATCAGTGATGTCACAATTGACATTATCGGTTTTAAAATTACTGTCGTAGATGATGTCTAAGCCATCCGTGAGTTCAGAAGTGTCAATTTTACAGTTTCGAAAAAAAGGTCAAAATCAATTATGACATCATCAGTGATGTCACAATTGACATTATCGGTTTAAAAATTACTGTCGTAGATGATGTCCGTGCCATCCGTGAGTTTAGAAACGTCCATTTTTCAGTTTTGAAAAGATGGTCGAAATCAATTATGACATCATCAGTGATGTCACAATTGACATTATCGGTTTTAAAATTACTGTCGTAGATGATGTCCGTGCCATTCGTGATTTCAGAAGCGTCAATTTTAAAGTTTTGAAAAGATGTCGAAATCAATTATGACATCATCAGTGATGTCACAATTGACATTATCGGTTTAAAAATTACTGTCGTAGATGATGTCCATGCCATCCGTGAGTTCAGAAGCGTCAATTTTACAGTTTCGAAAAGATGGTCAAAATCAATTATGACATCATCAGTGATGTCACAATTGACATTATCGGTTTTAAAATCACTGTCGTAGATGATGTCCGTGCCATCCGTGAGTTCAGAAGGGTCAATTTTACAGTTTTGAAAAGATGGTTGAAATCAATTATGACATCATCAGTGATGTCACAATTGACATTATCGGTTTTAAAATTACTGTCGTAGATGATGTCCGTGCCATTCGTGAGTTCAGAAGCGTCAATATTACAGTTTTGAAAAGATGTCGAAATCAATTATGACATCATCAGTGATGTCACAATTGACATTATCGGTTTTAAAATTACTGTCTTAGATGATGTCCGTGCCATCCGTGAGTTCAGAATCATCAAATTTACAGTTTCGAAAAGATGGTCGAAATCAATTATGACATCATCAGTGATGTCACAATTGACATTATCGGTTTTAAAATTACTGTCGTAGATGATGTCCAAGCCATCCGTGAGTTCAGAAGTGTCAATTTTACAGTTTCGAAAAAAAGGTCAAAATCAATTATGACATCATCAGTGATGTCACAATTGACATTATCGTTTTAAAAATTACTGTCGTAGATGATGTCCGTGCCATCCGTGAGTTCAGAAGCGTCAATTTTACAGTTTCGAAAAGATGGTCAAAATCAATTATGACATCATCAGTGATGTCACAATTGACATTATCGTTTTTAAAATTACTGTCTTAGATGATGTCCGTGCCATCCGTGAGTTCAGAAGCGTCAGTTTTACAGTTTTGAAAAGATGGTCGAAATCAATTATGACATCATCAGTGATGTCACAATTGACATTATCGGTTTAAAAATTACTGTCGTAGATGATGTCCGTGCCATCCGTGAGTTCAGAAGCATCAATTTTACAGTTTTGAAAAGATGGTCGAAATCAATTATGACATCATCAGTGATGTCACAATTGACATTATCGGTTTTAAAATTACTGTCGTAGATGATGTCCGTGCCATCCGTGAGTTCAGAAGCGTCAATTTTACAGTTTTGAAAAGATGGTCGAAATCAATTATGACATCATCAGTGATGTCACAATTGACATTATCGGTTTTAAAATTACTGTCGTAGATGATGTCCGTGCCATTCGTGAGTTCAGAAGCGTCAATTTTACAGTTTTGAAAAGATGTCGAAATCAATTATGACATCATCAGTGATGTCACAATTGACATTATCGGTTTTAAAATTACTGTCGTAGATGATGTCCAAGCCATCCGTGAGATCAGAAGTGTCAATTTTACAGTTTCGAAAAAAAGGTCAAAATCAATTATGACATCATCAGTGATGTCACAATTGACATTATCGGTTTAAAAATTACTGTCGTAGATGATGTCCGTGCCATCCGTGAGTTCAGAAACGTCCATTTTACAGTTTTGAAAAGATGGTCGAAATCAATTATGACATCATCAGTGATGTCACAATTGACATTATCGGTTTTAAAATTACTGTCGTAGATGATGTCCGTGCCATTCGTGAGTTCAGAAGCGTCAATTTTAAAGTTTTGAAAAGATGTCTAAATCAATTATGACATCATCAGTGATGTCACAATTGACATTATCGGTTTTAAAATTACTGTCGTAGATGATGTCCGTGCCATCCGTGAGTTCAGAAGCGTCAATTTTACAGTTTCGAAAAGATGGTCAAAATCAATTCTGACATCATCAGTGATGTCACAATTGACATTATCGGTTTTAAAATTACTGTCTTAGATGATGTCCGTGCCATCCGTGAGTTCAGAATCATCAAATTTACAGTTTCGAAAAGATGGTCGAAATCAATTATGACATCATCAGTGATGTCAAAATTGACATTATCGGTTTTAAAATTACTGTCGTAGATGATGTCCAAGCCATCCGTGAGTTCAGAAGTGTCAATTTTACAGTTTCGAAAAAAAGGTCAAAATCAATTATGACATCATCAGTGATGTCACAATTGACATTATCGGTTTTAAAATTACTGTCGTAGATGATGTCCAAGCCATCCGTGAGTTCAGAAGTGTAAATTTTACAGTTTCGAAAAAAAGGTCAAAATCAATTATGACATCATCAGTGATGTCACAATTGACATTATCGTTTTAAAAATTACTGTCGTAGATGATGTCCGTGCCATCCGTGAGTTCAGAAGCGTCAATTTTACAGTTTCGAAAAGATGGTCAAAATCAATTATGACATCATCAGTGATGTCACAATTGACATTATCAGTTTTAAAATTACTGTCTTAGATGATGTCCGTGCCATTCGTGAGTTCAGAAGCGTCAATTTTACAGTTTTGAAAAGATGTCGAAATCAATTATGACATCATCAGTGATGTCACAATTGACATTATCGGTTTTAAAATTACTGTCTTAGATGATGTCCGTGCCATCCGTGAGTTCAGAATCATCAAATTTACAGTTTCGAAAAGATGGTCGAAATCAATTATGACATCATCAGTGATGTCAAAATTGACATTTTCGGTTTTAAAATTACTGTCGTAGATAATGTCCAAGCCATCCGTGAGTTCAGAAGTGTCAATTTTACAGTTTCGAAAAAAAGGTCAAAATCAATTATGACATCATCAGTGATGTCACAATTGACATTATCGGTTTTAAAATTACTGTCGTAGATGATGTCCAAGCCATCCGTGAGTTCAGAAGTGTAAATTTTACAGTTTCGAAAAAAAGGTCAAAATCAATTATGACATCATCAGTGATGTCACAATTGACATTATCGTTTTAAAAATTACTGTCGTAGATGATGTCCGTGCCATCCGTGAGTTCAGAAGCGTCAATTTTACAGTTTCGAAAAGATGGTCAAAATCAATTATGACATCATCAGTGATGTCACAATTGACATTATCAGTTTTAAAATTACTGTCTTAGAGGATGTCCGTGCCATTTGTGAGTTCAGAAGCGTCAATTTTACAGTTTTGAAAAGATGTCGAAATCAATTATGACATCATCAGTGATGTCACAATTGACATTATCGGTTTTAAAATTACTGTCGTAGATGATGTCCGTGCCATTCGTGAGTTCAGAAGCGTCAATTTTACAGTTTTGAAAAGATGTCGAAATCAATTATGACATCATCAGTGATGTCAATTTTACAGTTTCGAAAAGATGGTCGAAATCAATTATGACATCATCAGTGATGTCACAATTGACATTATCGGTTTTAAAATGACTGTCTTAGATGATGTCCGTGCCATCCGTGAGTTCAGAAGCGTCAATTTTACAGTTTTGAAAAGATGGTCGAAATCAATTATGACATCATCAGTGATGTCACAATTGACATTATCAGTTTTAAAATTACTGTCGTAGATGATGTCCGTGCCATTCGTGAGTTTAGAAGCGTCAATTTTACAGTTTTGAAAAGATGTCGAAATCAATTATGACATCATCAGTGATGTCACAATTGACATTATCGGTTTTAAAATTACTGTCTTAGATGATGTCCGTGCCATCCGTGAGTTCAGAATCGTCAAATTTACAGTTTCGAAAAGATGGTCGAAATCAATTATGACATCATCAGTGATGTCACAATTGACATTATCGGTTTTAAAATTACTGTCGTAGATGATGTCTAAGCCATCCGTGAGTTCAGAAGTGTCAATTTTACAGTTTCGAAAAAAAGGTCAAAATCAATTATGACATCATCAGTGATGTCACAATTGACATTATCGGTTTAAAAATTACTGTCGTAGATGATGTCCGTGCCATCCGTGAGTTTAGAAACGTCCATTTTTCAGTTTTGAAAAGATGGTCGAAATCAATTATGACATCATCAGTGATGTCACAATTGACATTATCGGTTTTAAAATTACTGTCGTAGATGATGTCCGTGCCATTCGTGATTTCAGAAGCGTCAATTTTAAAGTTTTGAAAAGATGTCGAAATCAATTATGACATCATCAGTGATGTCACAATTGACATTATCGGTTTAAAAATTACTGTCGTAGATGATGTCCATGCCATCCGTGAGTTCAGAAGCGTCAATTTTACAGTTTCGAAAAGATGGTCAAAATCAATTATGACATCATCAGTGATGTCACAATTGACATTATCGGTTTTAAAATCACTGTCGTAGATGATGTCCGTGCCATCCGTGAGTTCAGAAGCGTCAATTTTACAGTTTTGAAAAGATGGTTGAAATCAATTATGACATCATCAGTGATGTCACAATTGACATTATCGGTTTTAAAATTACTGTCGTAGATGATGTCCGTGCCATTCGTGAGTTCAGAAGCGTCAATATTACAGTTTTGAAAAGATGTCGAAATCAATTATGACATCATCAGTGATGTCACAATTGACATTATCGGTTTTAAAATTACTGTCTTAGATGATGTCCGTGCCATCCGTGAGTTCAGAATCATCAAATTTACAGTTTCGAAAAGATGGTCGAAATCAATTATGACATTATCAGTGATGTCACAATTGACATTATCGGTTTTAAAATTACTGTCGTAGATGATGTCCAAGCCATCCGTGAGTTCAGAAGTGTCAATTTTACAGTTTCGAAAAAAAGGTCAAAATCAATTATGACATCATCAGTGATGTCACAATTGACATTATCGTTTTAAAAATTACTGTCGTAGATGATGTCCGTGCCATCCGTGAGTTCAGAAGCGTCAATTTTACAGTTTCGAAAAGATGGTCAAAATCAATTATGACATCATCAGTGATGTCACAATTGACATTATCAGTTTTAAAATTACTGTCTTAGATGATGTCCGTGCCATTCGTGAGTTCAGAAGCGTCAATTTTACAGTTTTGAAAAGATGTCGAAATCAATTATGACATCATCAGTGATGTCACAATTGACATTATCGGTTTTAAAATTACTGTCTTAGATGATGTCCGTGCCATCCGTGAGTTCAGAATCATCAAATTTACAGTTTCGAAAAGATGGTCGAAATCAATTATGACATCATCAGTGATGTCAAAATTGACATTTTCGGTTTTAAAATTACTGTCGTAGATAATGTCCAAGCCATCCGTGAGTTCAGAAGTGTCAATTTTACAGTTTCGAAAAAAAGGTCAAAATCAATTATGACATCATCAGTGATGTCACAATTGACATTATCGGTTTTAAAATTACTGTCGTAGATGATGTCCAAGCCATCCGTGAGTTCAGAAGTGTAAATTTTACAGTTTCGAAAAAAAGGTCAAAATCAATTATGACATCATCAGTGATGTCACAATTGACATTATCGTTTTAAAAATTACTGTCGTAGATGATGTCCGTGCCATCCGTGAGTTCAGAAGCGTCAATTTTACAGTTTCGAAAAGATGGTCAAAATCAATTATGACATCATCAGTGATGTCACAATTGACATTATCAGTTTTAAAATTACTGTCTTAGAGGATGTCCGTGCCATTTGTGAGTTCAGAAGCGTCAATTTTACAGTTTTGAAAAGATGTCGAAATCAATTATGACATCATCAGTGATGTCACAATTGACATTATCGGTTTTAAAATTACTGTCGTAGATGATGTCCGTGCCATTCGTGAGTTCAGAAGCGTCAATTTTACAGTTTTGAAAAGATGTCGAAATCAATTATGACATCATCAGTGATGTCAATTTTACAGTTTCGAAAAGATGGTCGAAATCAATTATGACATCATCAGTGATGTCACAATTGACATTATCGGTTTTAAAATGACTGTCTTAGATGATGTCCGTGCCATCCGTGAGTTCAGAAGCGTCAATTTTACAGTTTTGAAAAGATGGTCGAAATCAATTATGACATCATCAGTGATGTCACAATTGACATTATCAGTTTTAAAATTACTGTCGTAGATGATGTCCGTGCCATTCGTGAGTTTAGAAGCGTCAATTTTACAGTTTTGAAAAGATGTCGAAATCAATTATGACATCATCAGTGATGTCACAATTGACATTATCGGTTTTAAAATTACTGTCTTAGATGATGTCCGTGCCATCCGTGAGTTCAGAATCGTCAAATTTACAGTTTCGAAAAGATGGTCGAAATCAATTATGACATCATCAGTGATGTCACAATTGACATTATCGGTTTTAAAATTACTGTCGTAGATGATGTCTAAGCCATCCGTGAGTTCAGAAGTGTCAATTTTACAGTTTCGAAAAAAAGGTCAAAATCAATTATGACATCATCAGTGATGTCACAATTGACATTATCGGTTTAAAAATTACTGTCGTAGATGATGTCCGTGCCATCCGTGAGTTTAGAAACGTCCATTTTTCAGTTTTGAAAAGATGGTCGAAATCAATTATGACATCATCAGTGATGTCACAATTGACATTATCGGTTTTAAAATTACTGTCGTAGATGATGTCCGTGCCATTCGTGATTTCAGAAGCGTCAATTTTAAAGTTTTGAAAAGATGTCGAAATCAATTATGACATCATCAGTGATGTCACAATTGACATTATCGGTTTAAAAATTACTGTCGTAGATGATGTCCATGCCATCCGTGAGTTCAGAAGCGTCAATTTTACAGTTTCGAAAAGATGGTCAAAATCAATTATGACATCATCAGTGATGTCACAATTGACATTATCGGTTTTAAAATCACTGTCGTAGATGATGTCCGTGCCATCCGTGAGTTCAGAAGCGTCAATTTTACAGTTTTGAAAAGATGGTTGAAATCAATTATGACATCATCAGTGATGTCACAATTGACATTATCGGTTTTAAAATTACTGTCGTAGATGATGTCCGTGCCATTCGTGAGTTCAGAAGCGTCAATATTACAGTTTTGAAAAGATGGTTGAAATCAATTATGACATCATCAGTGATGTCACAATTGACATTATCGGTTTTAAAATTACTGTCTTAGATGATGTCCGTGCCATCCGTGAGTTCAGAATCATCAAATTTACAGTTTCGAAAAGATGGTCGAAATCAATTATGACATCATCAGTGATGTCACAATTGACATTATCGGTTTTAAAATTACTGTCGTAGATGATGTCCAAGCCATCCGTGAGTTCAGAAGTGTCAATTTTACAGTTTCGAAAAAAAGGTCAAAATCAATTATGACATCATCAGTGATGTCACAATTGACATTATCGTTTTAAAAATTACTGTCGTAGATGATGTCCGTGCCATCCGTGAGTTCAGAAGCGTCAATTTTACAGTTTCGAAAAGATGGTCAAAATCAATTATGACATCATCAGTGATGTCACAATTGACATTATCGTTTTTAAAATTACTGTCTTAGATGATGTCCGTGCCATCCGTGAGTTCAGAAGCGTCAATTTTACAGTTTTGAAAAGATGGTCGAAATCAATTATGACATCATCAGTGATGTCACAATTGACATTATCGGTTTTAAAATTACTGTCGTAGATGATGTCCGTGCCATTCGTGAGTTCAGAAGCGTCAATTTTACAGTTTTGAAAAGATGTCGAAATCAATTATGACATCATCAGTGATGTCACAATTGACATTATCGGTTTTAAAATTACTGTCTTAGATGATGTCCGTGCCATCCGTGAGTTCAGAATCGTCAAATTTACAGTTTCAAAAAGATGGTCGAAATCAATTATGACATCATCAGTGATGTCACAATTGACATTATCGGTTTTAAAATTACTGTCGTAGATGATGTCCGTGCCATTCGTGAGTTCACAAGCGTCAATTTTACAGTTTTGAAAAGATGTCGAAATCAATTATGACATCATTAGTGATGTCACAATTGACATTATCGGTTTTAAAATTACTGTCTTAGATGATGTCCGTGCCATCCGTGAGTTCAGAATCGTCAAATTTACAGTTTCGAAAAGATGGTCGAAATCAATTATGACATCATCAGTGATGTCACAATTGACATTATCGGTTTTAGAATTACTGTCGTAGATGATGTCCGTGCCATCCGTGAGTTCAGAAGCGTCAATTTTACAGTTTTGAAAAGATGGTTGAAATCAATTATGACATCATCAGTGATGTCACAATTGACATTATCGGTTTAAAAATTACTGTCGTAGATGATGTCCGTGCCATCCGTGAGTTCAGAAGCATCAATTTTACAGTTTTGAAAAGATGGTCGAAATCAATTATGACATCATCAGTGATGTCACAATTGACATTATCGGTTTTAAAATTACTGTCGTAGATGATGTCCGTGCCATCCGTGAGTTAAGAAGCTTCAATTTTTCAATTTTACAGTTTTGAAAAGATGGTCAAAATCAATTATGACATCATCAGTGATGTCACAATTGACATTATCGGTTTTAAAATTACTGTCGTAGATGATGTCCAAGCCATCCGTGAGTTCAGAAGCGTCAATTTTAAAGTTTTGAAAAGATGTCGAAATCAATTATGACATCATCAGTGATGTCACAATTGACATTATCGGTTTAAAAATTACTGTCGTAGATGATGTCCGTGCCATCCGTGAGTTCAGAAGCGTCAATTTTACAGTTTCGAAAAGATGGTCAAAATCAATTATGACATCATCAGTGATGTCACAATTGACATTATCGGTTTTAAAATCACTGTCGTAGATGATGTCCGTGCCATCCGTGAGTTCAGAAGGGTCAATTTTACAGTTTTGAAAAGATGGTTGAAATCAATTATGACATCATCAGTGATGTCACAATTGACATTATCGGTTTTAAAATTACTGTCGTAGATGATGTCCGTGCCATTCGTGAGTTCAGAAGCGTCAATTTTACAGTTTTGAAAAGATGTCGAAATCAATTATGACATCATCAGTGATGTCACAATTGACATTATCGGTTTTAAAATTACTGTCTTAGATGATGTCCGTGCCATCCGTGAGTTCAGAATCATCAAATTTACAGTTTCGAAAAGATGGTCGAAATCAATTATGACATCATCAGTGATGTCACAATTGACATTATCGGTTTTAAAATTACTGTCGTAGATGATGTCCAAGCCATCCGTGAGTTCAGAAGTGTCAATTTTACAGTTTCGAAAAAAAGGTCAAAATCAATTATGACATCATCAGTGATGTCACAATTGACATTATCGGTTTTAAAATTACTGTCGTAGATGATGTCCAAGCCATCCGTGAGTTCAGAAGTGTCAATTTTACAGTTTCGAAAAAAAGGTCAAAATCAATTATGACATCATCAGTGATGTCACAATTGACATTATCGTTTTAAAAATTACTGTCGTAGATGATGTCCGTGCCATCCGTGAGTTCAGAAGCGTCAATTTTACAGTTTCGAAAAGATGGTCAAAATCAATTATGACATCATCAGTGATGTCACAATTGACATTATCGTTTTTAAAATTACTGTCTTAGATGATGTCCGTGCCATCCGTGAGTTCAGAAGCGTCAATTTTACAGTTTTGAAAAGATGGTCGAAATCAATTATGACATCATCAGTGATGTCACAATTGACATTATCGGTTTTAAAATTACTGTCGTAGATGATGTCCGTGCCATTCGTGAGTTCAGAAGCGTCAATTTTACAGTTTTGAAAAGATGTCGAAATCAATTATGACATCATCAGTGATGTCACAATTGACATTATCGGTTTTAAAATTACTGTCTTAGATGATGTCCGTGCCATCCGTGAGTTCAGAATCGTCAAATTTACAGTTTCAAAAAGATGGTCGAAATCAATTATGACATCATCAGTGATGTCACAATTGACATTATCGGTTTTAAAATTACTGTCGTAGATGATGTCCGTGCCATTCGTGAGTTCACAAGCGTCAATTTTACAGTTTTGAAAAGATGTCGAAATCAATTATGACATCATTAGTGATGTCACAATTGACATTATCGGTTTTAAAATTACTGTCTTAGATGATGTCCGTGCCATCCGTGAGTTCAGAATCGTCAAATTTACAGTTTCGAAAAGATGGTCGAAATCAATTATGACATCATCAGTGATGTCACAATTGACATTATCGGTTTTAGAATTACTGTCGTAGATGATGTCCGTGCCATCCGTGAGTTCAGAAGCGTCAATTTTACAGTTTTGAAAAGATGGTTGAAATCAATTATGACATCATCAGTGATGTCACAATTGACATTATCGGTTTAAAAATTACTGTCGTAGATGATGTCCGTGCCATCCGTGAGTTCAGAAGCATCAATTTTACAGTTTTGAAAAGATGGTCGAAATCAATTATGACATCATCAGTGATGTCACAATTGACATTATCGGTTTTAAAATTACTGTCGTAGATGATGTCCGTGCCATCCGTGAGTTAAGAAGCTTCAATTTTTCAATTTTACAGTTTTGAAAAGATGGTCAAAATCAATTATGACATCATCAGTGATGTCACAATTGACATTATCGGTTTTAAAATTACTGTCGTAGATGATGTCCAAGCCATCCGTGAGTTCAGAAGCGTCAATTTTAAAGTTTTGAAAAGATGTCGAAATCAATTATGACATCATCAGTGATGTCACAATTGACATTATCGGTTTAAAAATTACTGTCGTAGATGATGTCCGTGCCATCCGTGAGTTCAGAAGCGTCAATTTTACAGTTTCGAAAAGATGGTCAAAATCAATTATGACATCATCAGTGATGTCACAATTGACATTATCGGTTTTAAAATCACTGTCGTAGATGATGTCCGTGCCATCCGTGAGTTCAGAAGGGTCAATTTTACAGTTTTGAAAAGATGGTTGAAATCAATTATGACATCATCAGTGATGTCACAATTGACATTATCGGTTTTAAAATTACTGTCGTAGATGATGTCCGTGCCATTCGTGAGTTCAGAAGCGTCAATTTTACAGTTTTGAAAAGATGTCGAAATCAATTATGACATCATCAGTGATGTCACAATTGACATTATCGGTTTTAAAATTACTGTCTTAGATGATGTCCGTGCCATCCGTGAGTTCAGAATCATCAAATTTACAGTTTCGAAAAGATGGTCGAAATCAATTATGACATCATCAGTGATGTCACAATTGACATTATCGGTTTTAAAATTACTGTCGTAGATGATGTCCAAGCCATCCGTGAGTTCAGAAGTGTCAATTTTACAGTTTCGAAAAAAAGGTCAAAATCAATTATGACATCATCAGTGATGTCACAATTGACATTATCGTTTTAAAAATTACTGTCGTAGATGATGTCCGTGCCATCCGTGAGTTCAGAAGCGTCAGTTTTACAGTTTTGAAAAGATGGTTGAAATCAATTATGACATCATCAGTGATGTCACAATTGACATTATCGGTTTTAGAATTACTGTCGTAGATGATGTCCGTGCCATCCGTGAGTTCAGAAGCGTCAATTTTACAGTTTTGAAAAGATGGTTGAAATCAATTATGACATCATCAGTGATGTCACAATTGACATTATCGGTTTAAAAATTACTGTCGTAGATGATGTCCGTGCCATCCGTGAGTTCAGAAGCATCAATTTTACAGTTTTGAAAAGATGGTCGAAATCAATTATGACATCATCAGTGATGTCACAATTGACATTATCGGTTTTAAAATTACTGTCGTAGATGATGTCCGTGCCATCCGTGAGTTAAGAAGCTTCAATTTTACAGTTTTGAAAAGATGGTCGAAATCAATTATAACATCTTCAGTGATGTCACAATTGACATTATCGGTTTTAAAATTACTGTCGTAGATGATGTCCGTGCCATTCGTGAGTTCAGAAGCGTCAATTTTACAGTTTTGAAAAGATGTCGAAATCAATTATGACATCATCAGTGATGTCACAACTGACATTATCGGTTTTAAAATTACTGCCTTAGATGATGTCCGTGCCATCCGTGAGTTCAGAATCATCAAATTTACAGTTTCGAAAAGATGGTTGAAATCAATTATGACATCATCAGTGATGTCACGATTGACATTATCGGTTTTAGAATTACTGTCGTAGATGATGTCCGTGCCATCCGTGATTTCAGAAGCGTCAATTTTACAGTTTTGAAAAGATGGTCGAAATCAATTATGACATCATCAGTGATGTCACAATTGACATTATCGGTTTTAAAATTACTGTCTTAGAAGATGTCTGTGCCATCCGTGAGTTCAGAAGTGTCAATTTTACAGTTTCGAAACAAAAGGTCAAAATCAATTATGACATCATCAGTGATGTCACAATTGACATTATCGGTTTTAAAATTACTGTCGTAGATGATGTCCAAGCCATCCGTGAGTTCAGAAGTGTCAATTTTACAGTTTCGAAAAAAAGGTCAAAATCAATTATGACATCATCAGTGATGTCACAATTGAAATTATCGGCTTTAAAATCACTGTCGTAGATGATGTCCGTGCCATCGGTGAGTTCAGAAGCGTCAATTTTACAGTTTTGAAAAGATGGTTGAAATCAATTATGACATCATCAGTGATGTCACAATTGACATTATCGGTTTTAGAATTACTGTCGTAGATGATGTCCGTGCCATCCGTGATTTCAGAAGCGTCAATTTTACAGTTTTGAAAAGATGGTCGAAATCAATTATGACATCATCAGTGATGTCACAATTGACATTATCGGTTTTAAAATTACTGTCTTAGAAGATGTCTGTGCCATCCGTGAGTTCAGAAGTGTCAATTTTACAGTTTCGAAACAAAAGGTCAAAATCAATTATGACATCATCAGTGATGTCACAATTGACATTATCGGTTTTAAAATTACTGTCGTAGATGATGTCCGTGCCATTCGTGAGTTCACAAGCGTCAATTTTACAGTTTTGAAAAGATGTCGAAATCAATTATGACATCATTAGTGATGTCACAATTGACATTATCGGTTTTAAAATTACTGTCTTAGATGATGTCCGTGCCATCCGTGAGTTCAGAATCGTCAAATTTACAGTTTCGAAAAGATGGTCGAAATCAATTATGACATCATCAGTGATGTCACAATTGACATTATCGGTTTTAAAATTACTGTCGTAGATGATGTCCAAGCCATCCGTGAGTTCAGAAGTGTCAATTTTACAGTTTCGAAAAAAAGGTCAAAATCAATTATGACATCATCAGTGATGTCACAATTGACATTATCGTTTTAAAAATTACTGTCGTAGATGATGTCCGTGCCATCCGTGAGTTCAGAAGCGTCAATTTTACAGTTTTGAAAAGATGGTCAAAATCAATTATGACATCATCAGTGATGTCACAATTGACATTATCGTTTTTAAAATTACTGTCTTAGATGATGTCCGTGCCATCCGTGAGTTCAGAAGCGTCAGTTTTACAGTTTTGAAAAGATGGTCGAAATCAATTATGACATCATCAGTGATGTCACAATTGACATTATCGGTTTTAAAATTACTGTCGTAGATGATGTCCGTGCCATCCGTGAGTTCAGAAGCATCAATTTTACAGTTTTGAAAAGATGGTCGAAATCAATTATGACATCATCAGTGATGTCACAATTGACATTATCGGTTTTAAAATTACTGTCTTAGATGATGTCCGTGCCATCCGTGAGTTCAGAAGCGTCAATTTTACAGTTTTGAAAAGATGGTCGAAATCAATTATGACATCATCAGTGATGTCACAATTGACATTATCGGTTTTAAAATTACTGTCGTAGATGATGTCTGTGCCATTCGTGAGTTCAGAAGCGTCAATTTTACAGTTTTGAAAAGATGTCGAAATCAATTATGACATCATCAGTGATGTCACAATTGACATTATCGGTTTTAAAATTACTGTCGTAGATGATGTCCAAGCCATCCGTGAGATCAGAAGTGTCATTTTTACAGTTTCGAAAAAAAGGTCAAAATCAATTATGACATCATCAGTGATGTCACAATTGACATTTTCGGTTTAAAAATTACTGTCGTAGATGATGTCCGTGCCATCCGTGAGTTCAGAAACGTCCATTTTACAGTTTTGAAAAGATGGTCGAAATCAATTATGACATCATCAGTGATGTCACAATTGACATTATCGGTTTTAAAATTACTGTCGTAGATGATGTCCGTGCCATTCGTGAGTTCAGAAGCGTCAATTTTAAAGTTTTGAAAAGATGTCTAAATCAATTATGACATCATCAGTGATGTCACAATTGACATTATCGGTTTTAAAATTACTGTCGTAGATGATGTCCGTGCCATCCGTGAGTTCAGAAGCGTCAATTTTACAGTTTCGAAAAGATGGTCAAAATCAATTCTGACATCATCAGTGATGTCACAATTGACATTATCGGTTTTAAAATTACTGTCTTAGATGATGTCCGTGCCATCCGTGAGTTCAGAATCATCAAATTTACAGTTTCGAAAAGATGGTCGAAATCAATTATGACATCATCAGTGATGTCAAAATTGACATTATCGGTTTTAAAATTACTGTCGTAGATGATGTCCAAGCCATCCGTGAGTTCAGAAGTGTCAATTTTACAGTTTCGAAAAAAAGGTCAAAATCAATTATGACATCATCAGTGATGTCACAATTGACATTATCGGTTTTAAAATTACTGTCGTAGATGATGTCCAAGCCATCCGTGAGTTCAGAAGTGTAAATTTTACAGTTTCGAAAAAAAGGTCAAAATCAATTATGACATCATCAGTGATGTCACAATTGACATTATCGTTTTAAAAATTACTGTCGTAGATGATGTCCGTGCCATCCGTGAGTTCAGAAGCGTCAATTTTACAGTTTCGAAAAGATGGTCAAAATCAATTATGACATCATCAGTGATGTCACAATTGACATTATCAGTTTTAAAATTACTGTCTTAGATGATGTCCGTGCCATTCGTGAGTTCAGAAGCGTCAATTTTACAGTTTTGAAAAGATGTCGAAATCAATTATGACATCATCAGTGATGTCACAATTGACATTATCGGTTTTAAAATTACTGTCGTAGATGATGTCCGTGCCATTCGTGAGTTCAGAAGCGTCAATTTTACAGTTTTGAAAAGATGGTCGAAATCAATTATGACATCATCAGTGATGTCACAATTGACATTATCAGTTTTAAAATTACTGTCGTAGATGATGTCCGTGCCATTCGTGAGTTTAGAAGCGTCAATTTTACAGTTTTGAAAAGATGTCGAAATCAATTATGACATCATCAGTGATGTCACAATTGACATTATCGGTTTTAAAATTACTGTCTTAGATGATGTCCGTGCCATCCGTGAGTTCAGAATCGTCAAATTTACAGTTTCGAAAAGATGGTCGAAATCAATTATGACATCATCAGTGATGTCACAATTGACATTATCGGTTTTAAAATTACTGTCGTAGATGATGTCCAAGCCATCCGTGAGTTCAGAAGTGTCAATTTTACAGTTTCGAAAAAAAGGTCAAAATTAATTATGACATCATCAGTGATGTCACAATTGACATTATCGGTTTAAAAATTACTGTCGTAGATAATGTCCGTGCCATCCGTGAGTTCAGAAACGTCCATTTTTCAGTTTTGAAAAGATGGTCGAAATCAATTATGACATCATCAGTGATGTCACAATTGACATTATCGGTTTTAAAATTACTGTCGTAGATGATGTCCGTGCCATTCGTGAGTTCAGAAGCGTCAATTTTACAGTTTTGACAAGATGGTCGAAATCAATTATGACATCATCAGTGATGTCACAATTGACATTATCGGTTTTAAAATTACTGTCGTAGATGATGTCCGTGCCATTCGTGAGTTCAGAAGCGTCAATTTTACAGTTTTGAAAAGATGTCGAAATCAATTATGACATCATCAGTGATGTCACAATTGACATTATCGGTTTTAAAATTACTGTCTTAGATGATGTCCGTGCCATCCGTGAGTTCAGAATCGTCAAATTTACAGTTTCAAAAAGATGGTCGAAATCAATTATGACATCATCAGTGATGTCACAATTGACATTATCGGTTTTAAAATTACTGTCGTAGATGATGTCCGTGCCATTCGTGAGTTCACAAGCGTCAATTTTACAGTTTTGAAAAGATGTCGAAATCAATTATGACATCATTAGTGATGTCACAATTGACATTATCGGTTTTAAAATTACTGTCTTAGATGATGTCCGTGCCATCCGTGAGTTCAGAATCGTCAAATTTACAGTTTCGAAAAGATGGTCGAAATCAATTATGACATCATCAGTGATGTCACAATTGACATTATCGGTTTTAGAATTACTGTCGTAGATGATGTCCGTGCCATCCGTGAGTTCAGAAGCGTCAATTTTACAGTTTTGAAAAGATGGTTGAAATCAATTATGACATCATCAGTGATGTCACAATTGACATTATCGGTTTAAAAATTACTGTCGTAGATGATGTCCGTGCCATCCGTGAGTTCAGAAGCATCAATTTTACAGTTTTGAAAAGATGGTCGAAATCAATTATGACATCATCAGTGATGTCACAATTGACATTATCGGTTTTAAAATTACTGTCGTAGATGATGTCCGTGCCATCCGTGAGTTCAGAAGCGTCAATTTTACAGTTTTGAAAAGATGGTCGAAATCAATTATGACATCATCAGTGATGTCACAATTGACATTATCGGTTTTAAAATTACTGTCGTAGATGATGTCCGTGCCATTCGTGAGTTCAGAAGCGTCAATTTTACAGTTTTGAAAAGATGTCGAAATCAATTATGACATCATCAGTGATGTCACAATTGACATTATCGGTTTTAAAATTACTGTCGTAGATGATGTCCAAGCCATCCGTGAGATCAGAAGTGTCAATTTTACAGTTTCGAAAAAAAGGTCAAAATCAATTATGACATCATCAGTGATGTCACAATTGACATTATCGGTTTAAAAATTACTGTCGTAGATGATGTCCGTGCCATCCGTGAGTTCAGAAACGTCCATTTTACAGTTTTGAAAAGATGGTCGAAATCAATTATGACATCATCAGTGATGTCACAATTGACATTATCGGTTTTAAAATTACTGTCGTAGATGATGTCCGTGCCATTCGTGAGTTCAGAAGCGTCAATTTTAAAGTTTTGAAAAGATGTCTAAATCAATTATGACATCATCAGTGATGTCACAATTGACATTATCGGTTTTAAAATTACTGTCGTAGATGATGTCCGTGCCATCCGTGAGTTCAGAAGCGTCAATTTTACAGTTTCGAAAAGATGGTCAAAATCAATTCTGACATCATCAGTGATGTCACAATTGACATTATCGGTTTTAAAATTACTGTCTTAGATGATGTCCGTGCCATCCGTGAGTTCAGAATCATCAAATTTACAGTTTCGAAAAGATGGTCGAAATCAATTATGACATCATCAGTGATGTCAAAATTGACATTATCGGTTTTAAAATTACTGTCGTAGATGATGTCCAAGCCATCCGTGAGTTCAGAAGTGTCAATTTTACAGTTTCGAAAAAAAGGTCAAAATCAATTATGACATCATCAGTGATGTCACAATTGACATTATCGGTTTTAAAATTACTGTCGTAGATGATGTCCAAGCCATCCGTGAGTTCAGAAGTGTAAATTTTACAGTTTCGAAAAAAAGGTCAAAATCAATTATGACATCATCAGTGATGTCACAATTGACATTATCGTTTTAAAAATTACTGTCGTAGATGATGTCCGTGCCATCCGTGAGTTCAGAAGCGTCAATTTTACAGTTTCGAAAAGATGGTCAAAATCAATTATGACATCATCAGTGATGTCACAATTGACATTATCAGTTTTAAAATTACTGTCTTAGATGATGTCCGTGCCATTCGTGAGTTCAGAAGCGTCAATTTTACAGTTTTGAAAAGATGTCGAAATCAATTATGACATCATCAGTGATGTCACAATTGACATTATCGGTTTTAAAATTACTGTCTTAGATGATGTCCGTGCCATCCGTGAGTTCAGAATCATCAAATTTACAGTTTCGAAAAGATGGTCGAAATCAATTATGACATCATCAGTGATGTCAAAATTGACATTTTCGGTTTTAAAATTACTGTCGTAGATAATGTCCAAGCCATCCGTGAGTTCAGAAGTGTCAATTTTACAGTTTCGAAAAAAAGGTCAAAATCAATTATGACATCATCAGTGATGTCACAATTGACATTATCGGTTTTAAAATTACTGTCGTAGATGATGTCCAAGCCATCCGTGAGTTCAGAAGTGTAAATTTTACAGTTTCGAAAAAAAGGTCAAAATCAATTATGACATCATCAGTGATGTCACAATTGACATTATTGTTTTAAAAATTACTGTCGTAGATGATGTCCGTGCCATCCGTGAGTTCAGAAGCGTCAATTTTACAGTTTCGAAAAGATGGTCAAAATCAATTATGACATCATCAGTGATGTCACAATTGACATTATCAGTTTTAAAATTACTGTCTTAGAGGATGTCCGTGCCATTTGTGAGTTCAGAAGCGTCAATTTTACAGTTTTGAAAAGATGTCGAAATCAATTATGACATCATCAGTGATGTCACAATTGACATTATCGGTTTTAAAATTACTGTCGTAGATGATGTCCGTGCCATTCGTGAGTTCAGAAGCGTCAATTTTACAGTTTTGAAAAGATGTCGAAATCAATTATGACATCATCAGTGATGTCAATTTTACAGTTTCGAAAAGATGGTCGAAATCAATTATGACATCATCAGTGATGTCACAATTGACATTATCGGTTTTAAAATGACTGTCTTAGATGATGTCCGTGCCATCCGTAAGTTCAGAAGCGTCAATTTTACAGTTTTGAAAAGATGGTCGAAATCAATTATGACATCATCAGTGATGTCACAATTGACATTATCAGTTTTAAAATTACTGTCGTAGATGATGTCCGTGCCATCCGTGAGTTCAGAATCGTCAAATTTACAGTTTCGAAAAGATGGTCGAAATCAATTATGACATCATCAGTGATGTCACAATTGACATTATCGGTTTTAAAATTACTGTCGTAGATGATGTCTAAGCCATCCGTGAGTTCAGAAGTGTCAATTTTACAGTTTCGAAAAAAAGGTCAAAATCAATTATGACATCATCAGTGATGTCACAATTGACATTATCGGTTTAAAAATTACTGTCGTAGATGATGTCCGTGCCATCCGTGAGTTTAGAAACGTCCATTTTTCAGTTTTGAAAAGATGGTCGAAATCAATTATGACATCATCAGTGATGTCACAATTGACATTATCGGTTTTAAAATTACTGTCGTAGATGATGTCCGTGCCATTCGTGATTTCAGAAGCGTCAATTTTAAAGTTTTGAAAAGATGTCGAAATCAATTATGACATCATCAGTGATGTCACAATTGACATTATCGGTTTAAAAATTACTGTCGTAGATGATGTCCATGCCATCCGTGAGTTCAGAAGCGTCAATTTTACAGTTTCGAAAAGATGGTCAAAATCAATTATGACATCATCAGTGATGTCACAATTGACATTATCGGTTTTAAAATCACTGTCGTAGATGATGTCCGTGCCATCCGTGAGTTCAGAAGGGTCAATTTTACAGTTTTGAAAAGATGGTTGAAATCAATTATGACATCATCAGTGATGTCACAATTGACATTATCGGTTTTAAAATTACTGTCGTAGATGATGTCCGTGCCATTCGTGAGTTCAGAAGCGTCAATATTACAGTTTTGAAAAGATGTCGAAATCAAATATGACATCATCAGTGATGTCACAATTGACATTATCGGTTTTAAAATTACTGTCTTAGATGATGTCCGTGCCATCCGTGAGTTCAGAATCATCAAATTTACAGTTTCGAAAAGATGGTCGAAATCAATTATGACATCATCAGTGATGTCACAATTGACATTATCGGTTTTAAAATTACTGTCGTAGATGATGTCCAAGCCATCCGTGAGTTCAGAAGTGTCAATTTTACAGTTTCGAAAAAAAGGTCAAAATCAATTATGACATCATCAGTGATGTCACAATTGACATTATCGTTTTAAAAATTACTGTCGTAGATGATGTCCGTGCCATCCGTGAGTTCAGAAGCGTCAATTTTACAGTTTCGAAAAGATGGTCAAAATCAATTATGACATCATCAGTGATGTCACAATTGACATTATCGTTTTTAAAATTACTGTCTTAGATGATGTCCGTGCCATCCGTGAGTTCAGAAGCGTCAGTTTTACAGTTTTGAAAAGATGGTCGAAATCAATTATGACATCATCAGTGATGTCACAATTGACATTATCGGTTTAAAAATTACTGTCGTAGATGATGTCCGTGCCATCCGTGAGTTCAGAAGCATCAATTTTACAGTTTTGAAAAGATGGTCGAAATCAATTATGACATCATCAGTGATGTCACAATTGACATTATCGGTTTTAAAATTACTGTCGTAGATGATGTCCGTGCCATCCGTGAGTTCAGAAGCGTCAATTTTACAGTTTTGAAAAGATGGTCGAAATCAATTATGACATCATCAGTGATGTCACAATTGACATTATCGGTTTTAAAATTACTGTCGTAGATGATGTCCGTGCCATTCGTGAGTTCAGAAGCGTCAATTTTACAGTTTTGAAAAGATGTCGAAATCAATTATGACATCATCAGTGATGTCACAATTGACATTATCGGTTTTAAAATTACTGTCGTAGATGATGTCCAAGCCATCCGTGAGATCAGAAGTGTCAATTTTACAGTTTCGAAAAAAAGGTCAAAATCAATTATGACATCATCAGTGATGTCACAATTGACATTATCGGTTTAAAAATTACTGTCGTAGATGATGTCCGTGCCATCCGTGAGTTCAGAAACGTCCATTTTACAGTTTTGAAAAGATGGTCGAAATCAATTATGACATCATCAGTGATGTCACAATTGACATTATCGGTTTTAAAATTACTGTCGTAGATGATGTCCGTGCCATTCGTGAGTTCAGAAGCGTCAATTTTAAAGTTTTGAAAAGATGTCTAAATCAATTATGACATCATCAGTGATGTCACAATTGACATTATCGGTTTTAAAATTACTGTCGTAGATGATGTCCGTGCCATCCGTGAGTTCAGAAGCGTCAATTTTACAGTTTCGAAAAGATGGTCAAAATCAATTCTGACATCATCAGTGATGTCACAATTGACATTATCGGTTTTAAAATTACTGTCTTAGATGATGTCCGTGCCATCCGTGAGTTCAGAATCATCAAATTTACAGTTTCAAAAAGATGGTCGAAATCAATTATGACATCATCAGTGATGTCAAAATTGACATTATCGGTTTTAAAATTACTGTCGTAGATGATGTCCAAGCCATCCGTGAGTTCAGAAGTGTCAATTTTACAGTTTCGAAAAAAAGGTCAAAATCAATTATGACATCATCAGTGATGTCACAATTGACATTATCGGTTTTAAAATTACTGTCGTAGATGATGTCCAAGCCATCCGTGAGTTCAGAAGTGTAAATTTTACAGTTTCGAAAAAAAGGTCAAAATCAATTATGACATCATCAGTGATGTCACAATTGACATTATCGTTTTAAAAATTACTGTCGTAGATGATGTCCGTGCCATCCGTGAGTTCAGAAGCGTCAATTTTACAGTTTCGAAAAGATGGTCAAAATCAATTATGACATCATCAGTGATGTCACAATTGACATTATCAGTTTTAAAATTACTGTCTTAGATGATGTCCGTGCCATTCGTGAGTTCAGAAGCGTCAATTTTACAGTTTTGAAAAGATGTCGAAATCAATTATGACATCATCAGTGATGTCACAATTGACATTATCGGTTTTAAAATTACTGTCTTAGATGATGTCCGTGCCATCCGTGAGTTCAGAATCATCAAATTTACAGTTTCGAAAAGATGGTCGAAATCAATTATGACATCATCAGTGATGTCAAAATTGACATTTTCGGTTTTAAAATTACTGTCGTAGATAATGTCCAAGCCATCCGTGAGTTCAGAAGTGTCAATTTTACAGTTTCGAAAAAAAGGTCAAAATCAATTATGACATCATCAGTGATGTCACAATTGACATTATCGGTTTTAAAATTACTGTCGTAGATGATGTCCAAGCCATCCGTGAGTTCAGAAGTGTAAATTTTACAGTTTCGAAAAAAAGGTCAAAATCAATTATGACATCATCAGTGATGTCACAATTGACATTATCGTTTTAAAAATTACTGTCGTAGATGATGTCCGTGCCATCCGTGAGTTCAGAAGCGTCAATTTTACAGTTTCGAAAAGATGGTCAAAATCAATTATGACATCATCAGTGATGTCACAATTGACATTATCAGTTTTAAAATTACTGTCTTAGAGGATGTCCGTGCCATTTGTGAGTTCAGAAGCGTCAATTTTACAGTTTTGAAAAGATGTCGAAATCAATTATGACATCATCAGTGATGTCACAATTGACATTATCGGTTTTAAAATTACTGTCGTAGATGATGTCCGTGCCATTCGTGAGTTCAGAAGCGTCAATTTTACAGTTTTGAAAAGATGTCGAAATCAATTATGACATCATCAGTGATGTCAATTTTACAGTTTCGAAAAGATGGTCGAAATCAATTATGACATCATCAGTGATGTCACAATTGACATTATCGGTTTTAAAATGACTGTCTTAGATGATGTCCGTGCCATCCGTGAGTTCAGAAGCGTCAATTTTACAGTTTTGAAAAGATGGTCGAAATCAATTATGACATCATCAGTGATGTCACAATTGACATTATCAGTTTTAAAATTACTGTCGTAGATGATGTCCGTGCCATTCGTGAGTTTAGAAGCGTCAATTTTACAGTTTTGAAAAGATGTCGAAATCAATTATGACATCATCAGTGATGTCACAATTGACATTATCGGTTTTAAAATTACTGTCTTAGATGATGTCCGTGCCATCCGTGAGTTCAGAATCGTCAAATTTACAGTTTCGAAAAGATGGTCGAAATCAATTATGACATCATCAGTGATGTCACAATTGACATTATCGGTTTTAAAATTACTGTCGTAGATGATGTCTAAGCCATCCGTGAGTTCAGAAGTGTCAATTTTACAGTTTCGAAAAAAAGGTCAAAATCAATTATGACATCATCAGTGATGTCACAATTGACATTATCGGTTTAAAAATTACTGTCGTAGATGATGTCCGTGCCATCCGTGAGTTTAGAAACGTCCATTTTTCAGTTTTGAAAAGATGGTCGAAATCAATTATGACATCATCAGTGATGTCACAATTGACATTATCGGTTTTAAAATTACTGTCGTAGATGATGTCCGTGCCATTCGTGATTTCAGAAGCGTCAATTTTAAAGTTTTGAAAAGATGTCGAAATCAATTATGACATCATCAGTGATGTCACAATTGACATTATCGGTTTAAAAATTACTGTCGTAGATGATGTCCATGCCATCCGTGAGTTCAGAAGCGTCAATTTTACAGTTTCGAAAAGATGGTCAAAATCAATTATGACATCATCAGTGATGTCACAATTGACATTATCGGTTTTAAAATCACTGTCGTAGATGATGTCCGTGCCATCCGTGAGTTCAGAAGCGTCAATTTTACAGTTTTGAAAAGATGGTTGAAATCAATTATGACATCATCAGTGATGTCACAATTGACATTATCGGTTTTAAAATTACTGTCGTAGATGATGTCCGTGCCATTCGTGAGTTCAGAAGCGTCAATATTACAGTTTTGAAAAGATGTCGAAATCAATTATGACATCATCAGTGATGTCACAATTGACATTATCGGTTTTAAAATTACTGTCTTAGATGATGTCCGTGCCATCCGTGAGTTCAGAATCATCAAATTTACAGTTTCGAAAAGATGGTCGAAATCAATTATGACATCATCAGTGATGTCACAATTGACATTATCGGTTTTAAAATTACTGTCGTAGATGATGTCCAAGCCATCCGTGAGTTCAGAAGTGTCAATTTTACAGTTTCGAAAAAAAGGTCAAAATCAATTATGACATCATCAGTGATGTCACAATTGACATTATCGTTTTAAAAATTACTGTCGTAGATGATGTCCGTGCCATTCGTGAGTTCAGAAGCGTCAATTTTACAGTTTTGAAAAGATGTCGAAATCAATTATGACATCATCAGTGATGTCACAATTGACATTATCGGTTTTAAAATTACTGTCTTAGATGATGTCCGTGCCATCCGTGAGTTCAGAATCATCAAATTTACAGTTTCGAAAAGATGGTCGAAATCAATTATGACATCATCAGTGATGTCAAAATTGACATTTTCGGTTTTAAAATTACTGTCGTAGATAATGTCCAAGCCATCCGTGAGTTCAGAAGTGTCAATTTTACAGTTTCGAAAAAAAGGTCAAAATCAATTATGACATCATCAGTGATGTCACAATTGACATTATCGGTTTTAAAATTACTGTCGTAGATGATGTCCAAGCCATCCGTGAGTTCAGAAGTGTAAATTTTACAGTTTCGAAAAAAAGGTCAAAATCAATTATGACATCATCAGTGATGTCACAATTGACATTATCGTTTTAAAAATTACTGTCGTAGATGATGTCCGTGCCATCCGTGAGTTCAGAAGCGTCAATTTTACAGTTTCGAAAAGATGGTCAAAATCAATTATGACATCATCAGTGATGTCACAATTGACATTATCAGTTTTAAAATTACTGTCTTAGAGGATGTCCGTGCCATTTGTGAGTTCAGAAGCGTCAATTTTACAGTTTTGAAAAGATGTCGAAATCAATTATGACATCATCAGTGATGTCACAATTGACATTATCGGTTTTAAAATTACTGTCGTAGATGATGTCCGTGCCATTCGTGAGTTCAGAAGCGTCAATTTTACAGTTTTGAAAAGATGTCGAAATCAATTATGACATCATCAGTGATGTCAATTTTACAGTTTCGAAAAGATGGTCGAAATCAATTATGACATCATCAGTGATGTCACAATTGACATTATCGGTTTTAAAATGACTGTCTTAGATGATGTCCGTGCCATCCGTGAGTTCAGAAGCGTCAATTTTACAGTTTTGAAAAGATGGTCGAAATCAATTATGACATCATCAGTGATGTCACAATTGACATTATCAGTTTTAAAATTACTGTCGTAGATGATGTCCGTGCCATTCGTGAGTTTAGAAGCGTCAATTTTACAGTTTTGAAAAGATGTCGAAATCAATTATGACATCATCAGTGATGTCACAATTGACATTATCGGTTTTAAAATTACTGTCTTAGATGATGTCCGTGCCATCCGTGAGTTCAGAATCGTCAAATTTACAGTTTCGAAAAGATGGTCGAAATCAATTATGACATCATCAGTGATGTCACAATTGACATTATCGGTTTTAAAATTACTGTCGTAGATGATGTCTAAGCCATCCGTGAGTTCAGAAGTGTCAATTTTACAGTTTCGAAAAAAAGGTCAAAATCAATTATGACATCATCAGTGATGTCACAATTGACATTATCGGTTTAAAAATTACTGTCGTAGATGATGTCCGTGCCATCCGTGAGTTTAGAAACGTCCATTTTTCAGTTTTGAAAAGATGGTCGAAATCAATTATGACATCATCAGTGATGTCACAATTGACATTATCGGTTTTAAAATTACTGTCGTAGATGATGTCCGTGCCATTCGTGATTTCAGAAGCGTCAATTTTAAAGTTTTGAAAAGATGTCGAAATCAATTATGACATCATCAGTGATGTCACAATTGACATTATCGGTTTAAAAATTACTGTCGTAGATGATGTCCATGCCATCCGTGAGTTCAGAAGCGTCAATTTTACAGTTTCGAAAAGATGGTCAAAATCAATTATGACATCATCAGTGATGTCACAATTGACATTATCGGTTTTAAAATCACTGTCGTAGATGATGTCCGTGCCATCCGTGAGTTCAGAAGCGTCAATTTTACAGTTTTGAAAAGATGGTTGAAATCAATTATGACATCATCAGTGATGTCACAATTGACATTATCGGTTTTAAAATTACTGTCGTAGATGATGTCCGTGCCATTCGTGAGTTCAGAAGCGTCAATATTACAGTTTTGAAAAGATGTCGAAATCAATTATGACATCATCAGTGATGTCACAATTGACATTATCGGTTTTAAAATTACTGTCTTAGATGATGTCCGTGCCATCCGTGAGTTCAGAATCATCAAATTTACAGTTTCGAAAAGATGGTCGAAATCAATTATGACATCATCAGTGATGTCACAATTGACATTATCGGTTTTAAAATTACTGTCGTAGATGATGTCCAAGCCATCCGTGAGTTCAGAAGTGTCAATTTTACAGTTTCGAAAAAAAGGTCAAAATCAATTATGACATCATCAGTGATGTCACAATTGACATTATCGTTTTAAAAATTACTGTCGTAGATGATGTCCGTGCCATCCGTGAGTTCAGAAGCGTCAATTTTACAGTTTCGAAAAGATGGTCAAAATCAATTATGACATCATCAGTGATGTCACAATTGACATTATCGTTTTTAAAATTACTGTCTTAGATGATGTCCGTGCCATCCGTGAGTTCAGAAGCGTCAATTTTACAGTTTTGAAAAGATGGTCGAAATCAATTATGACATCATCAGTGATGTCACAATTGACATTATCGGTTTTAAAATTACTGTCGTAGATGATGTCCGTGCCATTCGTGAGTTCAGAAGCGTCAATTTTACAGTTTTGAAAAGATGTCGAAATCAATTATGACATCATCAGTGATGTCACAATTGACATTATCGGTTTTAAAATTACTGTCTTAGATGATGTCCGTGCCATCCGTGAGTTCAGAATCGTCAAATTTACAGTTTCAAAAAGATGGTCGAAATCAATTATGACATCATCAGTGATGTCACAATTGACATTATCGGTTTTAAAATTACTGTCGTAGATGATGTCCGTGCCATTCGTGAGTTCACAAGCGTCAATTTTACAGTTTTGAAAAGATGTCGAAATCAATTATGACATCATTAGTGATGTCACAATTGACATTATCGGTTTTAAAATTACTGTCTTAGATGATGTCCGTGCCATCCGTGAGTTCAGAATCGTCAAATTTACAGTTTCGAAAAGATGGTCGAAATCAATTATGACATCATCAGTGATGTCACAATTGACATTATCGGTTTTAGAATTACTGTCGTAGATGATGTCCGTGCCATCCGTGAGTTCAGAAGCGTCAATTTTACAGTTTTGAAAAGATGGTTGAAATCAATTATGACATCATCAGTGATGTCACAATTGACATTATCGGTTTAAAAATTACTGTCGTAGATGATGTCCGTGCCATCCGTGAGTTCAGAAGCATCAATTTTACAGTTTTGAAAAGATGGTCGAAATCAATTATGACATCATCAGTGATGTCACAATTGACATTATCGGTTTTAAAATTACTGTCGTAGATGATGTCCGTGCCATCCGTGAGTTAAGAAGCTTCAATTTTTCAATTTTACAGTTTTGAAAAGATGGTCAAAATCAATTATGACATCATCAGTGATGTCACAATTGACATTATCGGTTTTAAAATTACTGTCGTAGATGATGTCCAAGCCATCCGTGAGTTCAGAAGCGTCAATTTTAAAGTTTTGAAAAGATGTCGAAATCAATTATGACATCATCAGTGATGTCACAATTGACATTATCGGTTTAAAAATTACTGTCGTAGATGATGTCCGTGCCATCCGTGAGTTCAGAAGCGTCAATTTTACAGTTTCGAAAAGATGGTCAAAATCAATTATGACATCATCAGTGATGTCACAATTGACATTATCGGTTTTAAAATCACTGTCGTAGATGATGTCCGTGCCATCCGTGAGTTCAGAAGGGTCAATTTTACAGTTTTGAAAAGATGGTTGAAATCAATTATGACATCATCAGTGATGTCACAATTGACATTATCGGTTTTAAAATTACTGTCGTAGATGATGTCCGTGCCATTCGTGAGTTCAGAAGCGTCAATTTTACAGTTTTGAAAAGATGTCGAAATCAATTATGACATCATCAGTGATGTCACAATTGACATTATCGGTTTTAAAATTACTGTCTTAGATGATGTCCGTGCCATCCGTGAGTTCAGAATCATCAAATTTACAGTTTCGAAAAGATGGTCGAAATCAATTATGACATCATCAGTGATGTCACAATTGACATTATCGGTTTTAAAATTACTGTCGTAGATGATGTCCAAGCCATCCGTGAGTTCAGAAGTGTCAATTTTACAGTTTCGAAAAAAAGGTCAAAATCAATTATGACATCATCAGTGATGTCACAATTGACATTATCGTTTTAAAAATTACTGTCGTAGATGATGTCCGTGCCATCCGTGAGTTCAGAAGCGTCAGTTTTACAGTTTTGAAAAGATGGTTGAAATCAATTATGACATCATCAGTGATGTCACAATTGACATTATCGGTTTTAGAATTACTGTCGTAGATGATGTCCGTGCCATCCGTGAGTTCAGAAGCGTCAATTTTACAGTTTTGAAAAGATGGTTGAAATCAATTATGACATCATCAGTGATGTCACAATTGACATTATCGGTTTAAAAATTACTGTCGTAGATGATGTCCGTGCCATCCGTGAGTTCAGAAGCATCAATTTTACAGTTTTGAAAAGATGGTCGAAATCAATTATGACATCATCAGTGATGTCACAATTGACATTATCGGTTTTAAAATTACTGTCGTAGATGATGTCCGTGCCATCCGTGAGTTAAGAAGCTTCAATTTTACAGTTTTGAAAAGATGGTCGAAATCAATTATAACATCTTCAGTGATGTCACAATTGACATTATCGGTTTTAAAATTACTGTCGTAGATGATGTCCGTGCCATTCGTGAGTTCAGAAGCGTCAATTTTACAGTTTTGAAAAGATGTCGAAATCAATTATGACATCATCAGTGATGTCACAACTGACATTATCGGTTTTAAAATTACTGCCTTAGATGATGTCCGTGCCATCCGTGAGTTCAGAATCATCAAATTTACAGTTTCGAAAAGATGGTTGAAATCAATTATGACATCATCAGTGATGTCACGATTGACATTATCGGTTTTAGAATTACTGTCGTAGATGATGTCCGTGCCATCCGTGATTTCAGAAGCGTCAATTTTACAGTTTTGAAAAGATGGTCGAAATCAATTATGACATCATCAGTGATGTCACAATTGACATTATCGGTTTTAAAATTACTGTCTTAGAAGATGTCTGTGCCATCCGTGAGTTCAGAAGTGTCAATTTTACAGTTTCGAAACAAAAGGTCAAAATCAATTATGACATCATCAGTGATGTCACAATTGACATTATCGGTTTTAAAATTACTGTCGTAGATGATGTCCAAGCCATCCGTGAGTTCAGAAGTGTCAATTTTACAGTTTCGAAAAAAAGGTCAAAATCAATTATGACATCATCAGTGATGTCACAATTGAAATTATCGGCTTTAAAATCACTGTCGTAGATGATGTCCGTGCCATCGGTGAGTTCAGAAGCGTCAATTTTACAGTTTTGAAAAGATGGTTGAAATCAATTATGACATCATCAGTGATGTCACAATTGACATTATCGGTTTTAGAATTACTGTCGTAGATGATGTCCGTGCCATCCGTGATTTCAGAAGCGTCAATTTTACAGTTTTGAAAAGATGGTCGAAATCAATTATGACATCATCAGTGATGTCACAATTGACATTATCGGTTTTAAAATTACTGTCTTAGAAGATGTCTGTGCCATCCGTGAGTTCAGAAGTGTCAATTTTACAGTTTCGAAACAAAAGGTCAAAATCAATTATGACATCATCAGTGATGTCACAATTGACATTATCGGTTTTAAAATTACTGTCGTAGATGATGTCCGTGCCATCCGTGATTTCAGAAGCGTCAATTTTACAGTTTTGAAAAGATGGTCGAAATCAATTATGACATCATCAGTGATGTCACAATTGACATTATCGGTTTTAAAATTACTGTCGTAGATGATGTCCAAGCCATCCGTGAGTTCAGAAGTGTCAATTTTACAGTTTCGAAAAAAAGGTCAAAATCAATTATGACATCATCAGTGATGTCACAATTGACATTATCGTTTTAAAAATTACTGTCGTAGATGATGTCCGTGCCATCCGTGAGTTCAGAAGCGTCAATTTTACAGTTTTGAAAAGATGGTCAAAATCAATTATGACATCATCAGTGATGTCACAATTGACATTATCGTTTTTAAAATTACTGTCTTAGATGATGTCCGTGCCATCCGTGAGTTCAGAAGCGTCAATTTTACAGTTTTGAAAAGATGGTCGAAATCAATTATGACATCATCAGTGATGTCACAATTGACATTATCGGTTTTAAAATTACTGTCGTAGATGATGTCCGTGCCATTCGTAAGTTCAGAAGCGTCAATTTTACAGTTTTGAAAAGATGTCGAAATCAATTATGACATCATCAGTGATGTCACAATTGACATTATCGGTTTTAAAATTACTGTCTTAGATGATGTCCGTGCCATCCGTGAGTTCAGAATCGTCAAATTTACAGTTTCAAAAAGATGGTCGAAATCAATTATGACATCATCAGTGATGTCACAATTGACATTATCGGTTTTAAAATTACTGTCGTAGATGATGTCCGTGCCATTCGTGAGTTCACAAGCGTCAATTTTACAGTTTTGAAAAGATGTCGAAATCAATTATGACATCATTAGTGATGTCACAATTGACATTATCGGTTTTAAAATTACTGTCTTAGATGATGTCCGTGCCATCCGTGAGTTCAGAATCGTCAAATTTACAGTTTCGAAAAGATGGTCGAAATCAATTATGACATCATCAGTGATGTCACAATTGACATTACCGGTTTTAGAATTACTGTCGTAGATGATGTCCGTGCCATCCGTGAGTTCAGAAGCGTCAATTTTACAGTTTTGAAAAGATGGTTGAAATCAATTATGACATCATCAGTGATGTCACAATTGACATTATCGGTTTAAAAATTACTGTCGTAGATGATGTCCGTACCATCCGTGAGTTCAGAAGCATCAATTTTACAGTTTTGAAAAGATGGTCGAAATCAATTATGACATCATCAGTGATGTCACAATTGACATTATCGGTTTTAAAATTACTGTCGTAGATGATGTCCGTGCCATCCGTGAGTTAAGAAGCTTCAATTTTTCAATTTTACAGTTTTGAAAAGATGGTCAAAATCAATTATGACATCATCAGTGATGTCACAATTGACATTATCGGTTTTAAAATTACTGTCGTAGATGATGTCCAAGCCATCCGTGAGTTCAGAAGCGTCAATTTTAAAGTTTTGAAAAGATGTCGAAATCAATTATGACATCATCAGTGATGTCACAATTGACATTATCGGTTTAAAAATTACTGTCGTAGATGATGTCCGTGCCATCCGTGAGTTCAGAAGCGTCAATTTTACAGTTTCGAAAAGATGGTCAAAATCAATTATGACATCATCAGTGATGTCACAATTGACATTATCGGTTTTAAAATCACTGTCGTAGATGATGTCCGTGCCATCCGTGAGTTCAGAAGGGTCAATTTTACAGTTTTGAAAAGATGGTTGAAATCAATTATGACATCATCAGTGATGTCACAATTGACATTATCGGTTTTAAAATTACTGTCGTAGATGATGTCCGTGCCATTCGTGAGTTCAGAAGCGTCAATTTTACAGTTTTGAAAAGATGTCGAAATCAATTATGACATCATCAGTGATGTCACAATTGACATTATCGGTTTTAAAATTACTGTCTTAGATGATGTCCGTGCCATCCGTGAGTTCAGAATCATCAAATTTACAGTTTCGAAAAGATGGTCGAAATCAATTATGACATCATCAGTGATGTCACAATTGACATTATCGGTTTTAAAATTACTGTCGTAGATGATGTCCAAGCCATCCGTGAGTTCAGAAGTGTCAATTTTACAGTTTCGAAAAAAGGTCAAAATCAATTATGACATCATCAGTGATGTCACAATTGACATTATCGTTTTAAAAATTACTGTCGTAGATGATGTCCGTGCCATCCGTGAGTTCAGAAGCGTCAGTTTTACAGTTTTGAAAAGATGGTTGAAATCAATTATGACATCATCAGTGATGTCACAATTGACATTATCGGTTTTAGAATTACTGTCGTAGATGATGTCCGTGCCATCCGTGAGTTCAGAAGCGTCAATTTTACAGTTTTGAAAAGATGGTTGAAATCAATTATGACATCATCAGTGATGTCACAATTGACATTATCGGTTTAAAAATTACTGTCGTAGATGATGTCCGTGCCATCCGTGAGTTCAGAAGCATCAATTTTACAGTTTTGAAAAGATGGTCGAAATCAATTATGACATCATTAGTGATGTCACAATTGACATTATCGGTTTTAAAATTACTGTCGTAGATGATGTCCGTGCCATTCGTGAGTTCAGAAGCGTCAATTTTACAGTTTTGAAAAGATGTCGAAATCAATTATGACATCATCAGTGATGTCACAATTGACATTATCGGTTTTAAAATTACTGTCTTAGATGATGTCCGTGCCATCCGTGAGTTCAGAATCGTCAAATTTACAGTTTCGAAAAGATGGTCGAAATCAATTATGACATCATCAGTGATGTCACAATTGACATTATCGGTTTTAAAATTACTGTCGTAGATGATGTCCAAGCCATCCGTGAGTTCAGAAGTGTCAATTTTACAGTTTCGAAAAAAAGGTCAAAATCAATTATGACATCATCAGTGATGTCACAATTGACATTATCGGTTTAAAAATTACTGTCGTAGATGATGTGCGTGCCATCCGTGAGTTCAGAAACGTCCATTTTACAGTTTTGAAAAGATGGTCGAAATCAATTATGACATCATCAGTGATGTCACAATTGACATTATCGGTTTTAAAATTACTGTCGTAGATGATGTCCGTGCCATTCGTGAGTTCAGAAGCGTCAATTTTAAAGTTTTGAAAAGATGTCGAAATCAATTATGACATCATCAGTGATGTCACAATTGACATTATCGGTTTAAAAATTACTGTCGTAGATGATGTCCGTGCCATCCGTGAGTTCAGAAGCGTCAATTTTACAGTTTCGAAAAGATGGTCAAAATCAATTATGACATCATCAGTGATGTCACAATTGACATTATCGGTTTTAAAATCACTGTCGTAGATGATGTCCGTGCCATCCGTGAGTTCAGAAGGGTCAATTTTACAGTTTTGAAAAGATGGTTGAAATCAATTATGACATCATCAGTGATGTCACAATTAACATTATCGGTTTTAAAATTACTGTCGTAGATGATGTCCGTGCCATTCGTGAGTTCAGAAGCGTCAATTTTACAGTTTTGAAAAGATGTCGAAATCAATTATGACATCATCAGTGATGTCACAATTGACATTATCGGTTTTAAAATTACTGTCTTAGATGATGTCCGTGCCATCCGTGAGTTCAGAATCGTCAAATTTACAGTTTCGAAAAGATGGTCGAAATCAATTATGACATCATCAGTGATGTCACAATTGACATTATCGGTTTTAAAATTACTGTCATAGATGATGTCCAAGCCATCCGTGAGTTCAGAAGTGTCAATTTTACAGTTTCGAAAAAAAGGTCAAAATCAATTATGACATCATCAGTGATGTCACAAATGACATTATCGGTTTAAAAATTACTGTCGTAGATGATGTGCGTGCCATCCGTGAGTTCAGAAACGTCCATTTTACAGTTTTGAAAAGATGGTCAAAATCAATTATGACATCATCAGTGATGTCACAATTGACATTATCGGTTTAAAAATTACTGTCGTAGATGATGTGCGTGCCATCCGTGAGTTCAGAAACGTCCATTTTACAGTTTTGAAAAGATGGTCGAAATCAATTATGACATCATCAGTGATGTCACAATTGACATTATCGGTTTTAAAATTACTGTCGTAGATGATGTCCGTGCCATTCGTGAGTTCAGAAGCGTCAATTTTAAAGTTTTGAAAAGATGTCGAAATCAATTATGACATCATCAGTGATGTCACAATTGACATTATCGGTTTAAAAATTACTGTCGTAGATGATGTCCGTGCCATCCGTGAGTTCAGAAGCGTCAATTTTACAGTTTCGAAAAGATGGTCAAAATCAATTATGACATCATCAGTGATGTCACAATTGACATTATCGGTTTTAAAATCACTGTCGTAGATGATGTCCGTGCCATCCGTGAGTTCAGAAGGGTCAATTTTACAGTTTTGAAAAGATGGTTGAAATCAATTATGACATCATCAGTGATGTCACAATTAACATTATCGGTTTTAAAATTACTGTCGTAGATGATGTCCGTGCCATTCGTGAGTTCAGAAGCGTCAATTTTACAGTTTTGAAAAGATGTCGAAATCAATTATGACATCATCAGTGATGTCACAATTGACATTATCGGTTTTAAAATTACTGTCTTAGATGATGTCCGTGCCATCCGTGAGTTCAGAATCGTCAAATTTACAGTTTCGAAAAGATGGTCGAAATCAATTATGACATCATCAGTGATGTCACAATTGACATTATCGGTTTTAAAATTACTGTCATAGATGATGTCCAAGCCATCCGTGAGTTCAGAAGTGTCAATTTTACAGTTTCGAAAAAAAGGTCAAAATCAATTATGACATCATCAGTGATGTCACAAATGACATTATCGGTTTAAAAATTACTGTCGTAGATGATGTGCGTGCCATCCGTGAGTTCAGAAACGTCCATTTTACAGTTTTGAAAAGATGGTCGAAATCAATTATGACATCATCAGTGATGTCACAATTGACATTATCGGTTTTAAAATTACTGTCGTAGATGATGTCCGTGCCATTCGTGAGTTCAGAAGCGTCAATTTTAAAGTTTTGAAAAGATGTCGAAATCAATTATGACATCATCAGTGATGTCACAATTGACATTATCGGTTTAAAAATTACTGTCGTAGATGATGTCCGTGCCATCCGTGAGTTCAGAAGCGTCAATTTTACAGTTTCGAAAAGATGGTCAAAATCAATTATGACATCATCAGTGATGTCACAATTGACATTATCGGTTTTAAAATCACTGTCGTAGATGATGTCCGTGCCATCCGTGAGTTCAAAAGGGTCAATTTTACAGTTTTGAAAAGATGGTTGAAATCAATTATGACATCATCAGTGATGTCACAATTGACATTATCGGTTTTAAAATTACTGTCGTAGATGATGTCCGTGCCATTCGTGAGTTCAGAAGCGTCAATTTTACAGTTTTGAAAAGATGTCGAAATCAATTATGACATCATCAGTGATGTCACAATTGACATTATCGGTTTTAAAATTACTGTCTTAGATGATGTCCGTGCCATCCGTGAGTTCAGAAGCGTCAATTTTACAGTTTTGAAAAGATGGTCGAAATCAATTATGACATCATCAGTGATGTCACAATTGACATTATCGGTTTTAAAATTACTGTCTTAGATGATGTCCGTGCCATCCGTGAGTTCAGAATCGTCAAATTTACAGTTTCAAAAAGATGGTCGAAATCAATTATGACATCATCAGTGATGTCACAATTGACATTATCGGTTTTAAAATTACTGTCGTAGATGATGTCCGTGCCATTCGTGAGTTCAGAAGCGTCAATTTTACAGTTTTGAAAAGATGTCGAAATCAATTATGACATCATTAGTGATGTCACAATTGACATTATCGGTTTTAAAATTACTGTCTTAGATGATGTCCGTGCCATCCGTGAGTTCAGAATCGTCAAATTTACAGTTTCGAAAAGATGGTCGAAATCAATTATGACATCATCAGTGATGTCACAATTGACATTATCGGTTTTAGAATTACTGTCGTAGATGATGTCCGTGCCATCCGTGAGTTCAGAAGCGTCAATTTTACAGTTTTGAAAAGATGGTTGAAATCAATTATGACATCATCAGTGATGTCACAATTGACATTATCGGTTTAAAAATTACTGTCGTAGATGATGTCCGTGCCATCCGTGAGTTCAGAAGCATCAATTTTACAGTTTTGAAAAGATGGTCGAAATCAATTATGACATCATCAGTGATGTCACAATTGACATTATCGGTTTTAAAATTACTGTCGTAGATGATGTCCGTGCCATCCGTGAGTTAAGAAGCTTCAATTTTTCAATTTTACAGTTTTGAAAAGATGGTCGAAATCAATTATGACATCATCAGTGATGTCACAATTGACATTATCGGTTTTAAAATTACTGTCGTAGATGATGTCCAAGCCATCCGTGAGTTCAGAAGCGTCAATTTTAAAGTTTTGAAAAGATGTCGAAATCAATTATGACATCATCAGTGATGTCACAATTGACATTATCGGTTTAAAAATTACTGTCGTAGATGATGTCCGTGCCATCCGTGAGTTCAGAAGCGTCAATTTTACAGTTTCGAAAAGATGGTCAAAATCAATTATGACATCATCAGTGATGTCACAATTGACATTATCGGTTTTAAAATCACTGTCGTAGATGATGTCCGTGCCATCCGTGAGTTCAGAAGGGTCAATTTTACAGTTTTGAAAAGATGGTTGAAATCAATTATGACATCATCAGTGATGTCACAATTAACATTATCGGTTTTAAAATTACTGTCGTAGATGATGTCCGTGCCATTCGTGAGTTCAGAAGCGTCAATTTTACAGTTTTGAAAAGATGTCGAAATCAATTATGACATCATCAGTGATGTCACAATTGACATTATCGGTTTTAAAATTACTGTCTTAGATGATGTCCGTGCCATCCGTGAGTTCAGAATCATCAAATTTACAGTTTCGAAAAGATGGTCGAAATCAATTATGACATCATCAGTGATGTCACAATTGACATTATCGGTTTTAAAATTACTGTCGTAGATGATGTCCAAGCCATCCGTGAGTTCAGAAGTGTCAATTTTACAGTTTCGAAAAAAAGGTCAAAATCAATTATGACATCATCAGTGATGTCACAATTGACATTATCGGTTTTAAAATTACTGTCTTAGATGATGTCCGTGCCATCCGTGAGTTCAGAAGCGTCAATTTTACAGTTTTGAAAAGATGTCGAAATCAATTATGACATCATCAGTGATGTCACAATTGACATTATCGGTTTTAAAATTACTGTCTTAGATGATGTCCGTGCCATCCGTGAGTTCAGAATCGTCAAATTTACAGTTTCAAAAAGATGGTCGAAATCAATTATGACATCATCAGTGATGTCACAATTGACATTATCGGTTTTAAAATTACTGTCGTAGATGATGTCCGTGCCATTCGTGAGTTCAGAAGCGTCAATTTTACAGTTTTGAAAAGATGTCGAAATCAATTATGACATCATTAGTGATGTCACAATTGACATTATCGGTTTTAAAATTACTGTCTTAGATGATGTCCGTGCCATCCGTGAGTTCAGAATCATCAAATTTACAGTTTCGAAAAGATGGTCGAAATCAATTATGACATCATCAGTGATGTCACAATTGACATTATCGGTTTTAGAATTACTGTCGTAGATGATGTCCGTGCCATCCGTGAGTTCAGAAGCGTCAATTTTACAGTTTTGAAAAGATGGTTGAAATCAATTATGACATCATCAGTGATGTCACAATTGACATTATCGGTTTAAAAATTACTGTCGTAGATGATGTCCGTGCCATCCGTGAGTTCAGAAGCATCAATTTTACAGTTTTGAAAAGTTGGTCGAAATCAATTATGACATCATCAGTGATGTCACAATTGACATTATCGGTTTTAAAATTACTGTCGTAGATGATTTCCGTGCCATCCGTGAGTTAAGAAGCTTCAATTTTACAGTTTTGAAAAGATGGTCGAAATCAATTATGACATCATCAGTGATGTCACAATTGACATTATCGGTTTTAAAATTACTGTCGTAGATGATGTCCGTGCCATTCGTGAGTTCAGAAGCGTCAATTTTACAGTTTTGAAAAGATGTCGAAATCAATTATGACATCATCAGTGATGTCACAATTGACATTATCGGTTTTAAAATCACTGTCGTAGATGATGTCCGTGCCATCGGTGAGTTCAGAAGCGTCAATTTTACAGTTTTGAAAAGATGGTTGAAATCAATTATGACATCATCAGTGATGTCACAATTGACATTATCGGTTTTAGAATTACTGTCGTAGATGATGTCCGTGCCATCCGTGATTTCAGAAGCGTCAATTTTACAGTTTTGAAAAGATGGTCGAAATCAATTATGACATCATCAGTGATGTCACAATTGACATTATCGGTTTTAAAATTACTGTCTTAGAAGATGTCTGTGCCATCCGTGAGTTCAGAAGTGTCAATTTTACAGTTTCGAAACAAAAGGTCAAAATCAATTATGACATCATCAGTGATGTCACAATTGACATTATCGGTTTTAAAATTACTGTCGTAGATGATGTCCGTGCCATCCGTGAGTTCAGAAGCGTCAATTTTACAGTTTCGAAAAGATGGTCAAAATCAATTATGACATCATCAGTGTTGTCACAATTGACATTATCGGTTTTAAAATTACTGTCGTAGATGATGTCCGTGCCATTCGTGAGTTCAGAAGCGTCAATTTTACAGTTTTGAAAAGATGTCGAAATCAATTATGACATCATCAGTGATGTCACAATTGACATTATCGGTTTTAAAATTACTGTCTTAGATGATGTCCGTGCCATCCGTGAGTTCAGAATCGTCAAATTTACAGTTTCGAAAAGATGGTCAAAATCAATTATGACATCATCAGTGATGTCACAATTGACATTATCGGTTTTAAAATTAATGTCGTAGATGATGTCCGTTCCATCCGTGAGTTCAGACGCGTCAATTTTACAGTTTTGAAAAGATGGTCGAAATCAATTATGACATCATCAGTGATGTCACAATTGACATTATCGGTTTTAAAATTACTGTCGTAGATGATATCCGTGCCATCCGTGAGTTCAGAAGCGTCAATTTTACAGTTTCGAAAAGATGGTCGAAATCAATTATGACATCATCAGTGATGTCACAATTGACATTATCGGTTTTAAAATTACTGTCGTAGATGATGTCCGTGCCATCCGTGAGTTAAGAAGCGTCAATTTTACAGTTTTGAAAAGATGGTCGAAATCAATTATGACATCATCAGTGATGTCACAATTGACATTATCGGTTTTAAAATTACTGTCTTAGATGATGTCCGTGCCATCCGTGAGTTCAGAATCATCAAATTTACAGTTTCGAAAAGATGGTCGAAATCAATTATGACATCATCAGTGATGTCAAAATTGACATTTTCGGTTTTAAAATTACTGTCGTAGATAATGTCCAAGCCATCCGTGAGTTCAGAAGTGTCAATTTTACAGTTTCGAAAAAAAGGTCAAAATCAATTATGACATCATCAGTGATGTCACAATTGACATTATCGGTTTTAAAATTACTGTCGTAGATGATGTCCAAGCCATCCGTGAGTTCAGAAGTGTAAATTTTACAGTTTCGAAAAAAAGGTCAAAATCAATTATGACATCATCAGTGATGTCACAATTTACATTATCGTTTTAAAAATTACTGTCGTAGATGATGTCCGTGCCATCCGTGAGTTCAGAAGCGTCAATTTTACAGTTTCGAAAAGATGGTCAAAATCAATTATGACATCATCAGTGATGTCACAATTGACATTATCAATTTTAAAATTACTGTTTTAGATGATGTCCGTGCCATTCGTGAGTTAAGAAGCGTCAATTTTACAGTTTTGAAAAGATGTCGAAATCAATTATGACATCATCAGTGATGTCACAATTGACATTATCGGTTTTAAAATTACTGTCGTAGATGATGTCCGTGCCATTCATGAGTTCAGAAGCGTCAATTTTACAGTTTTGAAAAGATGTCGAAATCAATTATGACATCATCAGTGATGTCAATTTTACAGTTTCGAAAAGATGGTCGAAATCAATTATGACATCATCAGTGATGTCACAATTGACATTATCGGTTTTAAAATGACTGTCTTAGATGATGTCCGTGCCATCCGTGAGTTCAGAAGTGTCAATTTTACAGTTTTGAAAAGATGGTCGAAATCAATTATGACATCATCAGTGATGTCACAATTGACATTATCAGTTTTAAAATTACTGTCGTAGATGATGTCCGTGCCATCCGTGATTTCAGAAGCGTCAATTTTACAGTTTTGAAAAGATGGTCGAAATCAATTATGACATCATCAGTGATGTCACAATTGACATTATCGGTTTTAAAATTACTGTCTTAGAAGATGTCTGTGCCATCCGTGAGTTCAGAAGTGTCAATTTTACAGTTTCGAAACAAAAGGTCAAAATCAATTATGACATCATCAGTGATGTCACAATTGACATTATCGGTTTTAAAATTACTGTCGTAGATGATGTCCGTGCCATCCGTGAGTTCAGAAGCGTCAATTTTACAGTTTCGAAAAGATGGTCAAAATCAATTATGACATCATCAGTGTTGTCACAATTGACATTATCGGTTTTAAAATTACTGTCGTAGATGATGTCCGTGCCATTCGTGAGTTCAGAAGCGTCAATTTTACAGTTTTGAAAAGATGTCGAAATCAATTATGACATCATCAGTGATGTCACAATTGACATTATCGGTTTTAAAATTACTGTCTTAGATGATGTCCGTGCCATCCGTGAGTTCAGAATCGTCAAATTTACAGTTTCGAAAAGATGGTCAAAATCAATTATGACATCATCAGTGATGTCACAATTGACATTATCGGTTTTAAAATTAATGTCGTAGATGATGTCCGTTCCATCCGTGAGTTCAGACGCGTCAATTTTACAGTTTTGAAAAGATGGTCGAAATCAATTATGACATCATCAGTGATGTCACAATTGACATTATCGGTTTTAAAATTACTGTCGTAGATGATATCCGTGCCATCCGTGAGTTCAGAAGCGTCAATTTTACAGTTTCGAAAAGATGGTCGAAATCAATTATGACATCATCAGTGATGTCACAATTGACATTATCGGTTTTAAAATTACTGTCGTAGATGATGTCCGTGCCATCCGTGAGTTAAGAAGCGTCAATTTTACAGTTTTGAAAAGATGGTCGAAATCAATTATGACATCATCAGTGATGTCACAATTGACATTATCGGTTTTAAAATTACTGTCTTAGATGATGTCCGTGCCATCCGTGAGTTCAGAATCATCAAATTTACAGTTTCGAAAAGATGGTCGAAATCAATTATGACATCATCAGTGATGTCAAAATTGACATTTTCGGTTTTAAAATTACTGTCGTAGATAATGTCCAAGCCATCCGTGAGTTCAGAAGTGTCAATTTTACAGTTTCGAAAAAAAGGTCAAAATCAATTATGACATCATCAGTGATGTCACAATTGACATTATCGGTTTTAAAATTACTGTCGTAGATGATGTCCAAGCCATCCGTGAGTTCAGAAGTGTAAATTTTACAGTTTCGAAAAAAAGGTCAAAATCAATTATGACATCATCAGTGATGTCACAATTTACATTATCGTTTTAAAAATTACTGTCGTAGATGATGTCCGTGCCATCCGTGAGTTCAGAAGCGTCAATTTTACAGTTTCGAAAAGATGGTCAAAATCAATTATGACATCATCAGTGATGTCACAATTGACATTATCAATTTTAAAATTACTGTTTTAGATGATGTCCGTGCCATTCGTGAGTTAAGAAGCGTCAATTTTACAGTTTTGAAAAGATGTCGAAATCAATTATGACATCATCAGTGATGTCACAATTGACATTATCGGTTTTAAAATTACTGTCGTAGATGATGTCCGTGCCATTCATGAGTTCAGAAGCGTCAATTTTACAGTTTTGAAAAGATGTCGAAATCAATTATGACATCATCAGTGATGTCAATTTTACAGTTTCGAAAAGATGGTCGAAATCAATTATGACATCATCAGTGATGTCACAATTGACATTATCGGTTTTAAAATGACTGTCTTAGATGATGTCCGTGCCATCCGTGAGTTCAGAAGTGTCAATTTTACAGTTTTGAAAAGATGGTCGAAATCAATTATGACATCATCAGTGATGTCACAATTGACATTATCAGTTTTAAAATTACTGTCGTAGATGATGTCCGTGCCATTCGTGAGTTTAGAAGCGTCAATTTTACAGTTTTGAAAAGATGTCGAAATCAATTATGACATCATCAGTGATGTCACAATTGACATTATCGGTTTTAAAATTACTGTCTTAGATGATGTCCGTGCCATCCGTGAGTTCAGAATCGTCAAATTTACAGTTTCGAAAAGATGGTCGAAATCAATTATGACATCATCAGTGATGTCACAATTGACATTATCGGTTTTAAAATTACTGTCGTAGATGATGTCCAAGCCATCCGTGAGTTCAGAAGTGTCAATTTTACAGTTTCGAAAAAAAGGTCAAAATCAATTATGACATCATCAGTGATGTCACAATTGACATTATCGGTTTAAAAATTACTGTCGTAGATGATGTGCGTGCCATCCGTGAGTTCAGAAACGTCCATTTTACAGTTTTGAAAAGATGGTCGAAATCAATTATGACATCATCAGTGATGTCACAATTGACATTATCGGTTTTAAAATTACTGTCGTAGATGATGTCCGTGCCATCCGTGAGTTCAGAAGCGTCAATTTTACAGTTTCGAAAAGATGGTCAAAATCAATTATGACATCATCAGTGATGTCACAATTGACATTATCGGTTTTAAAATCACTGTCGTAGATGATGTCCGTGCCATCCGTGAGTTCAGAAGGGTCAATTTTACAGTTTTGAAAAGATGGTCGAAATCAATTATGACATCATCAGTGATGTCACAATTGACATTATCGGTTTTAAAATTACTGTCGTAGATGATGTCCGTGCCATTCGTGAGTTCAGAAGCGTCAATTTTACAGTTTTGAAAAGATGTCGAAATCAATTATGACATCATCAGTGATGTCACAATTGACATAATCGGTTTTAAAATTACTGTCTTAGATGATGTCCGTGCCATCCGTGAGTTCAGAATCATCAAATTTACAGTTTCGAAAAGATGGTCGAAATCAATTATGACATCATCAGTGATGTCACAATTGACATTATCGGTTTTAAAATTACTGTCGTAGATGATGTCCAAGCCATCCGTGAGTTCAGAAGTGTCAATTTTACAGTTTCGAAAAAAAGGTCAAAATCAATTATGACATCATCAGTGATGTCACAATTGACATTATCGTTTTAAAAATTACTGTCGTAGATGATGTCCGTGCCATCCGTGAGTTCAGAAGCGTCAATTTTACAGTTTCGAAAAGATGGTCAAAATCAATTATGACATCATCAGTGATGTCACAATTGACATTATCGGTTTTAAAATGACTGTCTTAGATGATGTCCGTGCCATCCGTGAGTTCAGAAGCGTCAATTTTACAGTTTTGAAAAGATGGTCGAAATCAATTATGACATCATCAGTGATGTCACAATTGACATTATCGGTTTTAAAATTACTGTCTTAGATGATGTCCGTGCCATCCGTGAGTTCAGAATCGTCAAATTTACAGTTTCAAAAAGATGGTCGAAATCAATTATGACATCATCAGTGATGTCACAATTGACATTATCGGTTTTAAAATTACTGTCGTAGATGATGTCCGTGCCATTCGTGAGTTCAGAAGCGTCAATTTTACAGTTTTGAAAAGATGTCGAAATCAATTATGACATCATTAGTGATGTCACAATTGACATTATCGGTTTTAAAATTACTGTCTTAGATGATGTCCGTGCCATCCGTGAGTTCAGAATCGTCAAATTTACAGTTTCGAAAAGATGGTCGAAATCAATTATGACATCATCAGTGATGTCACAATTGACATTATCGGTTTTAGAATTACTGTCGTAGATGATGTCCGTGCCATCCGTGAGTTCAGAAGCGTCAATTTTACAGTTTTGAAAAGATGGTTGAAATCAATTATGACATCATCAGTGATGTCACAATTGACATTATCGGTTTAAAAATTACTGTCGTAGATGATGTCCGTGCCATCCGTGAGTTCAGAAGCATCAATTTTACAGTTTAGAAAAGATGGTCGAAATCAATTATGACATCATCAGTGATGTCACAATTGACATTATCGGTTTTAAAATTACTGTCGTAGATTATGTCCGTGCCATCCGTGAGTTAAGAAGCTTCAATTTTTCAATTTTACAGTTTTGAAAAGATGGTCGAAATCAATTATGACATCATCAGTGATGTCACAATTGACATTATCGGTTTTAAAATTACTGTCGTAGATGATGTCCAAGCCATCCGTGAGTTCAGAAGCGTCAATTTTAAAGTTTTGAAAAGATGTCGAAATCAATTATGACATCATCAGTGATGTCACAATTGACATTATCGGTTTAAAAAATACTGTCGTAGATGATGTCCGTGCCATCCGTGAGTTCAGAAGCGTCAATTTTACAGTTTCGAAAAGATGGTCAAAATCAATTATGACATCATCAGTGATGTCACAATTGACATTATCGGTTTTAAAATCACTGTCGTAGATGATGTCCGTGCCATCCGTGAGTTCAGAAGGGTCAATTTTACAGTTTTGAAAAGATGGTTGAAATCAATTATGACATCATCAGTGATGTCACAATTAACATTATCGGTTTTAAAATTACTGTCGTAGATGATGTCCGTGCCATTCGTGAGTTCAGAAGCGTCAATTTTACAGTTTTGAAAAGATGTCGAAATCAATTATGACATCATCAGTGATGTCACAATTGACATTATCGGTTTTAAAATTACTGTCTTAGATGATGTCCGTGCCATCCGTGAGTTCAGAATCGTCAAATTTACAGTTTCGAAAAGATGGTCGAAATCAATTATGACATCATCAGTGATGTCACAATTGACATTATCGGTTTTAAAATTACTGTCGTAGATGATGTCCAAGCCATCCGTGAGTTCAGAAGTGTCAATTTTACAGTTTCGAAAAAAAGGTCAAAATCAATTATGACATCATCAGTGATGTCACAATTGACATTATCGGTTTAAAAATTACTGTCGTAGATGATGTGCGTGCCATCCGTGAGTTCAGAAACGTCCATTTTACAGTTTTGAAAAGATGGTCGAAATCAATTATGACATCATCAGTGATGTCACAATTGACATTATCGGTTTTAAAATTACTGTCGTAGATGATGTCCGTGCCATTCGTGAGTTCAGAAGCGTCAATTTTAAAGTTTTGAAAAGATGTCGAAATCAATTATGACATCATCAGTGATGTCACAATTGACATTATCGGTTTAAAAATTACTGTCGTAGATGATGTCCGTGCCATCCGTGAGTTCAGAAGCGTCAATTTTACAGTTTCGAAAAGATGGTCAAAATCAATTATGACATCATCAGTGATGTCACAATTGACATTATCGGTTTTAAAATCACTGTCGTAGATGATGTCCGTGCCATCCGTGAGTTCAGAAGGGTCAATTTTACAGTTTTGAAAAGATGGTTGAAATCAATTATGACATCATCAGTGATGTCACAATTAACATTATCGGTTTTAAAATTACTGTCGTAGATGATGTCCGTGCCATTCGTGAGTTCAGAAGCGTCAATTTTACAGTTTTGAAAAGATGTCGAAATCAATTATGACATCATCAGTGATGTCACAATTGACATTATCGGTTTTAAAATTACTGTCTTAGATGATGTCCGTGCCATCCGTGAGTTCAGAATCGTCAAATTTACAGTTTCGAAAAGATGGTCGAAATCAATTATGACATCATCAGTGATGTCACAATTGACATTATCGGTTTTAAAATTACTGTCGTAGATGATGTCCAAGCCATCCGTGAGTTCAGAAGTGTCAATTTTACAGTTTCGAAAAAAAGGTCAAAATCAATTATGACATCATCAGTGATGTCACAATTGACATTATCGGTTTAAAAATTACTGTCGTAGATGATGTGCGTGCCATCCGTGAGTTCAGAAACGTCCATTTTACAGTTTTGAAAAGATGGTCGAAATCAATTATGACATCATCAGTGATGTCACAATTGACATTATCGGTTTTAAAATTACTGTCGTAGATGATGTCCGTGCCATTCGTGAGTTCAGAAGCGTCAATTTTAAAGTTTTGAAAAGATGTCGAAATCAATTATGACATCATCAGTGATGTCACAATTGACATTATCGGTTTAAAAATTACTGTCGTAGATGATGTCCGTGCCATCCGTGAGTTCAGAAGCGTCAATTTTACAGTTTCGAAAAGATGGTCAAAATCAATTATGACATCATCAGTGATGTCACAATTGACATTATCGGTTTTAAAATCACTGTCGTAGATGATGTCCGTGCCATCCGTGAGTTCAGAAGGGTCAATTTTACAGTTTTGAAAAGATGGTTGAAATCAATTATGACATCATCAGTGATGTCACAATTGACATTATCGGTTTTAAAATTACTGTCGTAGATGATGTCCGTGCCATTCGTGAGTTCAGAAGCGTCAATTTTACAGTTTTGAAAAGATGTCGAAATCAATTATGACATCATCAGTGATGTCACAATTGACATTATCGGTTTTAAAATTACTGTCTTAGATGATGTCCGTGCCATCCGTGAGTTCAGAATCATCAAATTTACAGTTTCGAAAAGATGGTCGAAATCAATTATGACATCATCAGTGATGTCACAATTGACATTATCGGTTTTAAAATTACTGTCGTAGATGATGTCCAAGCCATCCGTGAGTTCAGAAGTGTCAATTTTACAGTTTCGAAAAAAAGGTCAAAATCAATTATGACATCATCAGTGATGTCACAATTGACATTATCGTTTTAAAAATTACTGTCGTAGATGATGTCCGTGCCATCCGTGAGTTCAGAAGCGTCAATTTTACAGTTTCGAAAAGATGGTCAAAATCAATTATGACATCATCAGTGATGTCACAATTGACATTATCGGTTTTAAAATGACTGTCTTAGATGATGTCCGTGCCATCCGTGAGTTCAGAAGCGTCAATTTTACAGTTTTGAAAAGATGGTCGAAATCAATTATGACATCATCAGTGATGTCACAATTGACATTATCGGTTTTAAAATTACTGTCTTAGATGATGTCCGTGCCATCCGTGAGTTCAGAATCGTCAAATTTACAGTTTCAAAAAGATGGTCGAAATCAATTATGACATCATCAGTGATGTCACAATTGACATTATCGGTTTTAAAATTACTGTCGTAGATGATGTCCGTGCCATTCGTGAGTTCAGAAGCGTCAATTTTACAGTTTTGAAAAGATGTCGAAATCAATTATGACATCATTAGTGATGTCACAATTGACATTATCGGTTTTAAAATTACTGTCTTAGATGATGTCCGTGCCATCCGTGAGTTCAGAATCGTCAAATTTACAGTTTCGAAAAGATGGTCGAAATCAATTATGACATCATCAGTGATGTCACAATTGACATTATCGGTTTTAGAATTACTGTCGTAGATGATGTCCGTGCCATCCGTGAGTTCAGAAGCGTCAATTTTACAGTTTTGAAAAGATGGTTGAAATCAATTATGACATCATCAGTGATGTCACAATTGACATTATCGGTTTAAAAATTACTGTCGTAGATGATGTCCGTGCCATCCGTGAGTTCAGAAGCATCAATTTTACAGTTTTGAAAAGATGGTCGAAATCAATTATGACATCATCAGTGATGTCACAATTGACATTATCGGTTTTAAAATTACTGTCGTAGATGATGTCCGTGCCATCCGTGAGTTAAGAAGCTTCAATTTTTCAATTTTACAGTTTTGAAAAGATGGTCGAAATCAATTATGACATCATCAGTGATGTCACAATTGACATTATCGGTTTTAAAATTACTGTCGTAGATGATGTCCAAGCCATCCGTGAGTTCAGAAGCGTCAATTTTAAAGTTTTGAAAAGATGTCGAAATCAATTATGACATCATCAGTGATGTCACAATTGACATTATCGGTTTAAAAATTACTGTCGTAGATGATGTCCGTGCCATCCGTGAGTTCAGAAGCGTCAATTTTACAGTTTCGAAAAGATGGTCAAAATCAATTATGACATCATCAGTGATGTCACAATTGACATTATCGGTTTTAAAATCACTGTCGTAGATGATGTCCGTGCCATCCGTGAGTTCAGAAGGGTCAATTTTACAGTTTTGAAAAGATGGTTGAAATCAATTATGACATCATCAGTGATGTCACAATTAACATTATCGGTTTTAAAATTACTGTCGTAGATGATGTCCGTGCCATTCGTGAGTTCAGAAGCGTCAATTTTACAGTTTTGAAAAGATGTCGAAATCAATTATGACATCATCAGTGATGTCACAATTGACATTATCGGTTTTAAAATTACTGTCTTAGATGATGTCCGTGCCATCCGTGAGTTCAGAATCATCAAATTTACAGTTTCGAAAAGATGGTCGAAATCAATTATGACATCATCAGTGATGTCACAATTGACATTATCGGTTTTAAAATTACTGTCGTAGATGATGTCCAAGCCATCCGTGAGTTCAGAAGTGTCAATTTTACAGTTTCGAAAAAAAGGTCAAAATCAATTATGACATCATCAGTGATGTCACAATTGACATTATCGGTTTTAAAATTACTGTCTTAGATGATGTCCGTGCCATCCGTGAGTTCAGAAGCGTCAATTTTACAGTTTTGAAAAGATGTCGAAATCAATTATGACATCATCAGTGATGTCACAATTGACATTATCGGTTTTAAAATTACTGTCTTAGATGATGTCCGTGCCATCCGTGAGTTCAGAATCGTCAAATTTACAGTTTCAAAAAGATGGTCGAAATCAATTATGACATCATCAGTGATGTCACAATTGACATTATCGGTTTTAAAATTACTGTCGTAGATGATGTCCGTGCCATTCGTGAGTTCAGAAGCGTCAATTTTACAGTTTTGAAAAGATGTCGAAATCAATTATGACATCATTAGTGATGTCACAATTGACATTATCGGTTTTAAAATTACTGTCTTAGATGATGTCCGTGCCATCCGTGAGTTCAGAATCATCAAATTTACAGTTTCGAAAAGTTGGTCGAAATCAATTATGACATCATCAGTGATGTCACAATTGGCATTATCGGTTTTAGAATTACTGTCGTAGATGATGTCCGTGCCATCCGTGAGTTCAGAAGCGTCAATTTTACAGTTTTGAAAAGATGGTTGAAATCAATTATGACATCATCAGTGATGTCACAATTGACATTATCGGTTTAAAAATTACTGTCGTAGATGATGTCCGTGCCATCCGTGAGTTCAGAAGCATCAATTTTACAGTTTTGAAAAGATGGTCGAAATCAATTATGACATCATCAGTGATGTCTCAATTGACATTATCGGTTTTAAAATTACTGTCGTAGATGATTTCCGTGCCATCCGTGAGTTAAGAAGCTTCAATTTTACAGTTTTGAAAAGATGGTCGAAATCAATTATGACATCATCAGTGATGTCACAATTGACATTATCGGTTTTAAAATTACTGTCGTAGATGATGTCCGTGCCATTCGTGAGTTCAGAAGCGTCAATTTTACAGTTTTGAAAAGATGTCGAAATCAATTATGACATCATCAGTGATGTCACAATTGACATTATCGGTTTTAAAATCACTGTCGTAGATGATGTCCGTGCCATCGGTGAGTTCAGAAGCGTCAATTTTACAGTTTTGAAAAGATGGTTGAAATCAATTATGACATCATCAGTGATGTCACAATTGACATTATCGGTTTTAGAATTACTGTCGTAGATGATGTCCGTGCCATCCGTGATTTCAGAAGCGTCAATTTTACAGTTTTGAAAAGATGGTCGAAATCAATTATGACATTATCAGTGATGTCACAATTGACATTATCTGTTTTAAAATTACTGTCTTAGAAGATGTCTGTGCCATCCGTGAGTTCAGAAGTGTCAATTTTACAGTTTCGAAACAAAAGGTCAAAATCAATTATGACATCATCAGTGATGTCACAATTGACATTATCGGTTTTAAAATTACTGTCGTAGATGATGTCCGTGCCATCCGTGAGTTCAGAAGCGTCAATTTTACAGTTTCGAAAAGATGGTCAAAATCAATTATGACATCATCAGTGATGTCACAATTGACATTATCGGTTTTAAAATTACTGTCGTAGATGATGTCCGTGCCATTCGTGAGTTCAGAAGCGTCAATTTTACAGTTTTGAAAAGATGTCGAAATCAATTATGACATCATCAGTGATGTCACAATTGACATTATCGGTTTTAAAATCACTGTCGTAGATGATGTCCGTGCCATCGGTGAGTTCAGAAGCGTCAATTTTACAGTTTTGAAAAGATGGTTGAAATCAATTATGACATCATCAGTGATGTCACAATTGACATTATCGGTTTTAGAATTACTGTCGTAGATGATGTCCGTGCCATCCGTGATTTCAGAAGCGTCAATTTTACAGTTTTGAAAAGATGGTCGAAATCAATTATGACATTATCAGTGATGTCACAATTGACATTATCTGTTTTAAAATTACTGTCTTAGAAGATGTCTGTGCCATCCGTGAGTTCAGAAGTGTCAATTTTACAGTTTCGAAACAAAAGGTCAAAATCAATTATGACATCATCAGTGATGTCACAATTGACATTATCGGTTTTAAAATTACTGTCGTAGATGATGTCCGTGCCATCCGTGAGTTCAGAAGCGTCAATTTTACAGTTTCGAAAAGATGGTCAAAATCAATTATGACATCATCAGTGATGTCACAATTGACATTATCGGTTTTAAAATTACTGTCGTAGATGATGTCCGTGCCATTCGTGAGTTCAGAAGCGTCAATTTTACAGTTTTGAAAAGATGTCGAAATCAATTATGACATCATCAGTGATGTCACAATTGACATTATCGGTTTTAAAATTACTGTCTTAGATGATGTCCGTGCCATCCGTGAGTTCAGAATCGTCAAATTTACAGTTTCGAAAAGATGGTCAAAATCAATTATGACATCATCAGTGATGTCACAATTGACATTATCGGTTTTAAAATTAATGTCGTAGATGATGTCCGTTCCATCCGTGAGTTCAGACGCGTCAATTTTACAGTTTTGAAAAGATGGTCGAAATCAATTATGACATCATCAGTGATGTCACAATTGACATTATCGGTTTTAAAATTACTGTCGTAGATGATATCCGTGCCATCCGTGAGTTCAGAAGCGTCAATTTTACAGTTTCGAAAAGATGGTCGAAATCAATTATGACATCATCAGTGATGTCACAATTGACATTATCGGTTTTAAAATTACTGTCGTAGATGATGTCCGTGCCATCCGTGAGTTAAGAAGCGTCAATTTTACAGTTTTGAAAAGATGGTCGAAATCAATTATGACATCATCAGTGATGTCACAATTGACATTATCGGTTTTAAAATTACTGTCGTAGATGATGTCCGTGCCATTCGTGAGTTCAGAAGCGTCAATTTTACAGTTTTGAAAAGATGTCGAAATCAATTATGACATCATCAGTGATGTCACAATTGACATTATCGGTTTTAAAATTACTGTCTTAGATGATGTCCGTGCCATCCGTGAGTTCAGAATCGTCAAATTTACAGTTTCTAAAAGATGGTCGAAATCAATTATGACATCATCAGTGATGTCACAATTGACATTATCGGTTTTAAAATTACTGTCGTAGATGATGTCCAAGCCATCCGTGAGTTCAGAAGCGTCAATTTTACAGTTTTGAAAAGATGGTCGAAATCAATTATGACATCATCAGTGATGTCACAATTGACATTATCGGTTTTAAAATTACTGTCGTAGATGATGTCCGTGCCATTCGTGAGTTCAGAAGCGTCAATTTTACAGTTTTGAAAAGATGTCGAAATCAATTATGACATCATCAGTGATGTCACAATTAACATTATCGGTTTTAAAATTACTGTCTTAGATGATGTCCGTGCCATCCGTGAGTTCAGAATCGTCAAATTTACAGTTTCGAAAAGATGGTCGAAATCAATTATGACATCATCAGTGATGACACAATTGACATTATCGGTTTTAAAATTACTGTCGTAGATGATGTCCGTGCCATCCGTGAGTTCAGAAGCGTCAATTTTACAGTTTCGAAAAGATGGTCAAAATCAATTATGACATCATCAGTGATGTCACAATTGACATTATCGGTTTTAAAATTACTGTCTTAGATGATGTCCGTGCCATTCGTGAGTTCAGAAGCGTCAATTTTACAGTTTTGAAAAGATGTCGAAATCAATTATGACATCATCAGTGATGTCACAATTAACATTATCGGTTTTAAAATTACTGTCTTAGATGATGTCCGTGCCATCCGTGAGTTCAGAATCGTCAAATTTACAGTTTCGAAAAGATGGTCGAAATCAATTATGACATCATCAGTGATGTCACAATTGACATTATCGGTTTTAAAATTACTGTCGTAGATGATGTCCGTGCCATCCGTGAGTTCAGAAGCGTCAATTTTACAGTTTCGAAAAGATGGTCAAAATCAATTATGACATCATCAGTGATGTCACAATTGACATTATCGGTTTTAAAATTACTGTCGTAGATGATGTCCGTTCCATCCGTGAGTTCAGACGCGTCAATTTTGCAGTTTTGAAAAGATGGTCGAAATCAATTATGACATCATCAGTGATGTCACAATTGACATTATCGGTTTTAAAATTACTGTCGTAGATGATATCCGTGCCATCCGTGAGTTCAGAAGCGTCAATTTTACAGTTTCGAAAAGATGGTCGAAATCAATTATGACATCATCAGTGATGTCACAATTGACATTATCGGTTTTAAAATTACTGTCGTAGATGATGTCCAAGCCATCCGTGAGTTCAGAAGTGTCAATTTTACAGTTTCGAAAAAAAAGGTCAAAATCAATTATGACATCATCAGTGATGTCACAATTGACATTATCGGTTTAAAAATTACTGTCGTAGGTGATGTCCGTGCCATCCGTGAGTTCAGAAGAGTCAATTTTACAGTTTTGAAAAGATGGTCGAAATCAATTATGACATCATCAGTGATGTCACAACTGACATTATCGGTTTTAAAATTACTGTCGTAGATGATGTCCGTGCCATTCGTGAGTTCAGAAGCGTCAATTTTACAGTTTTGAAAAGATGTCGAAATCAATTATGACATCATCAGTGATGTCACAATTAACATTATTGGTTTTAAAATTACTGTCTTAGATGATGTCCGTGCCATCCGTGAGTTCAGAATCGTCAAATTTACAGTTTCGAAAAGATGGTCGAAATCAATTATGACATCATCAGTGATGTCACAATTGACATTATCGGTTTTAAAATTACTGTCGTAGATGATGTCCGTGCCATCCGTGAGTTCAGAAGCGTCAATTTTACAGTTTTGAAAAGATGTCGAAATCAATTATGACATCATCAGTGATGTCACAATTGACATTATCGGTTTTAAAATTACTGTCTTAGATGATGTCCGTGCCATCCGTGAGTTTAGAATCGTCAAATTTACAGTTTCGAAAAGATGGTCGAAATCAATTATGACATCATCAGTGATGTCACAATTGACATTATCGGTTTTAAAATTACTGTCGTAGATGATGTCCGTGCCATCCGTGAGTTAAGAAGCGTCAATTTTACAGTTTTGAAAAGATGGTCGAAATCAATTATGACATCATCAGTGATGTCACAATTGACATTATCAGTTTTAAAATTACTGTCGTAGATGATGTCCGTGCCATTCGTGAGTTCAGAAGCGTCAATTTTACAGTTTTGAAAAGATGTCGAAATCAATTATGACATCATCAGTGATGTCACAATTGACATTATCGGTTTTAAAATTACTGCCTTAGATGATGTCCGTGCCATCCGTGAGTTCAGAATCGTCAAATTTACAGTTTCGAAAAGATGGTCGAAATCAATTATGACATCATCAGTGATGTCACAATTGACATTATCGGTTTTAAAATTACTGTCGTAGATGATGTCCAAGCCATCCGTGAGATCAGAAGTGTCAATTTTACAGTTTCGAAAAAAAGGTCAAAATCAATTATGACATCATCAGTGATGTCACAATTGACATTATCGGTTGAAAAATTACTGTCGTAGATGATGTCCGTGCCATCCATGAGTTCAGAAACGTCCATTTTACAGTTTTGAAAAGATGGTCGAAATCAATTATGACATCATCAGTGATGTCACAATTGACATTATCGGTTGAAAAATTACTTTCCGTAGATGATGTCCAAGCCATCCGTGAGTTCAGAAGCGTCAATTTTAAAGTTTTGAAAAGATGTCGAAATCAATTATGACATCATCAGTGATGTCACAATTGACATTATCGGTTTAAAAATTACTGTCGTAGATGATGTCCGTGCCATCCGTGAGTTCAGAAGCGTCAATTTTACAGTTTCGAAAAGATGGTCAAAATCAATTATGACATCATCAGTGATGTCACAATTGACATTATCGGTTTTAAAATCACTGTCGTAGATGATGTCCGTGCCATTCGTGAGTTCAGAAGCGTCAATTTTACAGTTTTAAAAAGATGTCGAAATCAATTATGACATTATCAGTGATGTCACAATTGACATTATCGTTTTTAAAATTACTGTCTTAGATGATGTCCGTGCCATCCGTGAGTTCAGAATCATCAAATTTACAGTTTCGAAAAGATGGTCGAAATCAATTATGACATCATCAGTGATGTCACAATTGACATTATCGGTTTTAAAATTACTGTCGTAGATGATGTCCAAGCCATCCGTGAGTTCAGAAGTGTCAATTTTACAGTTTCGAAAAAAAGGCCAAAATCAATTATGACATCATCAGTGATGTCACAATTGACATTATCGGTTTTAAAATTACTGTCGTAGATGATGTCCGTGCCATCCGTGAGTTAAGAAGCGTCAATTTTACAGTTTTGAAAAGATGGTCGAAATCAATTATGACATCATCAGTGATGTCACAATTGACATTATCAGTTTTAAAATTACTGTCGTAGATGATGTCCGTGCCATTCGTGAGTTCAGAAGCGTCAATTTTACAGTTTTGAAAAGATGTCGAAATCAATTATGACATCATCAGTGAAGTCACAATTGACATTATCGGTTTTAAAATTACTGTCTTAGATGATGTCCGTGCCATCCGTGAGTTCAGAATCGTCAAATTTACAGTTTCGAAAAGATGGTCGAAATCAATTATGACATCATCAGTGATGTCACAATTGACATTATCGGTTTTAAAATTACTGTCGTAGATGATGTCCAAGCCATCCGTGAGTTCAGAAGTGTCAATTTTACAGTTTCGAAAAAAAGGCCAAAATCAATTATGACATCATCAGTGATGTCACAATTGACATTATCGGTTTTAAAATTACTGTCGTAGATGATGTCCGTGCCATTCGTGAGTTCAGAAGCGTCAATTTTACAGTTTTGAAAAGATGTCGAAATCAATTATGACATCATTAGTGATGTCACAATTGACATTATCGGTTTTAAAATTACTGTCTTAGATGATGTCCGTGCCATCCGTGAGTTCAGAATCGTCAAATTTACAGTTTCGAAAAGATGGTCGAAAACAATTATGACATCATCAGTGATGTCACAATTGACATTATCGGTTTTAAAATTACTGTCGTAGATGATGTCCAAGCCATCCGTGAGTTCAGAAGTGTCAATTTTACAGTTTCGAAAAAAAGGTCAAAATCAATTATGACATCATCAGTGATGTCACAATTGACATTATCGGTTTAAAAATTACTGTCGTAGATGATGTCCATGCCATCCGTGAGTTCAGAAGCGTCAATTTTACAGTTTTGAAAAGATGGTCGAAATCAATTATGACATCATCAGTGATGTCACAATTGACATTATCGGTTTTAAAATTACTGTCGTAGATGATGTCCGTGCCATCCGTGAGTTAAGAAGCTTCAATTGTACAGTTTTGAAAAGATGGTCGAAATCAATTATGACATCATCAGTGATGTCACAATTGACATTATCGGTTTTAAAATTACTGTCGTAGATGATGTCCGTGCCATTCGTGAGTTCAGAATCGTCAATTTTACAGTTTTGAAAAGATGTCGAAATCAATTATGACATCATCAGTGATGTCACAATTGACATTATCGGTTTTAAAATTACTGTCTTAGATGATGTCCGTGCCATCCGTGAGTTCAGAATCATCAAATTTACAGTTTCGAAAAGATGGTCGAAATCAATTATGACATCATCAGTGATGTCACAATTGACATTATCGGTTTTAAAATTACTGTCGTAGATGATGTCCAAGCCATCCGTGAGTTCAGAAGTGTCAATTTTACAGTTTCGAAAAAAAGGTCAAAATCAATTATGACATCATCAGTGATGTCACAATTGACATTATCGTTTTAAAAATTACTGTCGTAGATGATGTCCGTGCCATCCGTGAGTTCAGAAGCGTCAATTTTACAGTTTCGAAAAGATGGTCAAAATCAATTATGACATCATCAGTGATGTCACAATTGACATTATCGGTTTTAAAATCACTGTCGTAGATGATGTCCGTGCCATCCGTGAGTTCAGAAGCGTCAATTTTACAGTTTTGAAAAGATGGTTGAAATCAATTATGACATCATCAGTGATGTCACAATTGACATTATCAGTTTTAGAATTACTGTCGTAGATGATGTCCGTGCCATCCGTGATTTCAGAAGCGTCAATTTTACAGTTTTGAAAAGATGGTCGAAATCAATTAGGACATTATCAGTGATGTCACAATTGACATTATCGGTTTTAAAATTACTGTCTTAGATGATGTCCGTGCCATCCTTGAGTTCAGAAGCGTCAATTTTATAGTTTTGAAAAGATGGTCGAAATCAATTATGACATCATCAGTGATGTCACAATTGACATTATCGGTTTTAAAATTACTGTCGTAGATGATGTCCAAGCCATCCGTGAGTTCAGAAGTGTCAATTTTACAGTTTCGAAAAAAAAAGGTCAAAATCAATTATGACATCATCAGTGATGTCACAATTGACATTATCGGTTTAAAAATTACTGTCGTAGGTGATGTCCGTGCCATCCGTGAGTTCAGAAGAGTCAATTTTACAGTTTTGAAAAGATGGTCGAAATCAATTATGACATCATCAGTGATGTCACAACTGACATTATCGGTTTTAAAATTACTGTCGTAGATGATGTCCGTGCCATTCGTGAGTTCAGAAGCGTCAATTTTACAGTTTTGAAAAGATGTCGAAATCAATTATGACATCATCAGTGATGTCACAATTAACATTATTGGTTTTAAAATTACTGTCTTAGATGATGTCCGTGCCATCCGTGAGTTCAGAATCGTCAAATTTACAGTTTCGAAAAGATGGTCGAAATCAATTATGACATCATCAGTGATGTCACAATTGACATTATCGGTTTTAAAATTACTGTCGTAGATGATGTCCGTGCCATCCGTGAGTTCAGAAGCGTCAATTTTACAGTTTTGAAAAGATGTCGAAATCAATTATGACATCATCAGTGATGTCACAATTGACATTATCGGTTTTAAAATTACTGTCTTAGATGATGTCCGTGCCATCCGTGAGTTTAGAATCGTCAAATTTACAGTTTCGAAAAGATGGTCGAAATCAATTATGACATCATCAGTGATGTCACAATTGACATTATCGGTTTTAAAATTACTGTCGTAGATGATGTCCGTGCCATCCGTGAGTTAAGAAGCGTCAATTTTACAGTTTTGAAAAGATGGTCGAAATCAATTATGACATCATCAGTGATGTCACAATTGACATTATCAGTTTTAAAATTACTGTCGTAGATGATGTCCGTGCCATTCGTGAGTTCAGAAGCGTCAATTTTACAGTTTTGAAAAGATGTCGAAATCAATTATGACATCATCAGTGATGTCACAATTGACATTATCGGTTTTAAAATTACTGTCTTAGATGATGTCCGTGCCATCCGTGAGTTCAGAATCGTCAAATTTACAGTTTCGAAAAGATGGTCGAAATCAATTATGACATCATCAGTGATGTCACAATTGACATTATCGGTTTTAAAATTACTGTCGTAGATGATGTCCAAGCCATCCGTGAGATCAGAAGTGTCAATTTTACAGTTTCGAAAAAAAGGTCAAAATCAATTATGACATCATCAGTGATGTCACAATTGACATTATCGGTTGAAAAATTACTGTCGTAGATGATGTCCGTGCCATCCATGAGTTCAGAAACGTCCATTTTACAGTTTTGAAAAGATGGTCGAAATCAATTATGACATCATCAGTGATGTCACAATTGACATTATCGGTTGAAAAATTACTGTCGTAGATGATGTCCAAGCCATCCGTGAGTTCAGAAGTGTCAATTTTACAGTTTCGAAAAAAAGGCCAAAATCAATTATGACATCATCAGTGATGTCACAATTGACATTATCGGTTTTAAAATTACTGTCGTAGATGATGTCCGTGCCATCCGTGAGTTAAGAAGCGTCAATTTTACAGTTTTGAAAAGATGGTCGAAATCAATTATGACATCATCAGTGATGTCACAATTGACATTATCAGTTTTAAAATTACTGTCGTAGATGATGTCCGTGCCATTCGTGAGTTCAGAAGCGTCAATTTTACAGTTTTGAAAAGATGTCGAAATCAATTATGACATCATCAGTGAAGTCACAATTGACATTATCGGTTTTAAAATTACTGTCTTAGATGATGTCCGTGCCATCCGTGAGTTCAGAATCGTCAAATTTACAGTTTCGAAAAGATAGTCGAAATCAATTATGACATCATCAGTGATGTCACAATTGACATTATCGGTTTTAAAATTACTGTCGTAGATGATGTCCAAGCCATCCGTGAGTTCAGAAGTGTCAATTTTACAGTTTCGAAAAAAAGGCCAAAATCAATTATGACATCATCAGTGATGTCACAATTGACATTATCGGTTTTAAAATTACTGTCGTAGATGATGTCCGTGCCATCCGTGAGTTCAGAATCGTCAAATTTACAGTTTCAAAAAGATGGTCGAAATCAATTATGACATCATCAGGGATGTCACAATTGACATTATCGGTTTTAAAATTACTGTCGTAGATGATGTCCGTGCCATTCGTGAGTTCAGAAGCGTCAATTTTACAGTTTTGAAAAGATGTCGAAATCAATTATGACATCATTAGTGATGTCACAATTGACATTATCGGTTTTAAAATTACTGTCTTAGATGATGTCCGTGCCATCCGTGAGTTCAGAATCGTCAAATTTACAGTTTCGAAAAGATGGTCGAAAACAATTATGACATCATCAGTGATGTCACAATTGACATTATCGGTTTTAAAATTACTGTCGTAGATGATGTCCAAGCCATCCGTGAGTTCAGAAGTGTCAATTTTACAGTTTCGAAAAAAAGGTCAAAATCAATTATGACATCATCAGTGATGTCACAATTGACATTATCGTTTTAAAAATTACTGTCGTAGATGATGTCCGTGCCATCCGTGAGTTCAGAAGCGTCAATTTTACAGTTTCGAAAAGATGGTCAAAATCAATTATGACATCATCAGTGATGTCACAATTGACATTATCGGTTTTAAAATCACTGTCGTAGATGATGTCCGTGCCATCCGTGAGTTCAGAAGCGTCAATTTTACAGTTTTGAAAAGATGGTTGAAATCAATTATGACATCATCAGTGATGTCACAATTGACATTATCAGTTTTAGAATTACTGTCGTAGATGATGTCCGTGCCATCCGTGATTTCAGAAGCGTCAATTTTACAGTTTTGAAAAGATGGTCGAAATCAATTAGGACATTATCAGTGATGTCACAATTGACATTATCGGTTTTAAAATTACTGTCTTAGATGATGTCCGTGCCATCCTTGAGTTCAGAAGCGTCAATTTTATAGTTTTGAAAAGATGGTCGAAATCAATTATGACATCATCAGTGATGTCACAATTGACATTATCGGTTTTAAAATTACTGTCGTAGATGATGTCCAAGCCATCCGTGAGTTCAGAAGTGTCAATTTTACAGTTTCGAAAAAAAAGGTCAAAATCAATTATGACATCATCAGTGATGTCACAATTGACATTATCGGTTTAAAAATTACTGTCGTAGGTGATGTCCGTGCCATCCGTGAGTTCAGAAGAGTCAATTTTACAGTTTTGAAAAGATGGTCGAAATCAATTATGACATCATCAGTGATGTCACAACTGACATTATCGGTTTTAAAATTACTGTCGTAGATGATGTCCGTGCCATTCGTGAGTTCAGAAGCGTCAATTTTACAGTTTTGAAAAGATGTCGAAATCAATTATGACATCATCAGTGATGTCACAATTAACATTATTGGTTTTAAAATTACTGTCTTAGATGATGTCCGTGCCATCCGTGAGTTCAGAATCGTCAAATTTACAGTTTCGAAAAGATGGTCGAAATCAATTATGACATCATCAGTGATGTCACAATTGACATTATCGGTTTTAAAATTACTGTCGTAGATGATGTCCGTGCCATCCGTGAGTTCAGAAGCGTCAATTTTACAGTTTTGAAAAGATGTCGAAATCAATTATGACATCATCAGTGATGTCACAATTGACATTATCGGTTTTAAAATTACTGTCTTAGATGATGTCCGTGCCATCCGTGAGTTTAGAATCGTCAAATTTACAGTTTCGAAAAGATGGTCGAAATCAATTATGACATCATCAGTGATGTCACAATTGACATTATCGGTTTTAAAATTACTGTCTTAGATGATGTCCGTGCCATCCGTGAGTTCAGAATCATCAAATTTACAGTTTCGAAAACATGGTCGAAATCAATTATGACATCATCAGTGATGTCACAATTGACATTATCGGTTTTAAAATTACTGTCGTAGATGATGTCCAAGCCATCCGTGAGTTCAGAAGTGTAAATTTTACAGTTTAGAAAAAAAGGTCAAAATCAATTATGACATCATCAGTGATGTCACAATTGACATTATCGTTTTAAAAATTACTGTCGTAGATGATGTCCGTGCCATCCGTGAGTTCAGAAGCGTCAATTTTACAGTTTTGAAAAGATGGTCAAAATCAATTATGACATCATCAGTGATGTCACAATTGACATTATCGGTTTTAAAAATACTGTCGTAGATGATGTCCAAGCCATCCGTGAGTTCAGAAGTGTAAATTTTACAGTTTCGAAAAAAAAGTCAAAATCAATTATGACATCATCAGTGATGTCACAATTGACATTATCGTTTTAAAAATTACTGTCGTAGATGATGTCCGTGCCATCCGTGAGTTCAGAAGTGTCAATTTTACAGTTTTGAAAAGATGGTCAAAATCAATTATGACATCATCAGTGATGTCACAATTGACATTATCGGTTTTAAAATTACTGTCGTAGATGATGTCCAAGCCATCCGTGAGTTCAGAAGTGTCAATTTTACAGTTTCGAAAAAAAGGTCAAAATCAATTATGACATCATCAGTGATGTCACAATTGACACTATCGTTTTAAAAATTACTGTCGTAGATGAGTTGGTCAAAATCAATTATGACATCATCAGTGATGTCACAATTGACATTATCGTCAAATTTACAGTTTCGAAAAGATGGTCGAAATCAATTATGACATCATCAGTGATGTCACAATTGACATTATCGGTTTTAAAATTACGGTCGTAGATGATGTCCAAGCCATCCGTGAGTTCAGAAGTGTCAATTTTACAGTTTCGAAAAAAAGGTCAAAATCAATTATGACATCATCAGTGATGTCACAATTGACATTATCGTTTTAAAAATTACTGTCGTAGATGATGTCCGTGCCATCCGTGAGTTCAGAAGCGTCAATTTTACAGTTTCGAAAAGATGGTCAAAATCAATTATGACATCATCAGTGATGTCACAATTGACATTATCGGTTTTAAAATCACTGTCGTAGATGATGTCCGTGCCATCCGTGAGTTCAGAAGCGTCAATTTTACAGTTTTGAAAAGATGGTTGAAATCAATTATGACATCATCAGTGATGTCACAATTGACATTATCAGTTTTAGAATTACTGTCGTAGATGATGTCCGTGCCATCCGTGATTTCAGAAGCGTCAATTTTACAGTTTTGAAAAGATGGTCGAAATCAATTATGACATCATCAGTGATGTCACAATTGACATTATCGGTTTTAAAATTACTGTCTTAGATGATGTCCGTGCCATCCGTGAGTTCAGAAGCGTCAATTTTACAGTTTTGAAAAGATGGTCGAAATCAATTATGACATCATCAGTGATGTCACAATTGACATTATCGGTTTTAAAATTACTGTCGTAGATGATGTCCGTGCCATTCGTGAGTTCAGAAGCGTCAATTTTACAGTTTTGAAAAGATGTCGAAATCAATTATGACATCATCAGTGATGTCACAATTGACATTATCGGTTTTAAAATTACTGTCTTAGATGATGTCCGTGCCATCCGTGAGTTCAGAATCATCAAATTTACAGTTTCGAAAAGATGGTCGAAATCAATTATGACATCATCAGTGATGTCACAATTGACATTATCGGTTTTGAAATTACTGTCGTAGATGATGTCCAAGCCATCCGTGAGTTCAGAAGTGTCAATTTTACAGTTTCGAAAAAAAGGTCAAAATCAATTATGACATCATCAGTGATGTCACAATTGACATTATCGTTTTAAAAATTACTGTCGTAGATGATGTCCGTGCCATCCGTGAGTTCAGAAGCGTCAATTTTACAGTTTTGAAAAGATGGTCAAAATCAATTATGACATCATCAGTGATGTCACAATTGACATTATCGGTTTTAAAATTACTGTCGTAGATGATGTCCAAGCCATCCGTGAGTTCAGAAGTGTAAATTTTACAGTTTCGAAAAAAAGGTCAAAATCAATTATGACATCATCAGTGATGTCACAATTGACATTATCGTTTTAAAAATAACTGTCGTAGATGATGTCCGTGCAATCCGTGAGTTCAGAAGCGTCAATTTGACAGTTTCGAAAAGATGGTTGAAATCAATTATGACATCATCAGTGATGTCACAATTGACATTATCAGTTTTAGAATTACTGTCGTAGATGATGTCCGTGCCATCCGTGATTTCAGAAGCGTCAATTTTACAGTTTTGAAAAGATGGTCGAAATCAATTATGACATTATCAGTGATGTCACAATTGACATTATCGGTTTTAAAATTACTGTCTTAGATGATGTCCGTGCCATCCTTGAGTTCAGAAGCGTCAATTTTACAGTTTTGAAAAGATGGTCGAAATCAATTATGACATCATCAGTGATGTCACAATTGACATTATCGGTTTTAAAATTACTGTCGTAGATGATGCCCGTGCCATTCGTGAGTTCAGAAGCGTCAATTTTACAGTTTTGAAAAGATGTCGAAATCAATTATGACATCATCAGTGATGTCACAATTGACATTATCGGTTTTAAAATTACTGTCTTAGATGATGTCCGTGCCATCCGTGAGTTCAGAATCATCAAATTTACAGTTTCGAAAAGATGGTCGAAATCAATTATGACATCATCAGTAATGTCACAATTGACATTATCGGTTTTAAAATTACTGTCGTAGATGATGTCCAAGCCATCCGTGAGTTCAGAAGTGTAAATTTTACAGTTTAGAAAAAAAGGTCAAAATCAATTATGACATCATCAGTGATGTCACAATTGACATTATCGTTTTAAAAATTACTGTCGTAGATGATGTCCGTGCCATCCGTGAGTTCAGAAGCGTCAATTTTACAGTTTTGAAAAGATGGTCAAAATCAGTTATGACATCATCAGTGATGTCACAATTGACATTATCGGTTTTAAAATTACTGTCGTAGATGATGTCCAAGCCATCCGTGAGTTCAGAAGTGTCAATTTTACAGTTTCGAAAAAAAGGTCAAAATCAATTATGACATCATCAGTGATGTCACAATTGACACTATCGTTTTAAAAATTACTGTCGTAGATGAGTTGGTCAAAATCAATTATGACATCATCAGTGATGTCACAATTGACATTATCGTCAAATTTACAGTTTCGAAAAGATGGTCGAAATCAATTATGACATAATCAGTGATGTCACAATTGACATTATCGGTTTTAAAATTACGGTCGTAGATGATGTCCAAGCCATCCGTGAGTTCAGAAGTGTCAATTTTACAGTTTCGAAAAAAAGGTCAAAATCAATTATGACATCATCAGTGATGTCACAATTGACATTATCGTTTTAAAAATTACTGTCGTAGATGATGTCCGTGCCATCCGTGAGTTCAGAAGCGTCAATTTGACAGTTTCGAAAAGATGGTTGAAATCAATTATGACATCATCAGTGATGTCACAATTGACATTATCAGTTTTAGAATTACTGTCGTAGATGATGTCCGTGCCATCCGTGATTTCAGAAGCGTCAATTTTACAGTTTTGAAAAGATGGTCGAAATCAATTATGACATTATCAGTGATGTCACAATTGACATTATCGGTTTTAAAATTACTGTCTTAGATGATGTCCGTGCCATCCTTGAGTTCAGAAGCGTCAATTTTACAGTTTTGAAAAGATGGTCGAAATCAATTATGACATCATCAGTGATGTCACAATTGACATTATCGGTTTTAAAATTACTGTCGTAGATGATGTCCGTGCCATTCGTGAGTTCAGAAGCGTCAATTTTACAGTTTTGAAAAGATGTCGAAATCAATTATGACATCATCAGTGATGTCACAATTGACATTATCAGTTTTAAAATTACTGTCGTAGATGATGTCCGTGCCATTCGTGAGTTCAGAAGCGTCAATTTTACAGTTTTGAAAAGATGTCGAAATCAATTATGACATCATCAGTGATGTCACAATTGACATTATCGGTTTTAAAATTACTGTCTTAGATGATGTCCGTGCCATCCGTGAGTTCAGAATCATCAAATTTACAGTTTCGAAAAGATGGTCGAAATCAATTATGACATCATCAGTGATGTCACAATTGACATTATCGGTTTTAAAATTACTGTCGTAGATGATGTCCAAGCCATCCGTGAGTTCAGAAGTGTAAATTTTACAGTTTAGAAAAAAAGGTCAAAATCAATTATGACATCATCAGTGATGTCACAATTGACATTATCGTTTTAAAAATTACTGTCGTAGATGATGTCCGTGCCATCCGTGAGTTCAGAAGCGTCAATTTTACAGTTTTGAAAAGATGGTCAAAATCAGTTATGACATCATCAGTGATGTCACAATTGACATTATCGGTTTTAAAATTACTGTCGTAGATGATGTCCAAGCCATCCGTGAGTTCAGAAGTGTCAATTTTACAGTTTCGAAAAAAAGGTCAAAATCAATTATGACATCATCAGTGATGTCACAATTGACACTATCGTTTTAAAAATTACTGTCGTAGATGAGTTGGTCAAAATCAATTATGACATCATCAGTGATGTCACAATTGACATTATCGTCAAATTTACAGTTTCGAAAAGATGGTCGAAATCAATTATGACATAATCAGTGATGTCACAATTGACATTATCGGTTTTAAAATTACGGTCGTAGATGATGTCCAAGCCATCCGTGAGTTCAGAAGTGTCAATTTTACAGTTTCGAAAAAAAGGTCAAAATCAATTATGACATCATCAGTGATGTCACAATTGACATTATCGGTTTTAAAATTACTGTCTTAGATGATGTCCGTGCCATCCTTGAGTTCAGAAGCGTCAATTTTACAGTTTTGAAAAGATGGTCGAAATCAATTATGACATCATCAGTGATGTCACAATTGACATTATCGGTTTTAAAATTACTGTCTTAGATGATGTCCGTGCCATCCTTGAGTTCAGAAGCGTCAATTTTACAGTTTTGAAAAGATGGTCGAAATCAATTATGACATCATCAGTGATGTCACAATTGACATTATCGGTTTTAAAATTACTGTCGTAGATGATGTCCGTGCCATTCGTGAGTTCAGAAGCGTCAATTTTACAGTTTTGAAAAGATGTCGAAATCAATTATGACATCATCAGTGATGTCACAATTGACATTATCGGTTTTAAAATTACTGTCTTAGATGATGTCCGTGCCATCCGTGAGTTCAGAATCATCAAATTTACAGTTTCGAAAAGATGGTCGAAATCAATTATGACATCATCAGTGATGTCACAATTGACATTATCGGTTTTAAAATTACTGTCGTAGATGATGTCCAAGCCATCCGTGAGTTCAGAAGTGTAAATTTTACAGTTTAGAAAAAAAGGTCAAAATCAATTATGACATCATCAGTGATGTCACAATTGACATTATCGTTTTAAAAATTACTGTCGTAGATGATGTCCGTGCCATCCGTGAGTTCAGAAGCGTCAATTTTACAGTTTTGAAAAGATGGTCAAAATCAATTATGACATCATCAGTGATGTCACAATTGACATTATCGGTTTTAAAATTACTGTCGTAGATGATGTCCAAGCCATCCGTGAGTTCAGAAGTGTAAATTTTACAGTTTCGAAAAAAAAGTCAAAATCAATTATGACATCATCAGTGATGTCACAATTGACATTATCGTTTTAAAAATTACTGTCGTAGATGATGTCCGTGCCATCCGTGAGTTCAGAAGTGTCAATTTTACAGTTTTGAAAAGATGGTCAAAATCAATTATGACATCATCAGTGATGTCACAATTGACATTATCGGTTTTAAAATTACTGTCGTAGATGATGTCCAAGCCATCCGTGAGTTCAGAAGTGTCAATTTTACAGTTTCGAAAAAAAGGTCAAAATCAATTATGACATCATCAGTGATGTCACAATTGACACTATCGTTTTAAAAATTACTGTCGTAGATGAGTTGGTCAAAATCAATTATGACATCATCAGTGATGTCACAATTGACATTATCGTCAAATTTACAGTTTCGAAAAGATGGTCGAAATCAATTATGACATCATCAGTGATGTCACAATTGACATTATCGGTTTTAAAATTACGGTCGTAGATGATGTCCAAGCCATCCGTGAGTTCAGAAGTGTCAATTTTACAGTTTCGAAAAAAAGGTCAAAATCAATTATGACATCATCAGTGATGTCACAATTGACATTATCGTTTTAAAAATTACTGTCGTAGATGATGTCCGTGCCATCCGTGAGTTCAGAAGCGTCAATTTTACAGTTTCGAAAAGATGGTCAAAATCAATTATGACATCATCAGTGATGTCACAATTGACATTATCGGTTTTAAAATCACTGTCGTAGATGATGTCCGTGCCATCCGTGAGTTCAGAAGCGTCAATTTTACAGTTTTGAAAAGATGGTTGAAATCAATTATGACATCATCAGTGATGTCACAATTGACATTATCAGTTTTAGAATTACTGTCGTAGATGATGTCCGTGCCATCCGTGATTTCAGAAGCGTCAATTTTACAGTTTTGAAAAGATGGTCGAAATCAATTATGACATCATCAGTGATGTCACAATTGACATTATCGGTTTTAAAATTACTGTCTTAGATGATGTCCGTGCCATCCGTGAGTTCAGAAGCGTCAATTTTACAGTTTTGAAAAGATGGTCGAAATCAATTATGACATCATCAGTGATGTCACAATTGACATTATCGGTTTTAAAATTACTGTCGTAGATGATGTGCGTGCCATTCGTGAGTTCAGAAGCGTCAATTTTACAGTTTTGAAAAGATGTCGAAATCAATTATGACATCATCAGTGATGTCACAATTGACATTATCGGTTTTAAAATTACTGTCTTAGATGATGTCCGTGCCATCCGTGAGTTCAGAATCATCAAATTTACAGTTTCGAAAAGATGGTCGAAATCAATTATGACATCATCAGTGATGTCACAATTGACATTATCGGTTTTGAAATTACTGTCGTAGATGATGTCCAAGCCATCCGTGAGTTCAGAAGTGTCAATTTTACAGTTTCGAAAAAAAGGTCAAAATCAATTATGACATCATCAGTGATGTCACAATTGACATTATCGTTTTAAAAATTACTGTCGTAGATGATGTCCGTGCCATCCGTGAGTTCAGAAGCGTCAATTTTACAGTTTTGAAAAGATGGTCAAAATCAATTATGACATCATCAGTGATGTCACAATTGACATTATCGGTTTTAAAATTACTGTCGTAGATGATGTCCAAGCCATCCGTGAGTTCAGAAGTGTAAATTTTACAGTTTCGAAAAAAAGGTCAAAATCAATTATGACATCATCAGTGATGTCACAATTGACATTATCGTTTTAAAAATTACTGTCGTAGATGATGTCCGTGCCATCCGTGAGTTCAGAAGCGTCAATTTGACAGTTTCGAAAAGATGGTTGAAATCAATTATGACATCATCAGTGATGTCACAATTGACATTATCAGTTTTAGAATTACTGTCGTAGATGATGTCCGTGCCATCCGTGATTTCAGAAGCGTCAATTTTACAGTTTTGAAAAGATGGTCGAAATCAATTATTACATTATCAGTGATGTCACAATTGACATTATCGGTTTTAAAATTACTGTCTTAGATGATGTCCGTGCCATCCTTGAGTTCAGAAGCGTCAATTTTACAGTTTTGAAAAGATGGTCGAAATCAATTATGACATCATCAGTGATGTCACAATTGACATTATCGGTTTTAAAATTACTGTCGTAGATGATGTCCGTGCCATTCGTGAGTTCAGAAGCGTCAATTTTACAGTTTTGAAAAGATGTCGAAATCAATTATGACATCATCAGTGATGTCACAATTGACATTATCGGTTTTAAAATTACTGTCTTAGATGATGTCCGTGCCATCCGTGAGTTCAGAAGTGTAAATTTTACAGTTTAGAAAAAAAGGTCAAAATCAATTATGACATCATCAGTGATGTCACAATTGACATTATCGTTTTAAAAATTACTGTCGTAGATGATGTCCGTGCCATCCGTGAGTTCAGAAGCGTCAATTTTACAGTTTCGAAAAGATGGTCGAAATCAATTATGACATCATCAGTGATGTCACAATTGACATTATCGGTTTTAAAATTACTGTCGTAGATGATGTCCAAGCCATCCGTGAGTTCAGAAGTGTAAATTTTACAGTTTAGAAAAAAAGGTCAAAATCAATTATGACATCATCAGTGATGTCACAATTGACATTATCGTTTTAAAAATTACTGTCGTAGATGATGTCCGTGCCATCCGTGAGTTCAGAAGCGTCAATTTTACAGTTTTGAAAAGATGGTCAAAATCAATTATGACATCATCAGTGATGTCACAATTGACATTATCGGTTTTAAAATTACTGTCGTAGATGATGTCCAAGCCATCCGTGAGTTCAGAAGTGTCAATTTTACAGTTTCGAAAAAAAGGTCAAAATCAATTATGACATCATCAGTGATGTCACAATTGACACTATCGTTTTAAAAATTACTGTCGTAGATGAGTTGGTCAAAATCAATTATGACATCATCAGTGATGTCACAATTGACATTATCGTCAAATTTACAGTTTCGAAAAGATGGTCGAAATCAATTATGACATAATCAGTGATGTCACAATTGACATTATCGGTTTTAAAATTACGGTCGTAGATGATGTCCAAGCCATCCGTGAGTTCAGAAGTGTCAATTTTACAGTTTCGAAAAAAAGGTCAAAATCAATTATGACATCATCAGTGATGTCACAATTGACATTATCGTTTTAAAAATTACTGTCGTAGATGATGTCCGTGCCATCCGTGAGTTCAGAAGCGTCAATTTGACAGTTTCGAAAAGATGGTTGAAATCAATTATGACATCATCAGTGATGTCACAATTGACATTATCAGTTTTAGAATTACTGTCGTAGATGATGTCCGTGCCATCCGTGATTTCAGAAGCGTCAATTTTACAGTTTTGAAAAGATGGTCGAAATCAATTATGACATTATCAGTGATGTCACAATTGACATTATCGGTTTTAAAATTACTGTCTTAGATGATGTCCGTGCCATCCTTGAGTTCAGAAGCGTCAATTTTACAGTTTTGAAAAGATGGTCGAAATCAATTATGACATCATCAGTGATGTCACAATTGACATTATCGGTTTTAAAATTACTGTCGTAGATGATGTCCGTGCCATTCGTGAGTTCAGAAGCGTCAATTTTACAGTTTTGAAAAGATGTCGAAATCAATTATGACATCATCAGTGATGTCACAATTGACATTATCGGTTTTAAAATTACTGTCTTAGATGATGTCCGTGCCATCCGTGAGTTCAGAATCATCAAATTTACAGTTTCGAAAAGATGGTCGAAATCAATTATGACATCATCAGTGATGTCACAATTGACATTATCGGTTTTAAAATTACTGTCGTAGATGATGTCCAAGCCATCCGTGAGTTCAGAAGTGTAAATTTTACAGTTTAGAAAAAAAGGTCAAAATCAATTATGACATCATCAGTGATGTCACAATTGACATTATCGTTTTAAAAATTACTGTCGTAGATGATGTCCGTGCCATCCGTGAGTTCAGAAGCGTCAATTTTACAGTTTTGAAAAGATGGTCAAAATCAATTATGACATCATCAGTGATGTCACAATTGACATTATCGGTTTTAAAATTACTGTCGTAGATGATGTCCAAGCCATCCGTGAGTTCAGAAGTGTAAATTTTACAGTTTCGAAAAAAAAGTCAAAATCAATTATGACATCATCAGTGATGTCACAATTGACATTATCGTTTTAAAAATTACTGTCGTAGATGATGTCCGTGCCATCCGTGAGTTCAGAAGCGTCAATTTTACAGTTTCGAAAAGATGGTCAAAATCAATTATGACATCATCAGTGATGTCACAATTGACATTATCGGTTTTAAAATTACTGTCGTAGATGATGTCCAAGCCATCCGTGAGTTCAGAAGTGTCAATTTTACAGTTTCGAAAAAAAGGTCAAAATCAATTATGACATCATCAGTGATGTCACAATTGACACTATCGTTTTAAAAATTACTGTCGTAGATGAGTTGGTCAAAATCAATTATGACATCATCAGTGATGTCACAATTGACATTATCGTCAAATTTACAGTTTCGAAAAGATGGTCGAAATCAATTATGACATCATCAGTGATGTCACAATTGACATTATCGGTTTTAAAATTACGGTCGTAGATGATGTCCAAGCCATCCGTGAGTTCAGAAGTGTCAATTTTACAGTTTCGAAAAAAAGGTCAAAATCAATTATGACATCATCAGTGATGTCACAATTGACATTATCGTTTTAAAAATTACTGTCGTAGATGATGTCCGTGCCATCCGTGAGTTCAGAAGCGTCAATTTTACAGTTTCGAAAAGATGGTCAAAATCAATTATGACATCATCAGTGATGTCACAATTGACATTATCGGTTTTAAAATCACTGTCGTAGATGATGTCCGTGCCATCCGTGAGTTCAGAAGCGTCAATTTTACAGTTTTGAAAAGATGGTTGAAATCAATTATGACATCATCAGTGATGTCACAATTGACATTATCAGTTTTAGAATTACTGTCGTAGATGATGTCCGTGCCATCCGTGATTTCAGAAGCGTCAATTTTACAGTTTTGAAAAGATGGTCGAAATCAATTATGACATCATCAGTGATGTCACAATTGACATTATCGGTTTTAAAATTACTGTCTTAGATGATGTCCGTGCCATCCGTGAGTTCAGAAGCGTCAATTTTACAGTTTTGAAAAGATGGTCGAAATCAATTATGACATCATCAGTGATGTCACAATTGACATTATCGGTTTTAAAATTACTGTCGTAGATGATGTCCGTGCCATTCGTGAGTTCGGAAGCGTCAATTTTACAGTTTTGAAAAGATGTCGAAATCAATTATGACATCATCAGTGATGTCACAATTGACATTATCGGTTTTAAAATTACTGTCTTAGATGATGTCCGTGCCATCCGTGAGTTCAGAATCATCAAATTTACAGTTTCGAAAAGATGGTCGAAATCAATTATGACATCATCAGTGATGTCACAATTGACATTATCGGTTTTGAAATTACTGTCGTAGATGATGTCCAAGCCATCCGTGAGTTCAGAAGTGTCAATTTTACAGTTTCGAAAAAAAGGTCAAAATCAATTATGACATCATCAGTGATGTCACAATTGACATTATCGTTTTAAAAATTACTGTCGTAGATGATGTCCGTGCCATCCGTGAGTTCAGAAGCGTCAATTTTACAGTTTTGAAAAGATGGTCAAAATCAATTATGACATCATCAGTGATGTCACAATTGACATTATCGGTTTTAAAATTACTGTCGTAGATGATGTCCAAGCCATCCGTGAGTTCAGAAGTGTAAATTTTACAGTTTCGAAAAAAAGGTCAAAATCAATTATGACATCATCAGTGATGTCACAATTGACATTATCGTTTTAAAAATTACTGTCGTAGATGATGTCCGTGCCATCCGTGATTTCAGAAGCGTCAATTTTACAGTTTTGAAAAGATGGTCGAAATCAATTATGACATCATCAGTGATGTCACAATTGACATTATCGGTTTTAAAATTACTGTCTTAGATGATGTCCGTGCCATCCGTGAGTTCAGAAGCGTCAATTTTACAGTTTTGAAAAGATGGTCGAAATCAATTATGACATCATCAGTGATGTCACAATTGACATTATCGGTTTTAAAATTACTGTCGTAGATGATGTCCGTGCCATTCGTGAGTTCGGAAGCGTCAATTTTACAGTTTTGAAAAGATGTCGAAATCAATTATGACATCATCAGTGATGTCACAATTGACATTATCGGTTTTAAAATTACTGTCTTAGATGATGTCCGTGCCATCCGTGAGTTCAGAATCATCAAATTTACAGTTTCGAAAAGATGGTCGAAATCAATTATGACATCATCAGTGATGTCACAATTGACATTATCGGTTTTGAAATTACTGTCGTAGATGATGTCCAAGCCATCCGTGAGTTCAGAAGTGTCAATTTTACAGTTTCGAAAAAAAGGTCAAAATCAATTATGACATCATCAGTGATGTCACAATTGACATTATCGTTTTAAAAATTACTGTCGTAGATGATGTCCGTGCCATCCGTGAGTTCAGAAGCGTCAATTTTACAGTTTTGAAAAGATGGTCAAAATCAATTATGACATCATCAGTGATGTCACAATTGACATTATCGGTTTTAAAATTACTGTCGTAGATGATGTCCAAGCCATCCGTGAGTTCAGAAGTGTAAATTTTACAGTTTCGAAAAAAAGGTCAAAATCAATTATGACATCATCAGTGATGTCACAATTGACATTATCGTTTTAAAAATTACTGTCGTAGATGATGTCCGTGCCATCCGTGAGTTCAGAAGCGTCAATTTGACAGTTTCGAAAAGATGGTTGAAATCAATTATGACATCATCAGTGATGTCACAATTGACATTATCAGTTTTAGAATTACTGTCGTAGATGATGTCCGTGCCATCCGTGATTTCAGAAGCGTCAATTTTACAGTTTTGAAAAGATGGTCGAAATCAATTATGACATTATCAGTGATGTCACAATTGACATTATCGGTTTTAAAATTACTGTCTTAGATGATGTCCGTGCCATCCTTGAGTTCAGAAGCGTCAATTTTACAGTTTTGAAAAGATGGTCGAAATCAATTATGACATCATCAGTGATGTCACAATTGACATTATCGGTTTTAAAATTACTGTCGTAGATGATGTCCGTGCCATTCGTGAGTTCAGAAGCGTCAATTTTACAGTTTTGAAAAGATGTCGAAATCAATTATGACATCATCAGTGATGTCACAATTGACATTATCGGTTTTAAAATTACTGTCTTAGATGATGTCCGTGCCATCCGTGAGTTCAGAATCATCAAATTTACAGTTTCGAAAAGATGGTCGAAATCAATTATGACATCATCAGTGATGTCACAATTGACATTATCGGTTTTAAAATTACTGTCGTAGATGATGTCCAAGCCATCCGTGAGTTCAGAAGTGTAAATTTTACAGTTTAGAAAAAAAGGTCAAAATCAATTATGACATCATCAGTGATGTCACAATTGACATTATCGTTTTAAAAATTACTGTCGTAGATGATGTCCGTGCCATCCGTGAGTTCAGAAGCGTCAATTTTACAGTTTTGAAAAGATGGTCAAAATCAATTATGACATCATCAGTGATGTCACAATTGACATTATCGGTTTTAAAATTACTGTCGTAGATGATGTCCAAGCCATCCGTGAGTTCAGAAGTGTAAATTTTACAGTTTCGAAAAAAAAGTCAAAATCAATTATGACATCATCAGTGATTTCACAATTGACATTATCGTTTTAAAAATTACTGTCGTAGATGATGTCCGTGCCATCCGTGAGTTCAGAAGCGTCAATTTTACAGTTTTGAAAAGATGGTCAAAATCAATTATGACATCATCAGTGATGTCACAATTGACATTATCGGTTTTAAAATTACTGTCGTAGATGATGTCCAAGCCATCCGTGAGTTCAGAAGTGTCAATTTTACAGTTTCGAAAAAAAGGTCAAAATCAATTATGACATCATCAGTGATGTCACAATTGACACTATCGTTTTAAAAATTACTGTCGTAGATGAGTTGGTCAAAATCAATTATGACATCATCAGTGATGTCACAATTGACATTATCGTCAAATTTACAGTTTCGAAAAGATGGTCGAAATCAATTATGACATCATCAGTGATGTCACAATTGACATTATCGGTTTTAAAATTACGGTCGTAGATGATGTCCAAGCCATCCGTGAGTTCAGAAGTGTCAATTTTACAGTTTCGAAAAAAAGGTCAAAATCAATTATGACATCATCAGTGATGTCACAATTGACATTATCGTTTTAAAAATTACTGTCGTAGATGATGTCCGTGCCATCCGTGAGTTCAGAAGCGTCAATTTTACAGTTTCGAAAAGATGGTCAAAATCAATTATGACATCATCAGTGATGTCACAATTGACATTATCGGTTTTAAAATCACTGTCGTAGATGATGTCCGTGCCATCCGTGAGTTCAGAAGCGTCAATTTTACAGTTTTGAAAAGATGGTTGAAATCAATTATGACATCATCAGTGATGTCACAATTGATATTATCAGTTTTAGAATTACTGTCGTAGATGATGTCCATGCCATCCGTGATTTCAGAAGCGTCAATTTTACAGTTTTGAAAAGATGGTCGAAATCAATTATGACATCATCAGTGATGTCACAATTGACATTATCGGTTTTAAAATTACTGTCTTAGATGATGTCCGTGCCATCCGTGAGTTCAGAAGCGTCAATTTTACAGTTTTGAAAAGATGGTCGAAATCAATTATGACATCATCAGTGATGTCACAATTGACATTATCAGTTTTAAAATTACTGTCGTAGATGATGTCCGTGCCATTTGTGAGTTCAGAAGCGTCAATTTTACAGTTTTGAAAAGATGTCGAAATCAATTATGACATCATCAGTGATGTCACAATTGACATTATCGGTTTTAAAATTACTGTCTTAGATGATGTCCGTGCCATCCGTGAGTTCAGAATCATCAAATTTACAGTTTCGAAAAGATGGTCGAAATCAATTATGACATCATCAGTGATGTCACAATTGACATTATCGGTTTTGAAATTACTGTCGTAGATGATGTCCAAGCCATCCGTGAGTTCAGAAGTGTCAATTTTACAGTTTCGAAAAAAAGGTCAAAATCAATTATGACATCATCAGTGATGTCACAATTGACACTATCGTTTTAAAAATTACTGTCGTAGATGAGTTGGTCAAAATCAATTATGACATCATCAGTGATGTCACAATTGACATTATCGTCAAATTTACAGTTTCGAAAAGATGGTCGAAATCAATTATGACATAATCAGTGTTGTCACAATTGACATTATTGGTTTTAAAATTACGGTCGTAGATGATGTCCAAGCCATCCGTGAGTTCAGAAGTGTCAATTTTACAGTTTCGAAAAAAAGGTCAAAATCAATTATGACATCATCAGTGATGTCACAATTGACATTATCGTTTTAAAAATTACTGTCGTAGATGATGTCCGTGCCATCCGTGAGTTCAGAAGCGTCAATTTGACAGTTTCGAAAAGATGGTTGAAATCAATTATGACATCATCAGTGATGTCACAATTGACATTATCAGTTTTAGAATTACTGTCGTAGATGATGTCCGTGCCATCCGTGATTTCAGAAGCGTCAATTTTACAGTTTTGAAAAGATGGTCGAAATCAATTATGACATTAACAGTGATGTCACAATTGACATTATCGGTTTTAAAATTACTGTCTTAGATGATGTCCGTGCCATCCTTGAGTTCAGAAGCGTCAATTTTACAGTTTTGAAAAGATGGTCGAAATCAATTATGACATCATCAGTGATGTCACAATTGACATTATCGGTTTTAAAATTACTGTCGTAGATGATGTCCGTGCCATTCGTGAGTTCAGAAGCGTCAATTTTACAGTTTTGAAAAGATGTCGAAATCAATTATGACATCATCAGTGATGTCACAATTGACATTATCGGTTTTAAAATTACTGTCTTAGATGATGTCCGTGCCATCCGTGAGTTCAGAATCATCAAATTTACAGTTTCGAAAAGATGGTCGAAATCAATTATGACATCATCAGTGATGTCACAATTGACATTATCGGTTTTAAAATTACTGTCGTAGATGATGTCCAAGCCATCCGTGAGTTCAGAAGTGTAAATTTTACAGTTTAGAAAAAAAGGTCAAAATCAATTATGACATCATCAGTGATGTCACAATTGACATTATCGTTTTAAAAATTACTGTCGTAGATGATGTCCGTGCCATCCGTGAGTTCAGAAGCGTCAATTTTACAGTTTCGAAAAGAAGGTCAAAATCAATTATGACATCATCAGTGATGTCACAATTGACATTATCGGTTTTAAAATTACTGTCGTAGATGATGTCCAAGCCATCCGTGAGTTCAGAAGTGTCAATTTTACAGTTTCGAAAAAAAGGTCAAAATCAATTATGACATCATCAGTGATGTCACAATTGACACTATCGTTTTAAAAATTACTGTCGTAGATGAGTTGGTCAAAATCAATTATGACATCATCAGTGATGTCACAATTGACATTATCGTCAAATTTACAGTTTCGAAAAGATGGTCGAAATCAATTATGACATCATCAGTGATGTCACAATTGACATTATCGGTTTTAAAATTACGGTCGTAGATGATGTCCAAGCCATCCGTGAGTTCAGAAGTGTCAATTTTACAGTTTCGAAAAAAAGGTAAAAATCAATTATGACATCATCAGTGATGTCACAATTGACATTATCGTTTTAAAAATTACTGTCGTAGATGATGTCCGTGCCATCCGTGAGTTCAGAAGCGTCAATTTTACAGTTTCGAAAAGATGGTCAAAATCAATTATGACATCATCAGTGATGTCACAATTGACATTATCGGTTTTAAAATCACTGTCGTAGATGATGTCAGTGCCATCCATGAGTTCAGAAGCGTCAATTTTACAGTTTTGAAAAGATGGTTGAAATCAATTATGACATCATCAGTGATGTCACAATTGATATTATCAGTTTTAGAATTACTGTCGTAGATGATGTCCATGCCATCCGTGATTTCAGAAGCGTCAATTTTACAGTTTTGAAAAGATGGTCGAAATCAATTATGACATCATCAGTGATGTCACAATTGACATTATCGGTTTTAAAATTACTGTCTTAGATGATGTCCGTGCCATCCGTGAGTTCAGAAGCGTCAATTTTACAGTTTTGAAAAGATGGTCGAAATCAATTATGACATCATCAGTGATGTCACAATTGACATTATCGGTTTTAAAATTACTGTCGTAGATGATGTCCGTGCCATTCGTGAGTTCAGAAGCGTCAATTTTACAGTTTTGAAAAGATGTCGAAATCAATTATGACATCATCAGTGATGTCACAATTGACATTATCGGTTTTAAAATTACTGTCTTAGATGATGTCCGTGCCATCCGTGAGTTCAGAATCATCAAATTTACAGTTTCGAAAAGATGGTCGAAATCAATTATGACATCATCAGTGATGTCACAATTGACATTATCGGTTTTGAAATTACTGTCGTAGATGATGTCCAAGCCATCCGTGAGTTCAGAAGTGTCAATTTTACAGTTTCGAAAAAAAGGTCAAAATCAATTATGACATCATCAGTGATGTCACAATTGACATTATCGTTTTAAAAATTACTGTCGTAGATGATGTCCGTGCCATCCGTGAGTTCAGAAGCGTCAATTTTACAGTTTTGAAAAGATGGTCAAAATCAATTATGACATCATCAGTGATGTCACAATTGACATTATCGGTTTTAAAATTACTGTCGTAGATGATGTCCAAGCCATCCGTGAGTTCAGAAGTGTAAATTTTACAGTTTCGAAAAAAAGGTCAAAATCAATTATGACATCATCAGTGATGTCACAATTGACATTATCGTTTTAAAAATTACTGTCGTAGATGATGTCCGTGCCATCCGTGAGTTCAGAAGCGTCAATTTTACAGTTTCGAAAAGATGGTTGAAATCAATTATGACATCATCAGTGATGTCACAATTGACATTATCAGTTTTAAAATTACTGTCTTAGATGATGTCCGTGCCATCCGTGAGTTCAGAATCATCAAATTTACAGTTTCGAAAAGATGGTCGAAATCAATTATGACATCATCAGTGATGTCACAATTGACATTATCGGTTTTGAAATTACTGTCGTAGATGATGTCCAAGCCATCCGTGAGTTCAGAAGTGTCAATTTTACAGTTTCGAAAAAAAGGTCAAAATCAATTATGACATCATCAGTGATGTCACAATTGACACTATCGTTTTAAAAATTACTGTCGTAGATGAGTTGGTCAAAATCAATTATGACATCATCAGTGATGTCACAATTGACATTATCGTCAAATTTACAGTTTCGAAAAGATGGTCGAAATCAATTATGACATAATCAGTGTTGTCACAATTGACATTATCGGTTTTAAAATTACGGTCGTAGATGATGTCCAAGCCATCCGTGAGTTCAGAAGTGTCAATTTTACAGTTTCGAAAAAAAGGTCAAAATCAATTATGACATCATCAGTGATGTCACAATTGACATTATCTTTTTAAAAATTACTGTCGTAGATGATGTCCGTGCCATCCGTGAGTTCAGAAGCGTCAATTTGACAGTTTCGAAAAGATGGTTGAAATCAATTATGACATCATCAGTGATGTCACAATTGACATTATCAGTTTTAGAATTACTGTCGTAGATGATGTCCGTGCCATCCGTGATTTCAGAAGCGTCAATTTTACAGTTTTGAAAAGATGGTCGAAATCAATTATGACATTATCAGTGATGTCACAATTGACATTATCGGTTTTAAAATTACTGTCTTAGATGATGTCCGTGCCATCCTTGAGTTCAGAAGCGTCAATTTTACAGTTTTGAAAAGATGGTCGAAATCAATTATGACATCATCAGTGATGTCACAATTGACATTATCGGTTTTAAAATTACTGTCGTAGATGATGTCCGTGCCATTCGTGAGTTCAGAAGCGTCAATTTTACAGTTTTGAAAAGATGTCGAAATCAATTATGACATCATCAGTGATGTCACAATTGACATTATCGGTTTTAAAATTACTGTCTTAGATGATGTCCGTGCCATCCGTGAGTTCAGAATCATCAAATTTACAGTTTCGAAAAGATGGTCGAAATCAATTATGACATCATCAGTGATGTCACAATTGACATTATCGGTTTTAAAATTACTGTCGTAGATGATGTCCAAGCCATCCGTGAGTTCAGAAGTGTAAATTTTACAGTTTAGAAAAAAAGGTCAAAATCAATTATGACATCATCAGTGATGTCACAATTGACATTATCGTTTTAAAAATTACTGTCGTAGATGATGTCCGTGCCATCCGTGAGTTCAGAAGCGTCAATTTTACAGTTTCGAAAAGATGGTCAAAATCAATTATGACATCATCAGTGATGTCACAATTGACATTATCGGTTTTAAAATTACTGTCGTAGATGATGTCCAAGCCATCCGTGAGTTCAGAAGTGTCAATTTTACAGTTTCGAAAAAAAGGTCAAAATCAATTATGACATCATCAGTGATGTCACAATTGACACTATCGTTTTAAAAATTACTGTCGTAGATGAGTTGGTCAAAATCAATTATGACATCATCAGTGATGTCACAATTGACATTATCGTCAAATTTACAGTTTCGAAAAGATGGTCGAAATCAATTATGACATCATCAGTGATGTCACAATTGACATTATCGGTTTTAAAATTACGGTCGTAGATGATGTCCAAGCCATCCGTGAGTTCAGAAGTGTCAATTTTACAGTTTCGAAAAAAAGGTCAAAATCAATTATGACATCATCAGTGATGTCACAATTGACATTATCGTTTTAAAAATTACTGTCGTAGATGATGTCCATGCCATCCGTGATTTCAGAAGCGTCAATTTTACAGTTTTGAAAAGATGGTCGAAATCAATTATGACATCATCAGTGATGTCACAATTGACATTATCGGTTTTAAAATTACTGTCTTAGATGATGTCCGTGCCATCCGTGAGTTCAGAAGCGTCAATTTTACAGTTTTGAAAAGATGGTCGAAATCAATTATGACATCATCAGTGATGTCACAATTGACATTATCGGTTTTAAAATTACTGTCGTAGATGATGTCCGTGCCATTCGTGAGTTCAGAAGCGTCAATTTTACAGTTTTGAAAAGATGTCGAAATCAATTATGACATCATCAGTGATGTCACAATTGACATTATCGGTTTTAAAATTACTGTCTTAGATGATGTCCGTGCCATCCGTGAGTTCAGAATCATCAAATTTACAGTTTCGAAAAGATGGTCGAAATCAATTATGACATCATCAGTGATGTCACAATTGACATTATCGGTTTTGAAATTACTGTCGTAGATGATGTCCAAGCCATCCGTGAGTTCAGAAGTGTCAATTTTACAGTTTCGAAAAAAAGGTCAAAATCAATTATGACATCATCAGTGATGTCACAATTGACATTATCGTTTTAAAAATTACTGTCGTAGATGATGTCCGTGCCATCCGTGAGTTCAGAAGCGTCAATTTTACAGTTTTGAAAAGATGGTCAAAATCAATTATGACATCATCAGTGATGTCACAATTGACATTATCGGTTTTAAAATTACTGTCGTAGATGATGTCCAAGCCATCCGTGAGTTCAGAAGTGTAAATTTTACAGTTTCGAAAAAAAGGTCAAAATCAATTATGACATCATCAGTGATGTCACAATTGACATTATCGTTTTAAAAATTACTGTCGTAGATGATGTCCGTGCCATCCGTGAGTTCAGAAGCGTCAATTTTACAGTTTTGAAAAGATGGTTGAAATCAATTATGACATCATCAGTGATGTCACAATTGACATTATCAGTTTTAGAATTACTGTCGTAGATGATGTCCGTGCCATCCGTGATTTCAGAAGCGTCAATTTTACAGTTTTGAAAAGATGGTCGAAATCAATTATGACATTATCAGTAATGTCACAATTGACATTATCGGTTTTAAAATTACTGTCTTAGATGATGTCCGTGCCATCCTTGAGATCAGAAGCGTCAATTTTACAGTTTTGAAAAGATGGTCGAAATCAATTATGACATCATCAGTGATGTCACAATTGACATTATCGGTTTTAAAATTACTGTCGTAGATGATGTCCGTGCCATTCGTGAGTTCAGAAGCGTCAATTTTACAGTTTTGAAAAGATGTCGAAATCAATTATGACATCATCAGTGATGTCACAATTGACATTATCGGTTTTAAAATTACTGTCTTAGATGATGTCCGTGCCATCCTGAGTTCAGAATCATCAAATTTACCGTTTCGAAAAGATGGTCGAAATCAATTATGACATCATCAGTGATGTCACAATTGACATTATCGGTTTTAAAATTACTGTCGTAGATGATGTCCAATCCATCCGTGAGTTCAGAAGTGTAAATTTTACAGTTTAGAAAAAAAGGTCAAAATCAATTATGACATCATCAGTGATGTCACAATTGACATTATCGTTTTAAAAATTACTGTCGTAGATGATGTCCGTGCCATCCGTGAGTTCAGAAGCGTCAATTTTACAGTTTTGAAAAGATGGTCAAAATCAATTATGACATCATCAGTGATGTCACAATTGACATTATCGGTTTTAAAATTACTGTCGTAGATGATGTCCAAGCCATCCGTGAGTTCAGAAGTGTAAATTTTACAGTTTCGAAAAAAAAGTCAAAATCAATTATGACATCATCAGTGATGTCACAATTGACATTATCGTTTTAAAAATTACTGTCGTAGATGATGTCCGTGCCATCCGTGAGTTCAGAAGCGTCAATTTTACAGTTTTGAAAAGATGGTCAAAATCAATTATGACATCATCAGTGATGTCACAATTGACATTATCGGTTTTAAAATTACTGTCGTAGATGATGTCCAAGCCATCCGTGAGTTCAGAAGTGTCAATTTTACAGTTTCGAAAAAAAGGTCAAAATCAATTATGACATCATCAGTGATGTCACAATTGACATTATCGTCAAATTTACAGTTTCGAAAAGATGGACGAAATCAATTATGACATCATCAGTGATGTCACAATTGACATTATCGGTTTTAAAATTACGGTCGTAGATGATGTCCAAGCCATCCGTGAGTTCAGAAGTGTCAATTTTACAGTTTCGAAAAAAAGGTCAAAATCAATTATGACATCATCAGTGATGTCACAATTGACATTATCGTTTTAAAAATTACTGTCGTAGATGATGTCCGTGCCATCCGTGAGTTCAGAAGCGTCAATTTTACAGTTTCGAAAAGATGGTCAAAATCAATTATGACATCATCAGTGATGTCACAATTGACATTATCGGTTTTAAAATCACTGTCGTAGATGATGTCCGTGCCATCCGTGAGTTCAGAAGCGTCAATTTTACAGTTTTGAAAAGATGGTTGAAATCAATTATGACATCATCAGTGATGTCACAATTGACATTATCAGTTTTAGAATTACTGTCGTAGATGATGTCCGTGCCATCCGTGATTTCAGAAGCGTCAATTTTACAGTTTTGAAAAGATGGTCGAAATCAATTATGACATCATCAGTGATGTCACAATTGACATTATCGGTTTTAAAATTACTGTCTTAGATGATGTCCGTGCCATCCGTGAGTTCAGAAGCGTCAATTTTACAGTTTTGAAAAGATGGTCGAAATCAATTATGACATCATCAGTGATGTCACAATTGACATTATCGGTTTTAAAATTACTGTCGTAGATGATGTCCGTGCCATTCGTGAGTTCAGAAGCGTCAATTTTACAGTTTTGAAAAGATGTCGAAATCAATTATGACATCATCAGTGATGTCACAATTGACATTATCGGTTTTAAAATTACTGTCTTAGATGATGTCCGTGCCATCCGTGAGTTCAGAATCATCAAATTTACAGTTTCGAAAAGATGGTCGAAATCAATTATGACATCATCAGTGATGTCACAATTGACATTATCGGTTTTGAAATTACTGTCGTAGATGATGTCCAAGCCATCCGTGAGTTCAGAAGTGTCAATTTTACAGTTTCGAAAAAAAGGTCAAAATCAATTATGACATCATCAGTGATGTCACAATTGACATTATCGTTTTAAAAATTACTGTCGTAGATGATGTCCGTGCCATCCGTGAGTTCAGAAGCGTCAATTTTACAGTTTCGAAAAGATGGTTGAAATCAATTATGACATCATCAGTGATGTCACAATTGACATTATCAGTTTTAGAATTACTGTCGTAGATGATGTCCGTGCCATCCGTGATTTCAGAAGCGTCAATTTTACAGTTTTGAAAAGATGGTCGAAATTAATTATGACATTATCAGTGATGTCACAATTGACATTATCGGTTTTAAAATTACTGTCTTAGATGATGTCCGTGCCATCCTTGAGTTCAGAAGCGTCAATTTTACAGTTTTGAAAAGATGGTCGAAATCAATTATGACATCATCAGTGATGTCACAATTGACATTATCGGTTTTAAAATTACTGTCGTAGATGATGTCCGTGCCATTCGTGAGTTCAGAAGCGTCAATTTTACAGTTTTGAAAAGATGTCGAAATCAATTATGACATCATCAGTGATGTCACAATTGACATTATCGGTTTTAAAATTACTGTCTTAGATGATGTCCGTGCCATCCGTGAGTTCAGAATCATCAAATTTACAGTTTCGAAAAGATGGTCGAAATCAATTATGACATCATCAGTGATGTCACAATTGACATTATCGGTTTTAAAATTACTGTCGTAGATGATGTCCAAGCCATCCGTGAGTTCAGAAGTGTAAATTTTACAGTTTAGAAAAAAAGGTCAAAATCAATTATGACATCATCAGTGATGTCACAATTGACATTATCGTTTTAAAAATTACTGTCGTAGATGATGTCCGTGCCATCCGTGAGTTCAGAAGCGTCAATTTTACAGTTTTGAAAAGATGGTCAAAATCAATTATGACATCATCAGTGATGTCACAATTGACATTATCGGTTTTAAAATTACTGTCGTAGATGATGTCCAAGCCATCCGTGAGTTCAGAAGTGTAAATTTTACAGTTTCGAAAAAAAAGTCAAAATCAATTATGACATCATCAGTGATGTCACAATTGACATTATCGTTTTAAAAATTACTGTCGTAGATGATGTCCGTGCCATCCGTGAGTTCAGAAGCGTCAATTTTACAGTTTTGAAAAGATGGTCAAAATCAATTATGACATCATCAGTGATGTCACAATTGACATTATCGGTTTTAAAATTACTGTCGTAGATGATGTCCAAGCCATCCGTGAGTTCAGAAGTGTCAATTTTACAGTTTCGAAAAAAAGGTCAAAATCAATTATGACATCATCAGTGATGTCACAATTGACATTATCGTTTTAAAAATTACTGTCGTAGATGATGTCCGTGCCATCCGTGAGTTCAGAAGCGTCAATTTTACAGTTTTGAAAAGATGGTCAAAATCAATTATGACATCATCAGTGATGTCACAATTGACATTATCGGTTTTAAAATTACTGTCGTAGATGATGTCCAAGCCATCCGTGAGTTCAGAAGTGTAAATTTTACAGTTTCAAAAAAAAGGTCAAAATCAATTATGACATCATCAGTGATGTCACAATTGACATTATCGTTTTAAAAATTACTGTCGTAGATGATGTCCGTGCCATCCGTGAGTTCAGAAGCGTCAATTTTACAGTTTCGAAAAGATGGTTGAAATCAATTATGACATCATCAGTGATGTCACAATTGACATTATCAGTTTTAAAATTACTGTCGTAGATGATGTCCGTGCCATTCGTGAGTTCAGAAGCGTCAATTTTACAGTTTTGAAAAGATGTCGAAATCAATTATGACATCATCAGTGATGTCACAATTGACATTATCGGTTTTAAAATTACTGTCTTAGATGATGTCCGTGCCATCCGTGAGTTCAGAATCATCAAATTTACAGTTTCGAAAAGATGGTCGAAATCAATTATGACATCATCAGTGATGTCACAATTGACATTATCGGTTTTAAAATTACTGTCGTAGATGATGTCCAAGCCATCCGTGAGTTCAGAAGTGTAAATTTTACAGTTTAGAAAAAAAGGTCAAAATCAATTATGACATCATCAGTGATGTCACAATTGACATTATCGTTTTAAAAATTACTGTCGTAGATGATGTCCGTGCCATCCGTGAGTTCAGAAGCGTCAATTTTACAGTTTTGAAAAGATGGTCAAAATCAATTATGACATCATCAGTGATGTCACAATTGACATTATCGGTTTTAAAATTACTGTCGTAGATGATGTCCAAGCCATCCGTGAGTTCAGAAGTGTAAATTTTACAGTTTCGAAAAAAAAGTCAAAATCAATTATGACATCATCAGTGATGTCACAATTGACATTATCGTTTTAAAAATTACTGTCGTAGATGATGTCCGTGCCATCCGTGAGTTCAGAAGCGTCAATTTTACAGTTTTGAAAAGATGGTCAAAATCAATTATGACATCATCAGTGATGTCACAATTGACATTATCGGTTTTAAAATTACTGTCGTAGATGATGTCCAAGCCATCCGTGAGTTCAGAAGTGTCAATTTTACAGTTTCGAAAAAAAGGTCAAAATCAATTATGACATCATCAGTGATGTCACAATTGACATTATCGTTTTAAAAATTACTGTCGTAGATGATGTCCGTGCCATCCGTGAGTTCAGAAGCGTCAATTTTACAGTTTTGAAAAGATGGTCAAAATCAATTATGACATCATCAGTGATGTCACAATTGACATTATCGGTTTTAAAATTACTGTCGTAGATGATGTCCGTGCCATCCGTGAGTTCAGAATCGTCAAATTTACAGTTTAGAAAAGATGGTCGAAATCAATTATGACATCATCAGTGATGTCACAATTGACATTATCGGTTTTAAAATTACTGTCGTAGATGATGTCCGTGCCATCAGTGAGTTCAGAAGCGTCGATTTTACAGTTTCGAAAAGATGGTCAAAATCAATTATGACATCATCAGTGATGTCACAATTGACATTATCGGTTTTAAAATTACTGTCGTAGATGATGTCCGTTCCATCCGTGAGTTCAGACGCGTCAATTTTACAGTTTTGAAAAGATGGTCGAAATCAATTATGACATCATCAGTGATGTCACAATTGACATTATCGGTTTTAAAATTACTGTCGTAGATGATATCCGTGCCATCCGTGAGTTCAGAAGTGTAAATTTTACAGTTTCGAAAAAAAAGTCAAAATCAATTATGACATCATCAGTGATGTCGCAATTGACATTATCGTTTTAAAAATTACTGTCGTAGATGATGTCCGTGCCATCCGTGAGTTCAGAAGCGTCAATTTTACAGTTTTGAAAAGATGGTCAAAATCAATTATGACATCATCAGTGATGTCACAATTGACATTATCGGTTTTAAAATTACTGTCGTAGATGATGTCCAAGCCATCCGTGAGTTCAGAAGTGTAAATTTTACAGTTTAAAAAAAAAGGTCAAAATCAATTATGACATCATCAGTGATGTCACAATTGACATTATCGTTTTAAAAATTACTGTCGTAGATGATGTCCGTGCCATCCGTGAGTTCAGAAGCGTCAATTTTACAGTTTCGAAAAGATGGTTGAAATCAATTATGACATCATCAGTGATGTCACAATTGACATTATCAGTTTTAAAATTACTGTCGTAGATGATGTCCGTGCCATTCGTGAGTTCAGAAGCGTCAATTTTACAGTTTTGAAAAGATGTCGAAATCAATTATGACATCATCAGTGATGTCACAATTGACATTATCGGTTTTAAAATTACTGTCTTAGATGATGTCCGTGCCATCCGTGAGTTCAGAATCATCAAATTTACAGTTTCGAAAAGATGGTCGAAATCAATTATGACATCATCAGTGATGTCACAATTGACATTATCGGTTTTAAAATTACTGTCGTAGATGATGTCCAAGCCATCCGTGAGTTCAGAAGTGTAAATTTTACAGTTTAGAAAAAAAGGTCAAAATCAATTATGACATCATCAGTGATGTCACAATTGACATTATCGTTTTAAAAATTACTGTCGTAGATGATGTCCGTGCCATCCGTGAGTTCAGAAGCGTCAATTTTACAGTTTTGAAAAGATGGTCAAAATCAATTATGACATCATCAGTGATGTCACAATTGACATTATCGGTTTTAAAATTACTGTCGTAGATGATGTCCAAGCCATCCGTGAGTTCAGAAGTGTAAATTTTACAGTTTCGAAAAAAAAGTCAAAATCAATTATGACATCATCAGTGATGTCACAATTGACATTATCGTTTTAAAAATTACTGTCGTAGATGATGTCCGTGCCATTCGTGAGTTCAGAAGCGTCAATTTTACAGTTTTGAAAAGATGGTCAAAATCAATTATGACATCATCAGTGATGTCACAATTGACATTATCGGTTTTAAAATTACTGTCGTAGATGATGTCCAAGCCATCCGTTAGTTCAGAAGTGTCAATTTTACAGTTTCGAAAAAAAGGTCAAAATCAATTATGACATCATCAGTGATGTCACAATTGACATTATCGTTTTAAAAATTACTGTCGTAGATGATGTCCGTGCCATCCGTGAGTTCAGAAGCGTCAATTTTACAGTTTTGAAAAGATGGTCAAAATCAATTATGACATCATCAGTGATGTCACAATTGACATTATCGGTTTTAAAATTACTGTCGTAGATGATGTCCGTGCCATCCGTGAGTTCAGAATCGTCAAATTTACAGTTTAGAAAAGATGGTCGAAATCAATTATGACATCATCAGTGATGTCACAATTGACATTATCGGTTTTAAAATTACTGTCGTAGATGATGTCCGTGCCATCAGTGAGTTCAGAAGCGTCGATTTTACAGTTTCGAAAAGATGGTCAAAATCAATTATGACATCATCAGTGATGTCACAATTGACATTATCGGTTTTAAAATTACTGTCGTAGATGATGTCCGTTCCATCCGTGAGTTCAGACGCGTCAATTTTACAGTTTTGAAAAGATGGTCGAAATCAATTATGACATCATCAGTGATGTCACAATTGACATTATCGGTTTTAAAATTACTGTCGTAGATGATATCCGTGCCATCCGTGAGTTCAGAAGCGTCAATTTTACAGTTTCGAAAAGATGGTTGAAATCAATTATGACATCATCAGTGATGTCACAATTGACATTATCAGTTTTAGAATTACTGTCGTAGATGATGTCCGTGCCATCCGTGATTTCAGAAGCGTCAATTTTACAGTTTTGAAAAGATGGTCGAAATCAATTATGACATTATCAGTGATGTCACAATTGACATTATCGGTTTTAAAATTACTGTCTTAGATGATGTCCGTGCCATCCTTGAGTTCAGAAGCGTCAATTTTACAGTTTTGAAAAGATGGTCGAAATCAATTATGACATCATCAGTGATGTCACAATTGACATCGGTTTTAAAATTACTGTCGTAGATGATGTCCGTGCCATTCGTGAGTTCAGAAGCGTCAATTTTACAGTTTTGAAAAGATGTCGAAATCAATTATGACATCATCAGTGATGTCACAATTGACATTATCGGTTTTAAAATTACTGTCTTAGATGATGTCCGTGCCATCCGTGAGTTCAGAATCATCAAATTTACAGTTTCGAAAAGATGGTCGAAATCAATTATGACATCATCAGTGATGTCACAATTGACATTATCGGTTTTAAAATTACTGTCGTAGATGATGTCCAAGCCATCCGTGAGTTCAGAAGTGTAAATTTTACAGTTTAGAAAAAGAGGTCAAAATCAATTATGACATCATCAGTGATGTCACAATTGACATTATCGTTTTAAAAATTACTGTCGTAGATGATGTCCGTGCCATCCGTGAGTTCAGAAGCGTCAATTTTACAGTTTTGAAAAGATGGTCAAAATCAATTATGACATCATCAGTGATGTCACAATTGACATTATCGGTTTTAAAATTACTGTCGTAGATGATGTCCAAGCCATCCGTGAGTTCAGAAGTGTCAATTTTACAGTTTCGAAAAAAAGGTCAAAATCAATTATGACATCATCAGTGATGTCACAATTGACACTATCGTTTTAAAAATTACTGTCGTAGATGAGTTGGTCAAAATCAATTATGACATCATCAGTGATGTCACAATTGACATTATCGTCAAATTTACAGTTTCGAAAAGATGGACGAAATCAATTATGACATCATCAGTGATGTCACAATTGACATTATCGGTTTTAAAATTACGGTCGTAGATGATGTCCAAGCCATCCGTGAGTTCAGAAGTGTCAATTTTACAGTTTCGAAAAAAAGGTCAAAATCAATTATGACATCATCAGTGATGTCACAATTGACATTATCGTTTTAAAAATTACTGTCGTAGATGATGTCCGTGCCATCCGTGAGTTCAGAAGCGTCAATTTTACAGTTTCGAAAAGATGGTCAAAATCAATTATGACATCATCAGTGATGTCACAATTGACATTATCGGTTTTAAAATCACTGTCGTAGATGATGTCCGTGCCATCCGTGAGTTCAGAAGCGTCAATTTTACAGTTTTGAAAAGATGGTTGAAATCAATTATGACATCATCAGTGATGTCACAATTGACATTATCAGTTTTAGAATTACTGTCGTAGATGATGTCCGTGCCATCCGTGATTTCAGAAGCGTCAATTTTACAGTTTTGAAAAGATGGTCGAAATCAATTATGACATCATCAGTGATGTCACAATTGACATTATCGGTTTTAAAATTACTGTCTTAGATGATGTCCGTGCCATCCGTGAGTTCAGAAGCGTCAATTTTACAGTTTTGAAAAGATGGTCGAAATCAATTATGACATCATCAGTGATGTCACAATTGACATTATCGGTTTTAAAATTACTGTCGTAGATGATGTCCGTGCCATTCGTGAGTTCAGAAGCGTCAATTTTACAGTTTTGAAAAGATGTCGAAATCAATTATGACATCATCAGTGATGTCACAATTGACATTATCGGTTTTAAAATTACTGTCTTAGATGATGTCCGTGCCATCCGTGAGTTCAGAATCATCAAATTTACAGTTTCGAAAAGATGGTCGAAATCAATTATGACATCATCAGTGATGTCACAATTGACATTATCGGTTTTGAAATTACTGTCGTAGATGATGTCCAAGCCATCCGTGAGTTCAGAAGTGTCAATTTTACAGTTTCGAAAAAAAGGTCAAAATCAATTATGACATCATCAGTGATGTCACAATTGACATTATCGTTTTAAAAATTACTGTCGTAGATGATGTCCGTGCCATCCGTGAGTTCAGAAGCGTCAATTTTACAGTTTCGAAAAGATGGTTGAAATCAATTATGACATCATCAGTGATGTCACAATTGACATTATCAGTTTTAGAATTACTGTCGTAGATGATGTCCGTGCCATCCGTGATTTCAGAAGCGTCAATTTTACAGTTTTGAAAAGATGGTCGAAATTAATTATGACATTATCAGTGATGTCACAATTGACATTATCGGTTTTAAAATTACTGTCTTAGATGATGTCCGTGCCATCCTTGAGTTCAGAAGCGTCAATTTTACAGTTTTGAAAAGATGGTCGAAATCAATTATGACATCATCAGTGATGTCACAATTGACATTATCGGTTTTAAAATTACTGTCGTAGATGATGTCCGTGCCATTCGTGAGTTCAGAAGCGTCAATTTTACAGTTTTGAAAAGATGTCGAAATCAATTATGACATCATCAGTGATGTCACAATTGACATTATCGGTTTTAAAATTACTGTCTTAGATGATGTCCGTGCCATCCGTGCGTTCAGAATCATCAAATTTACAGTTTCGAAAAGATGGTCGAAATCAATTATGACATCATCAGTGATGTCACAATTGACATTATCGGTTTTAAAATTACTGTCGTAGATGATGTCCAAGCCATCCGTGAGTTCAGAAGTGTAAATTTTACAGTTTAGAAAAAAAGGTCAAAATCAATTATGACATCATCAGTGATGTCACAATTGACATTATCGTTTTAAAAATTACTGTCGTAGATGATGTCCGTGCCATCCGTGAGTTCAGAAGCGTCAATTTTACAGTTTTGAAAAGATGGTCAAAATCAATTATGACATCATCAGTGATGTCACAATTGACATTATCGGTTTTAAAATTACTGTCGTAGATGATGTCCAAGCCATCCGTGAGTTCAGAAGTGTAAATTTTACAGTTTCGAAAAAAAAGTCAAAATCAATTATGACATCATCAGTGATGTCACAATTGACATTATCGTTTTAAAAATTACTGTCGTAGATGATGTCCGTGCCATCCGTGAGTTCAGAAGCGTCAATTTTACAGTTTTGAAAAGATGGTCAAAATCAATTATGACATCATCAGTGATGTCACAATTGACATTATCGGTTTTAAAATTACTGTCGTAGATGATGTCCAAGCCATCCGTGAGTTCAGAAGTGTCAATTTTACAGTTTCGAAAAAAAGGTCAAAATCAATTATGACATCATCAGTGATGTCACAATTGACATTATCGTTTTAAAAATTACTGTCGTAGATGATGTCCGTGCCATCCGTGAGTTCAGAAGCGTCAATTTTACAGTTTTGAAAAGATGGTCAAAATCAATTATGACATCATCAGTGATGTCACAATTGACATTATCGGTTTTAAAATTACTGTCGTAGATGATGTCCAAGCCATCCGTGAGTTCAGAAGTGTAAATTTTACAGTTTCAAAAAAAAGGTCAAAATCAATTATGACATCATCAGTGATGTCACAATTGACATTATCGTTTTAAAAATTACTGTCGTAGATGATGTCCGTGCCATCCGTGAGTTCAGAAGCGTCAATTTTACAGTTTCGAAAAGATGGTTGAAATCAATTATGACATCATCAGTGATGTCACAATTGACATTATCAGTTTTAAAATTACTGTCGTAGATGATGTCCGTGCCATTCGTGAGTTCAGAAGCGTCAATTTTACAGTTTTGAAAAGATGTCGAAATCAATTATGACATCATCAGTGATGTCACAATTGACATTATCGGTTTTAAAATTACTGTCTTAGATGATGTCCGTGCCATCCGTGAGTTCAGAATCATCAAATTTACAGTTTCGAAAAGATGGTCGAAATCAATTATGACATCATCAGTGATGTCACAATTGACATTATCGGTTTTAAAATTACTGTCGTAGATGATGTCCAAGCCATCCGTGAGTTCAGAAGTGTAAATTTTACAGTTTAGAAAAAAAGGTCAAAATCAATTATGACATCATCAGTGATGTCACAATTGACATTATCGTTTTAAAAATTACTGTCGTAGATGATGTCCGTGCCATCCGTGAGTTCAGAAGCATCAATTTTACAGTTTTGAAAAGATGGTCAAAATCAATTATGACATCATCAGTGATGTCACAATTGACATTATCGGTTTTAAAATTACTGTCGTAGATGATGTCCAAGCCATCCGTGAGTTCAGAAGTGTAAATTTTACAGTTTCGAAAAAAAAGTCAAAATCAATTATGACATCATCAGTGATGTCACAATTGACATTATCGTTTTAAAAATTACTGTCGTAGATGATGTCCGTGCCATCCGTGAGTTCAGAAGCGTCAATTTTACAGTTTTGAAAAGATGGTCAAAATCAATTATGACATCATCAGTGATGTCACAATTGACATTATCGGTTTTAAAATTACTGTCGTAGATGATGTCCAAGCCATCCGTGAGTTCAGAAGTGTCAATTTTACAGTTTCGAAAAAAAGGTCAAAATCAATTATGACATCATCAGTGATGTCACAATTGACATTATCGTTTTAAAAATTACTGTCGTAGATGATGTCCGTGCCATCCGTGAGTTCAGAAGCGTCAATTTTACAGTTTTGAAAAGATGGTCAAAATCAATTATGACATCATCAGTGATGTCACAATTGACATTATCGGTTTTAAAATTACTGTCGTAGATGATGTCCGTGCCATCCGTGAGTTCAGAATCGTCAAATTTACAGTTTAGAAAAGATGGTCGAAATCAATTATGACATCATCAGTGATGTCACAATTGACATTATCGGTTTTAAAATTACTGTCGTAGATGATGTCCGTGCCATCAGTGAGTTCAGAAGCGTCGATTTTACAGTTTCGAAAAGATGGTCAAAATCAATTATGACATCATCAGTGATGTCACAATTGACATTATCGGTTTTAAAATTACTGTCGTAGATGATGTCCGTTCCATCCGTGAGTTCAGACGCGTCAATTTTACAGTTTTGAAAAGATGGTCGAAATCAATTATGACATCATCAGTGATGTCACAATTGACATTATCGGTTTTAAAATTACTGTCGTAGATGATATCCGTGCCATCCGTGAGTTCAGAAGCGTCAATTTTACAGTTTCGAAAAGATGGTTGAAATCAATTATGACATTATCAGTGATGTCACAATTGACATTATCGGTTTTAAAATTACTGTCTTAGATGATGTCCGTGCCATCCTTGAGTTCAGAAGCGTCAATTTTACAGTTTTGAAAAGATGGTCGAAATCAATTATGACATCATCAGTGATGTCACAATTGACATCGGTTTTAAAATTACTGTCGTAGATGATGTCCGTGCCATTCGTGAGTTCAGAAGCGTCAATTTTACAGTTTTGAAAAGATGTCGAAATCAATTATGACATCATCAGTGATGTCACAATTGACATTATCGGTTTTAAAATTACTGTCTTAGATGATGTCCGTGCCATCCGTGAGTTCAGAATCATCAAATTTACAGTTTCGAAAAGATGGTCGAAATCAATTATGACATCATCAGTGATGTCACAATTGACATTATCGGTTTTAAAATTACTGTCGTAGATGATGTCCAAGCCATCCGTGAGTTCAGAAGTGTAAATTTTACAGTTTAGAAAAAGAGGTCAAAATCAATTATGACATCATCAGTGATGTCACAATTGACATTATCGTTTTAAAAATTACTGTCGTAGATGATGTCCGTGCCATCCGTGAGTTCAGAAGCGTCAATTTTACAGTTTTGAAAAGATGGTCAAAATCAATTATGACATCATCAGTGATGTCACAATTGACATTATCGGTTTTAAAATTACTGTCGTAGATGATGTCCAAGCCATCCGTAAGTTCAGAAGTGTAAATTTTACAGTTTCGAAAAAAAAAGTCAAAATCAATTATGACATCATCAGTGATGTCACAATTGACATTATCGTTTTAAAAATTACTGTCGTAGATGATGTCCGTGCCATCCGTGAGTTCAGAAGCGTCAATTTTACAGTTTTGAAAAGATGGTCAAAATCAATTATGACATCATCAGCGATGTCACAATTGACATTATCGGTTTTAAAATTACTGTCGTAGATGATGTCCAAGCCATCCGTGAGTTCAGAAGTGTCAATTTTACAGTTTCTAAAAAAGATCAAAAACAATTATGACATCATCAGTGATGTCACAATTGACACTATCGTTTTAAAAATTACTGTCGTAGATGAGTTGGTCAAAATCAATTATGACATCATCAGTGATGTCACAATTGACATTATCGTCAAATTTACAGTTTCGAAAAGATGGTCGAAATCAATTATGACATCATCAGTGATGTCACAATTGACATTATCGGTTTTAAAATTACGGTCGTAGATGATGTCCAAGCCATCCGTGAGTTCAGAAGTGTCAATTTTACAGTTTCGAAAAAAAGGTCAAAAACAATTATGACATCATCAGTGATGTCACAATTGACATTATCGTTTTAAAAATTACTGTCGTAGATGATGTCCGTGCCATCCGTGAGTTCAGAAGCGTCAATTTTACATTTTCGAAAAGATGGTCAAAATCAATTATGACATCATCAGTGATGTCACAATTGACATTATCGGTTTTAAAATTACTGTCTTAGATGATGTCATTGCCTTCCGTGAGTTCAGAAGCGTCAATTTTACAGTTTTGAAAAGATGGTCGAAATCATTTATGACATCATCAGGGATGTCACAATTGACATTATCGGTTTTAAAATTACTGTCTTAGATGATGTCCGTGCCATCCTTGAGTTCAGAAGCGTCAATTTTACAGTTTTGAAAAGATGGTCGAAATCAATTATGACATCATCAGTGATGTCACAATTGACATTATCGGTTTTAAAATTACTGTCGTAGATGATGTCCGTGCCATTCGTGAGTTCAGAAGCGTCAATTTTACAGTTTTGAAAAGATGTCGAAATCAATTATGACATCATCAGTGATGTCACAATTGACATTATCGGTTTGAAAATTACTGTCTTAGATGATGTCCGTGCCATCCGTGAGTTCAGAATCATCAAATTTACAGTTTCGAAAAGATGGTCGAAATCAATTATGACATCATCAGTGATGTCACAATTGACATTATCGGTTTTAAAATTACTGTCTTAGATGATGTCCGTGCCATCCGTGAGTTCAGAATCGTCAATTTTACAGTTTCGAAAAGATGGTCGAAACACAATTGACATTATCGGTTTTAAAATTACTGTCGTAGATGATGTCCGTGCCATCCGTGAGTTCAGAAGCGTCAGTTTTACAGTTTTGAAAAGATGGTTGAAATCAATTATGACATCATCAGTGATGTCACAATTGACATTATCGGTTTTAGAATTACTGTCGTAGATGATGTCCGTGCCATCCGTGAGTTCAGAAGCGTCAATTTTACAGTTTTGAAAAGATGGTTGAAATCAATTATGACATCATCAGTGATGTCACAATTGACATTATCGGTTTAAAAATTACTGTCGTAGATGATGTCCGTGCCATCCGTGAGTTCAGAAGCATCAATTTTACAGTTTTGAAAAGATGGTCGAAATCAATTATGACATCATCAGTGATGTCACAATTGACATTATCGGTTTTAAAATTACTGTCGTAGATGATGTCCGTGCCATCCGTGAGTTAAGAAGCTTCAATTTTACAGTTTTGAAAAGATGGTCGAAATCAATTATGACATCATCAGTGATGTCACAATTGACATTATCGGTTTTAAAATTACTGTCGTAGATGATGTCCGTGCCATTCGTGAGTTCAGAAGCGTCAATTTTACAGTTTTGAAAAGATGTCGAAATCAATTATGACATCATCAGTGATGTCACAATTGACATTATCGGTTTTAAAATTACTGTCGTAGATGATGTCCAAGCCATCCGTGAGTTCAGAAGTGTCAATTTTACAGTTTCGAAAAAAAGGTCAAAATCAATTATGACATCATCAGTGATGTCACAATTGACATTATCGTTTTAAAAATTACTGTCGTAGATGATGTCCGTGCCATCCGTGAGTTCAGAAGCGTCAATTTTACAGTTTCGAAAAGATGGTCAAAATCAATTATGACATCATCAGTGATGTCACAATTGACATTATCGGTTTTAAAATCACTGTCGTAGATGATGTCCGTGCCATCCGTGAGTTCAGAAGCGTCAATTTTACAGTTTTGAAAAGATGGTTGAAATCAATTATGACATCATCAGTGATGTCACAATTGACATTATCAGTTTTAGAATTACTGTCGTAGATGATGTCCGTGCCATCCGTGATTTCAGAAGCGTCAATTTTACAATTTTGAAAAGATGGTCGAAATCAATTATGACATCATCAGTGATGTCACAATTGACATTATCGGTTTTAAAATTACTGTCGTAGATGATGTCCGTGCCATTCGTGAGTTCAGAAGCGTCAATTTTACAGTTTTGAAAAGATGTCGAAATCAATTATGACATCATCAGTGATGTCACAATTGACATTATCGGTTTGAAAATTACTGTCTTAGATGATGTCCGTGCCATCCGTGAGTTCAGAATCATCAAATTTACAGTTTCGAAAAGATGGTCGAAATCAATTATGACATCATCAGTGATGTCACAATTGACATTATCGGTTTTAAAATTACTGTCGTAGATGATATCCGTGCCACCGTGAGTTCAGAAGCGTCAATTTTACAGTTTCGAAAAGATGGTCGAAACACAATTGACATTATCGGTTTTAAAATTACTGTCGTAGATGATGTCCGTGCCATCCGTGAGTTCAGAAGCGTCAGTTTTACAGTTTTGAAAAGATGGTTGAAATCAATTATGACATCATCAGTGATGTCACAATTGACATTATCGGTTTTAGAATTACTGTCGTAGATGATGTCCGTGCCATCCGTGAGTTCAGAAGCGTCAATTTTACAGTTTTGAAAAGATGGTTGAAATCAATTATGACATCATCAGTGATGTCACAATTGACATTATCGGTTTAAAAATTACTGTCGTAGATGATGTCCGTGCCATCCGTGAGTTCAGAAGCATCAATTTTACAGTTTTGAAAAGATGGTCGAAATCAATTATGACATCATCAGTGATGTCACAATTGACATTATCGGTTTTAAAATTACTGTCGTAGATGATGTCCGTGCCATCCGTGAGTTAAGAAGCTTCAATTTTACAGTTTTGAAAAGATGGTCGAAATCAATTATGACATCATCAGTGATGTCACAATTGACATTATCGGTTTTAAAATTACTGTCGTAGATGATGTCCGTGCCATTCGTGAGTTCAGAAGCGTCAATTTTACAGTTTTGAAAAGATGTCGAAATCAATTATGACATCATCAGTGATGTCACAATTGACATTATCGGTTTTAAAATTACTGTCGTAGATGATGTCCAAGCCATCCGTGAGTTCAGAAGTGTCAATTTTACAGTTTCGAAAAAAAGGTCAAAATCAATTATGACATCATCAGTGATGTCACAATTGACATTATCGTTTTAAAAATTACTGTCGTAGATGATGTCCGTGCCATCCGTGAGTTCAGAAGCGTCAATTTTACAGTTTCGAAAAGATGGTCAAAATCAATTATGACATCATCAGTGATGTCACAATTGACATTATCGGTTTTAAAATTACTGTCGTAGATGATGTCCGTGCCATCCGTGAGTTCAGAAGCGTCAATTTTACAGTTTTGAAAAGATGGTTGAAATCAATTATGACATCATCAGTGATGTCACAATTGACATTATCAGTTTTAGAATTACTGTCGTAGATGATGTCCGTGCCATCCGTGATTTCAGAAGCGTCAATTTTACAGTTTTGAAAAGATGGTCGAAATCAATTATGACATCATCAGTGATGTCACAATTGACATTATCGGTTTTAAAATTACTGTCTTAGATGATGTCCGTGCCATCCGTGAGTTCAGAAGCGTCAATTTTACAGTTTTGAAAAGATGGTCGAAATCAATTATGACATCATCAGTGATGTCACAATTGACATTATCGGTTTTAAAATTACTGTCGTAGATGATGTCCGTGCCATTCGTGAGTTCAGAAGCGTCAATTTTACAGTTTTGAAAAGATGTCGAAATCAATTATGACATCATCAGTGATGTCACAATTGACATTATCGGTTTTAAAATTACTGTCTTAGATGATGTCCGTGCCATCCGTGAGTTCAGAATCATCAAATTTACAGTTTCGAAAAGATGGTCGAAATCAATTATGACATCATCAGTGATGTCACAATTGACATTATCGGTTTTGAAATTACTGTCGTAGATGATGTCCAAGCCATCCGTGAGTTCAGAAGTGTCAATTTTACAGTTTCGAAAAAAAGGTCAAAATCAATTATGACATCATCAGTGATGTCACAATTGACATTATCGTTTTAAAAATTACTGTCGTAGATGATGTCCGTGCCATCCGTGAGTTCAGAAGCGTCAATTTTACAGTTTCGAAAAGATGGTTGAAATCAATTATGACATCATCAGTGATGTCACAATTGACATTATCAGTTTTAGAATTACTGTCGTAGATGATGTCCGTGCCATCCGTGATTTCAGAAGCGTCAATTTTACAGTTTTGAAAAGATGGTCGAAATTAATTATGACATTATCAGTGATGTCACAATTGACATTATCGGTTTTAAAATTACTGTCTTAGATGATGTCCGTGCCATCCTTGAGTTCAGAAGCGTCAATTTTACAGTTTTGAAAAGATGGTCGAAATCAATTATGACATCATCAGTGATGTCACAATTGACATTATCGGTTTTAAAATTACTGTCATAGATGATGTCCGTGCCATTCGTGAGTTCAGAAGCGTCAATTTTACAGTTTTGAAAAGATGTCGAAATCAATTATGACATCATCAGTGATGTCACAATTGACATTATCGGTTTTAAAATTACTGTCTTAGATGATGTCCGTGCCATCCGTGAGTTCAGAATCATCAAATTAACAGTTTCGAAAAGATGGTCGAAATCAATTATGACATCATCAGTGATGTCACAATTGACATTATCGGTTTTAAAATTACTGTCGTAGATGATGTACAAGCCATCCGTGAGTTCAGAAGTGTAAATTTTACAGTTTAGAAAAAAAGGTCAAAATCAATTATGACATCATCAGTGATGTCACAATTGACATTATCGTTTTAAAAATTACTGTCGTAGATGATGTCCGTGCCATCCGTGAGTTCAGAAGCGTCAATTTTACAGTTTTGAAAAGATGGTCAAAATCAATTATGACATCATCAGTGATGTCACAATTGACATTATCGGTTTTAAAATTACTGTCGTAGATGATGTCCAAGCCATCCGTGAGTTCAGAAGTGTAAATTTTACAGTTTCGAAAAAAAAGTCAAAATCAATTATGACATCATCAGTGATGTCACAATTGACATTATCGTTTTAAAAATTACTGTCGTAGATGATGTCCGTGCCATCCGTGAGTTCAGAAGCGTCAATTTTACAGTTTTGAAAAGATGGTCAAAATCAATTATGACATCATCAGTGATGTCACAATTGACATTATCGGTTTTAAAATTACTGTCGTAGATGATGTCCAAGCCATCCGTGAGTTCAGAAGTGTCAATTTTACAGTTTCGAAAAAAAGGTCAAAATCAATTATGACATCATCAGTGATGTCACAATTGACATTATCGTTTTAAAAATTACTGTCGTAGATGATGTCCGTGCCATCCGTGAGTTCAGAAGCGTCAATTTTACAGTTTTGAAAAGATGGTCAAAATCAATTATGACATCATCAGTGATGTCACAATTGACATTATCGGTTTTAAAATTACTGTCGTAGATGATGTCCAAGCCATCCGTGAGTTCAGAAGTGTAAATTTTACAGTTTCGAAAAAAAGGTCAAAATCAATTATGACATCATCAGTGATGTCACAATTGACATTATCGTTTTAAAAATTACTGTCGTAGATGATGTCCGTGCCATCCGTGAGTTCAGAAGCGTCAATTTTACAGTTTCGAAAAGATGGTTGAAATCAATTATGACATCATCAGTGATGTCACAATTGACATTATCAGTTTTAGAATTACTGTCGTAGATGATGTCCGTGCCATCCGTGATTTCAGAAGCGTCAATTTTACAGTTTTGAAAAGATGGTCGAAATCAATTATGACATTATCAGTGATGTCACAATTGACATTATCGGTTTTAAAATTACTGTCTTAGATGATGTCCGTGCCATCCTTGAGTTCAGAAGCGTCAATTTTACAGTTTTGAAAAGATGGTCGAAATCAATTATGACATCATCAGTGATGTCACAATTGACATTATCGGTTTTAAAATTACTGTCGTAGATGATGTCCGTGCCATTCGTGAGTTCAGAAGCGTCAATTTTACAGTTTTGAAAAGATGTCGAAATCAATTATGACATCATCAGTGATGTCACAATTTACATTATCGGTTTTAAAATTACTGTCTTAGATGATGTCCGTGCCATCCGTGAGTTCAGAATCATCAAATTTACAGTTTCGAAAAGATGGTCGAAATCAATTATGACATCATCAGTGATGTCACAATTGACATTATCGGTTTTAAAATTACTGTCGTAGATGATGTCCAAGCCATCCGTGAGTTCAGAAGTGTAAATTTTACAGTTTAGAAAAAGAGGTCAAAATCAATTATGACATCATCAGTGATGTCACAATTGACATTATCGTTTTAAAAATTACTGTCGTAGATGATGTCCGTGCCATCCGTGAGTTCAGAAGCGTCAATTTTACAGTTTCGAAAAGATGGTTGAAATCAATTATGACATCATCAGTGATGTCACAATTGACATTATCAGTTTTAGAATTACTGTCGTAGATGATGTCCGTGCCATCCGTGATTTCAGAAGCGTCAATTTTACAGTTTTGAAAAGATGGTCGAAATTAATTATGACATTATCAGTGATGTCACAATTGACATTATCGGTTTTAAAATTACTGTCTTAGATGATGTCCGTGCCATCCTTGAGTTCAGAAGCGTCAATTTTACAGTTTTGAAAAGATGGTCGAAATCAATTATGACATCATCAGTGATGTCACAATTGACATTATCGGTTTTAAAATTACTGTCGTAGATGATGTCCGTGCCATTCGTGAGTTCAGAAGCGTCAATTTTACAGTTTTGAAAAGATGTCGAAATCAATTATGACATCATCAGTGATGTCACAATTGACATTATCGGTTTTAAAATTACTGTCTTAGATGATGTCCGTGCCATCCGTGAGTTCAGAATCATCAAATTTACAGTTTAGAAAAGATGGTCGAAATCAATTATGACATCATCAGTGATGTCACAATTGACATTATCGGTTTTAAAATTACTGTCGTAGATGATGTCCAAGCCATCCGTGAGTTCAGAAGTGTAAATTTTACAGTTTAGAAAAAAAGGTCAAAATCAATTATGACATCATCAGTGATGTCACAATTGACATTATCGTTTTAAAAATTACTGTCGTAGATGATGTCCGTGCCATCCGTGAGTTCAGAAGCGTCAATTTTACAGTTTTGAAAAGATGGTCAAAATCAATTATGACATCATCAGTGATGTCACAATTGACATTATCGGTTTTAAAATTACTGTCGTAGATGATGTCCAAGCCATCCGTGAGTTCAGAAGTGTAAATTTTACAGTTTCGAAAAAAAGGTCAAAATCAATTATGACATCATCAGTGATGTCACAATTGACATTATCGTTTTAAAAATTACTGTCGTAGATGATGTCCGTGCCATCCGTGAGTTCAGAAGCGTCAATTTTACAGTTTCGAAAAGATGGTTGAAATCAATTATGACATCATCAGTGATGTCACAATTGACATTATCAGTTTTAGAATTACTGTCGTAGATGATGTCCGTGCCATCCGTGATTTCAGAAGCGTCAATTTTACAGTTTTGAAAAGATGGTCGAAATCAATTATGACATTATCAGTGATGTCACAATTGACATTATCGGTTTTAAAATTACTGTCTTAGATGATGTCCGTGCCATCCTTGAGTTCAGAAGCGTCAATTTTACAGTTTTGAAAAGATGGTCGAAATCAATTATGACATCATCAGTGATGTCACAATTGACATTATCGGTTTTAAAATTACTGTCGTAGATGATGTCCGTGCCATTCGTGAGTTCAGAAGCGTCAATTTTACAGTTTTGAAAAGATGTCGAAATCAATTATGACATCATCAGTGATGTCACAATTTACATTATCGGTTTTAAAATTACTGTCTTAGATGATGTCCGTGCCATCCGTGAGTTCAGAATCATCAAATTTACAGTTTCGAAAAGATGGTCGAAATCAATTATGACATCATCAGTGATGTCACAATTGACATTATCGGTTTTAAAATTACTGTCGTAGATGATGTCCAAGCCATCCGTGAGTTCAGAAGTGTAAATTTTACAGTTTAGAAAAAGAGGTCAAAATCAATTATGACATCATCAGTGATGTCACAATTGACATTATCGTTTTAAAAATTACTGTCGTAGATGATGTCCGTGCCATCCGTGAGTTCAGAAGCGTCAATTTTACAGTTTTGAAAAGATGGTCAAAATCAATTATGACATCATCAGTGATGTCACAATTGACATTATCGGTTTTAAAATTACTGTCGTAGATGATGTCCAAGCCATCCGTGAGTTCAGAAGTGTAAATTTTACAGTTTCGAAAAAAAAGTCAAAATCAATTATGACATCATCAGTGATGTCACAATTGACATTATCGTTTTAAAAATTACTGTCGTAGATGATGTCCGTGCCATCCGTGAGTTCAGAAGCGTCAATTTTACAGTTTTGAAAAGATGGTCAAAATCAATTATGACATCATCAGTGATGTCACAATTGACATTATCGGTTTTAAAATTACTGTCGTAGATGATGTCCAAGCCATCCGTGAGTTCAGAAGTGTCAATTTTACAGTTTCGAAAAAAGGTCAAAATCAATTATGACATCATCAGTGATGTCACAATTGACACTATCGTTTTAAAAATTACTGTCGTAGATGAGTTGGTCAAAATCAATTATGACATCATCAGTGATGTCACAATTGACATTATCGTCAAATTTACAGTTTCGAAAAGATGGTCGAAATCAATTATGACATCATCAGTGATGTCACAATTGACATTATCGGTTTTAAAATTACGGTCGTAGATGATGTCCAAGCCATCCGTGAGTTCAGAAGTGTCAATTTTACAGTTTCGAAAAAAAGGTCAAAAACAATTATGACATCATCAGTGATGTCACAATTGACATTATCGTTTTAAAAATTACTGTCGTAGATGATGTCCGTGCCATCCGTGAGTTCAGAAGCGTCAATTTTACATTTTCGAAAAGATGGTCAAAATCAATTATGACATCATCAGTGATGTCACAATTGACATTATCGGTTTTAAAATTACTGTCTTAGATGATGTCATTGCCTTCCGTGAGTTCAGAAGCGTCAATTTTACAGTTTTGAAAAGATGGTCAAAATCATTTATGACATCATCAGTGATGTCACAATTGACATTATCGGTTTTAAAATTACTGTCTTAGATGATGTCCGTGCCATCCTTGAGTTCAGAAGCGTCAATTTTACAGTTTTGAAAAGATGGTCGAAATCAATTATGACATCATCAGTGATGTCACAATTGACATTATCGGTTTTAAAATTACTGTCGTAGATGATGTCCGTGCCATTCGTGAGTTCAGAAGCGTCAATTTTACAGTTTTGAAAAGATGTCGAAATCAATTATGACATCATCAGTGATGTCACAATTGACATTATCGGTTTTAAAATTACTGTCTTAGATGATGTCCGTGCCATCCGTGAGTTCAGAATCATCAAATTTACAGTTTCGAAAAGATGGTCGAAATCAATTATGACATCATCAGTGATGTCACAATTGACATTATCGGTTTTAAAATTACTGTCGTAGATGATATCCGTGCCACCGTGAGTTCAGAAGCGTCAATTTTACAGTTTCGAAAAGATGGTCGAAACACAATTGACATTATCGGTTTTAAAATTACTGTCGTAGATGATGTCCGTGCCATCCGTGAGTTCAGAAGCGTCAGTTTTACAGTTTTGAAAAGATGGTTGAAATCAATTATGACATCATCAGTGATGTCACAATTGACATTATCGGTTTTAGAATTACTGTCGTAGATGATGTCCGTGCCATCCGTGAGTTCAGAAGCGTCAATTTTACAGTTTTGAAAAGATGGTTGAAATCAATTATGACATCATCAGTGATGTCACAATTGACATTATCGGTTTAAAAATTACTGTCGTAGATGATGTCCGTGCCATCCGTGAGTTCAGAAGCATCAATTTTACAGTTTTGAAAAGATGGTCGAAATCAATTATGACATCATCAGTGATGTCACAATTGACATTATCGGTTTTAAAATTACTGTCGTAGATGATGTCCGTGCCATCCGTGAGTTAAGAAGCTTCAATTTTACAGTTTTGAAAAGATGGTCGAAATCAATTATGACATCATCAGTGATGTCACAATTGACATTATCGGTTTTAAAATTACTGTCGTAGATGATGTCCGTGCCATTCGTGAGTTCAGAAGCGTCAATTTTACAGTTTTGAAAAGATGTCGAAATCAATTATGACATCATCAGTGATGTCACAATTGACATTATCGGTTTTAAAATTACTGTCGTAGATGATGTCCGTGCCATCCGTGAGTTAAGAAGCGTCAATTTTACAGTTTTGAAAAGATGGTCGAAATCAATTATGACATCATCAGTGATGTCACAATTGACATTATCGGTTTTAAAATTACTGTCGTAGATGATGTCCGTGCCATTCGTGAGTTCAGAAGCGTCAATTTTACAGTTTTGAAAAGATGTCGAAATCAATTATGACATCATCAGTGATGTCACAATTGACATAATCGGTTTTAAAATTACTGTCTTAGATGATGTCCGTGCCATCCGTAAGTTCAGAAGCATCAATTTTACAGTTTTGAAAAGATGGTCGAAATCAATTATGACATCATCAGTGATGTCACAATTGACATTATCGGTTTTAAAATTACTGTCGTAGATGATGTCCGTGCCATCCGTGAGTTAAGAAGCTTCAATTTTACAGTTTTGAAAAGATGGTCGAAATCAATTATGACATCATCAGTGATGTCACAATTGACATTATCGGTTTTAAAATTACTGTCGTAGATGATGTCCGTGCCATTCGTGAGTTCAGAAGCGTCAATTTTACAGTTTTGAAAAGATGTCAAAATCAATTATGACATCATCAGTGATGTCACAATTGACATTATCGGTTTTAAAATTACTGTCGTAGATGATGTCCGTGCCATCCGTGAGTTCAGAAGCGTCAATTTTACAATTTCGAAAAGATGGTCAAAATCAATTATGACATCATCAGTGATGTCACAATTGACATTATCGGTTTTAAAATTACTGTCGTAGATGATGTCCGTGCCATCCGTGAGTTAAGAAGCGTCAATTTTACAGTTTTGAAAAGATGGTCGAAATCAATTATGACATCATCAGTGATGTCACAATTGACATTATCGGTTTTAAAATTACTGTCGTAGATGATGTCCGTGCCATTCGTGAGTTCAGAAGCGTCAATTTTACAGTTTTGAAAAGATGTCGAAATCAATTATGACATCATCAGTGATGTCACAATTGACATTATCGGTTTTAAAATTACTGTCTTAGATGATGTCCGTGCCATCCGTGAGTTCAGAATCGTCAAATTTACAGTTTCGAAAAGATGGTCGAAATCAATTATGACATCATCAGTGATGTCACAATTGACATTATCGGTTTTAAAATTACTGTCTTAGATGATGTCCGTGCCATCCGTGAGTTCAGAAGCGTCAATTTTACAGTTTCGAAAAGATGGTCAAAATCAATTATGACATCATCAGTGATGTCACAATTGACATTATCGGTTTTAAAATTACTGTCGTAGATGATGTCCGTTCCATCCGTGAGTTCAGACGCGTCAATTTTACAGTTTTGAAAAGATGGTCGAAATCAATTATGACATCATCAGTGATGTCACAATTGACATTATCGGTTTTAAAATTACTGTCGTAGATGATATCCGTGCCATCCGTGAGTTCAGAAGCGTCAATTTTACAGTTTCGAAAAGATGGTCGAAATCAATTATGACATCATCAGTGATGTCACAATTGACATTATCGGTTTTAAAATTACTGTCGTAGATGATGTCCGTGCCATCCGTGAGTTAAGAAGCGTCAATTTTACAGTTTTGAAAAGATGGTCGAAATCAATTATGACATCATCAGTGATGTCACAATTGACATTATCGGTTTTAAAATTACTGTCGTAGATGATGTCCGTGCCATTCGTGAGTTCAGAAGCGTCAATTTTACAGTTTTGAAAAGATGTCGAAATCAATTATGACATCATCAGTGATGTCACAATTGACATTATCGGTTTTAAAATTACTGTCTTAGATGATGTCCGTGCCATCCGTGAGTTCAGAATAGTCAAATTTACAGTTTCTAAAAGATGGTCGAAATCAATTATGACATCATCAGTGATGTCACAATTGACATTATCGGTTTTAAAATTACAGTCGTAGATGATATCTGTGCCATCCGTGAGTTCAGAAGCGTCAATTTTACAGTTTCGAAAAGATGGTCAAAATAAATTATGACAACATCAGTGATGTAACAATTGACATTATCGGTTTTAAAATTAGTCGTAGATGATGTCCGTTCCATCCTTGAGTTCAGACGCGTCAATTTTACAGTTTTGAAAAGATGGTCGAAATCAATTATGACATCATCAGTGATGTCACAATTGACATTATCGGTTTTAAAATTACTGTCGTAGATGATATCCGTGCCATCCGTGAGTTCAGAAGCGTCAATTTTACAGTTTCGAAAAGATGGTCGAAATCAATTATGACATCATCAGTGATGTCACAATTGACATTATCGGTTTTAAAATTACTGTCGTAGATGATGTCCAAGCCATCCGTGAGTTCAGAAGTGTCAATTTTACAGTTTCGAAAAAAAGGTCAAAATCAATTATGACATCATCAGTGATGTCACAATTGACATTATCGGTTTAAAAATTACTGTCGTAGATGATGTCCGTGCCATCCGTGAGTTCAGAAGCGTCAATTATACAGTTTTGAAAAGATGGTCGAAATCAATTATGACATCATCAGTGATGTCACAATTGACATTATCGGTTTTAAAATTACTGTCGTAGATGATGTCCGTGCCATCCGTGAGTTAAGAAGAAGAGAGTTAGTGACCCTAGGGCCACTCTGTAGCGCTAGTCGTGCTAGATCTGTATTTGCAAACAGAGTTAAAGGACAGTATTCTCCAAAATAATAGCAGCAAAAAGAAAACAATATAAAGAAAAATATATATGAAGAATTATTCTCAGTTAGCTGTGCAGGAGTATCGCTGCTTCTTACACAGGGAGTGCTGATCCCTTTTAAGAGACAATATGGAAATTAAGTGGCAGACACCAAAAAGGTAACTGTCACTTTAAGAAGCGCGATCCTGCTCAGTAATTCAATGTCCATACGTTTATAATGAAAAAGTATAAATCAATTTATTAAAACAATATAATAAATAATATTATTATCCCCCAAAAACAATTCATGAATTGCAATTACACAAAACAGATAGGACAAGGACAGACAACACATAACATATAATATAAAAGCTGGGTAATAGCTGGGATTGGCCGATTGGTTCAGTCACTGGATAAATGAGGCTTTATGTAGAATATATCTAGAGGCAATTTTAGAACTTTCAATATAGTTACCAGTCCTGTACATTTGGTTCCAAGGCGATGCGCTGATAGTAGTGGTATTTAACCCTCAGGTCAGTCTCTCCATCTGTTTATTTACCAGAGATTGATCCGGAATTGCTGCAATGGGGACCTTTCCTGCTGGACCAGCCAGCTGGGTGGTTAAGATATTTGTAATCCACATATACTTGCGCTGAACAGGAACACTGCACATATACGACCAGCGGTGGGTATGGGCTCAAAAACGCGTTTCTCCGCCTGTCACTGGAGTCGGCGGCTTCCTCAGTCTGAGCCCAAAGTCATGAAGTGAGCAGTTATATACCGGCGACTTTCGCGCCCTTCGTTACACCCGCATTTCCGGGTTGCGCTCCAAGCCTCATTCTCATTACCATATATTTATAGGCTCCCGCGGCCATTTTGTTTAATGCGTGTCAAGCCTCAGTTTCACTCCGGGAGCATAGCAATATATTCTTGTATAAATAAGCCTCATTCGCATATCCCGAATAAACGGGTTTTCTTTATTTTAACACAATCTGTAGTCCATATGCCCATACATATTCCACCATGCCTCTAGTTCTACTAATATTTTGCCTCTTAGAAATAAATGCCAAATCGGACCTATCATTACCATATACTTGTTAGCAATCCTTAAAGAGACATACACACACATAACAAGGACAACATTTATGACAAAAAATTCATAATTAATTGATTGATGACATTTCATCTCTCTACATCAACAATTAATTCTTTTAAAAATAATAATACATAAACATAATAAAATAATATAATAATAATAATAATAATCTGAAAATATAAATGGAAAATATATTCTATACTAATAATCTCAGGACATCTGCAGTTGTAACATCGATGTTGGTCTTTTAGTCCAGAAGACTCAATTTGTTCACAGGGTCATAAATCCGATGGCATGCATAATTCAATTTACACCTAAAAAACCATAATTAATGTGTCACCCACTCCAAGATTAACAAGTCATTATAAAATGATAATATTTATGGAATATTTTCATATATACTCATACATTGTGAAATAGATTCCCCTATATAATGACAACCATTTCCTCCCTTCAATAACATATACCATCTCCTGAGGTGTAACCCGCCCTCGCCCTACCCTTATATACAGTAAGAATACCCAATTAACTCATATATGAATAACCCTTTAAATACATAATAATCCCCCCACCCCACTAATAATATCAAAATAAATTATTTAAATTAATATAGATTCATATAATTACCTCCCTTTAAATATAATAACGGTACACCCACCCCCCACTAATAAATCATGACTAGCCATACATAATAATGATAAAAGAATTTCAAAAGCTAACGTGCATAATTAAGAATGCTACCGCCCAATTGCTATCTCCTACCCCAGCAGGTCCCCCATCCCAACCATGGATGACAATGCATCCAAAGAGAGAATACTAAACACCGTTCAATTCTATCGTATCATTCAGTCCAAGTGGACTTAAAGTCTTCAAGCAGAAAATCCAGTAGGCCTCCCTCCTACATAAACGGACATATCTATCTCCGCCTCTGGGTGTACTCACGACATGTTCAATCCCTATCATATGGAACCCCTTTATATCACCTTTTTGACATATGGCCATGTGCTTATAAAGACTATTGTTCCTAGTCATTTTCATAATGTTTCTCCTATGTTCCATGTACCTGATATGGAGATTTCTAATAGTGCGGCCTACATACTGCAGGCCGCACCCGCAGGTTAAGAGATATATTACATATTTGGTTTTGCAATTAATGAAAGTTTTGATATGGAAGATTTCACCGGAAACATGGGATGAGAAATTGGTGTACTTCCTTTCAGAGGTAATACAAGAGCCACAGGTACCCCCCACCCCCCCCCCCTCCGCACCTGTGATAGCCTTCAGGTTTGGGTGGGAGCCAGGTTACTAAACTGGTATCTTTATTTTCCTTTTTCTTGAAAAAACTCGGCGCCAGCTTTTCTTTCAAGTTACGTGCTCTTCTGAATACTATTGCATTATCAAAATTAATTTCATTATTAAGAATTTCATCTGATTTTAACAGATACATATTCTTTTTTATGATCTTTTTAATCTCCATTGCTTTGGTGTTATATTGTGTCACAAACACAGCCTTCTTATTTTTAGCACACTTCTTTTTCTTTTCCTTAATCTCCTGTGCTCCCAAATTAGAACCTAACAGTGTTTCTCTATCTATTTTTTCCACGGCTTCCATGGACTCCTGCAACAGTTTAGGGGGGTAGCCCTGCTCAAGGAACGACTGACGAATATTCTCACTTTGTTTTTTAAATGCCAAATTAGTTGAGCAATTACGCTTTATCCGCATAAACTGGCTCTTAGGAATGTTAGATTTCCACTTTTTATAGTGATTGCTTTGAAAGTTAAGGTACCTATTTTGGTCCACACTTTTAATATATGTTTCAGTTTGTACTTTACCTCCTTCTATCATGAGGGCGATATCCAGGAAATTCATATTACTTTTATGAAAATTACTTGTAAATTTCAACCCAAAACTATTATCATTAAGACCATTCGTGAATTGTGTAACAGAATCAAAATCCCCATCCCAAACAAAAAACAAATCATCTATATATCTGCCATAGAGGACCAAGTTCGCCCCAAGCTCCGCCCCCCATACATGATGTTCCTCAAACTGTCCCATAAACAGATTTGCGAAGCTTGGGGCGAACCTGGTCCCCATAGCTGTGCCCAAAGACTGTAAATAAAAATGTGAATCGAAAATAAAATAATTGTGCGTCAAAATAAAACGAATAGAACGTGTAATAAAATCCACCAGGTCGTCCGAGATCGCAGGATCTCTAGAGAGGTAATGTTTGACTGCTTTGATGCCAAGCTCGTGGTCTATGTTCGAATATAGTGCTTCGACATCGCTGGTTATGAAATAATAACTATCTTTCCATTGTAAGTCCTTAGTCATTTTCAAAAAATGGGTCGTATCTTTTATGTACGATTTCAACTCCTTTACATACTTTTGCAGATAACTATCCACAAAAAATGAAAGGTTGTTAGTCATAGAGCCGATTCCTGCGATTATCGGACGACCTGGTGGATTCACCAGTGTCTTGTGGATTTTGGGAAGGAAATAATAAGTGGGTGTGATGGGATATGGAACAAAAAGAAAACCATATGTTTCCCTGGATATCGCCCCCACCGATAGACCATCATCGAGAAGGTGACTCAACTCATGTAGAAAGATCCCAGTCGGATCATTTGAAAGTTTCTTATAATATTTCACATCAGTGAGTTGCCTATAGGCCTCTTTCAAGTATTCGTCAGTCCCCATCAGCACGACTCCCCCCCCTTTGTCTGCCTGTTTAATGGTTACATTGGGATCATCCAATATCAATTTTAAGGCCAATCTCTCTTTTTTAGATAAGTTGTCCTGTAGAGGGGTTTTATCGGACTTAACACAAAGTACCCTAAATTGTTCCATGGTAACCTTATAAAAGCTCTCCACAAAAGGGCCTCTAAATTGTAGGGGATAAAAATCAGATTTTTTCTTGAAAATTTTATCGGGAGATTTATCCTTTGCATCATAAATTGGAATAATGTCGCTAGCACATTCACTTTCTGCTAACAGAGAGTCCAATATAGTGACCATTGCCTGATCTTCTTGCTCTAATTGTACATCCTTATTGGTCAATCCTGGTTCTTTTTGATTATTCTTAAGGATGAAATATCTTTTTTGGCTCAGATTTCTCACAAAACGATTTAAATCAACAAATAACTCAAATAAATTAGGCTTATTAGCTGGAGCAAAATTTAACCCCCTCTCCAATAGGCTAATCTCTTCTTCACTCAAGATTTTCTGGGAGAGATTAAATATCCCCTTTCCTTTTACCTTCTTTTTATTAAGGAGTTTTCTGGATAATTTCCATCCTCCCCGTTTGCCCCTAGTTCTTCGTCTCTTAGTCTTTTGTTTGACCTGGTTGGGTTCTCCTGTTGATGTTTGGGGTAATTCATCCTGGGGGGGTCCCCTAAAAAACCCTTTCTCCATAATTAGGTGAGATGGTTTGGCTACTCCCTAGCCTATCATTCCTGAAACCTGGACCTTCTCTATTGTAGTGGGATTTTTTATTATTATTTTGTTTAGAGCTATATCTAGGGCCTTCCGGTGTCCCGTATCCTTCCAATGGTGCAAACCGATTGGAAGTATCTACTTGGTATCTCTCCTCTTTATGCTGTTCTCGACGTTGAGGCCTAGAGTATACATATTGTCTGCCTCTTTGTTCTGGATTATTCTCATATGAACGGTAATTAGTACTCTCTCTCCGGTAGTGTCTTTTATCATAACTATTCTCCCAATTTCTTCCTGCTCTGTTCCTGTTATAAGTATGAACTGTCCCTGTTGCATAGTCAGATCTATCTCTATCCAATTTCGTATTTTTTCTCTGAATAAGAGTTTTTTCAAAATCTTCTACATTTTTATTAACCTGTAAATCCCTTTTGGGGAAATCCAGCTCTCCTGCATGTATTTTAAGTTTATCATGGACTAATTCAATTTCTTGTTGGATCTCCTTAACCTTATCCTCTCTAAATCTGACAAGTAGTCTCATTAGATTCTTGGAACAGTTATCCAAGATCCCCTCCCACTCTTCTGAGAACTTTTTATCTTCTTTGAATGTAGAGGTTTTAAGGATCCTCAGTCCCCTTGGGATCAGGCCCTGGTCCAGATATTTCTGCAGCAGCACCTGATCCCACCAATGCCTCGTTTCGTCCATGCACAGGTTCTCTAGTTTATTAAACAGGCCATGCATGCTATCCACATTTTCAACAGGTTGTGAATGCTGAATTTTCATTGGATCTTTTAAATACATGTTTCTTCTTTCTAATCTCTCACTTATACATTTTAAATTAGACATGATTTAGTACACAGATATAGCTCGACTCTGCTGCCACTTAAACACAAAAGTACCAAAAACCAGAAGAGAGTTAGTGACCCTAGGGCCACTCTGTAGCGCTAGTCGTGCTAGATCTGTATTTGCAAACAGAGTTAAAGGACAGTATTCTCCAAAATAATAGCAGCAAAAAGAAAACAATATAAAGAAAAATATATATGAAGAATTATTCTCAGTTAGCTGTGCAGGAGTATCGCTGCTTCTTACACAGGGAGTGCTGATCCCTTTTAAGAGACAATATGGAAATTAAGTGGCAGACACCAAAAAGGTAACTGTCACTTTAAGAAGCGCGATCCTGCTCAGTAATTCAATGTCCATACGTTTATAATGAAAAAGTATAAATCAATTTATTAAAACAATATAATAAATAATATTATTATCCCCCAAAAACACAATTCATGAATTGCAATTACACAAAACAGATAGGACAAGGACAGACAACACATAACATATAATATAAAAGCTGGGTAATAGCTGGGATTGGCCGATTGGTTCAGTCACTGGATAAATGAGGCTTTATGTAGAATATATCTAGAGGCAATTTTAGAACTTTCAATATAGTTACCAGTCCTGTACATTTGGTTCCAAGGCGATGCGCTGATAGTAGTGGTATTTTTAATATTAAAGATATTTCAGATTATTATTATTATTATTATATTATTTTATTATGTTTATGTATTATTATTTTTAAAAGAATTAATTGTTGATGTAGAGAGATGAAATGTCATCAATCAATTAATTATGAATTTTTTGTCATAAATGTTGTCCTTGTTATGTGTGTGTATGTCTCTTTAAGGATTGCTAACAAGTATATGGTAATGATAGGTCCGATTTGGCATTTATTTCTAAGAGGCAAAATATTAGTAGAACTAGAGGCATGGTGGAATATGTATGGGCATATGGACTACAGATTGTGTTAAAATAAAGAAAACCCGTTTATTCGGGATATGCGAATGAGGCTTATTTATACAAGAATATATTGCTATGCTCCCGGAGTGAAACTGAGGCTTGACACGCATTAAACAAAATGGCCGCGGGAGCCTATAAATATATGGTAATGAGAATGAGGCTTGGAGCGCAACCCGGAAATGCGGGTGTAACGAAGGGCGCGAAAGTCGCCGGTATATAACTGCTCACTTCATGACTTTGGGCTCAGACTGAGGAAGCCGCCGACTCCAGTGACAGGCGGAGAAACGCGTTTTTGAGCCCATACCCACCGCTGGTCGTATATGTGCAGTGTTCCTGTTCAGCGCAAGTATATGTGGATTACAAATATCTTAACCACCCAGCTGGCTGGTCCAGCAGGAAAGGTCCCCATTGCAGCAATTCCGGATCAATCTCTGGTAAATAAACAGATGGAGAGACTGACCTGAGGGTTAAATACCACTACTATCAGCGCATCGCCTTGGAACCAAATGTACAGGACTGGTAACTATATTGAAAGTTCTAAAATTGCCTCTAGATATATTCTACATAAAGCCTCATTTATCCAGTGACTGAACCAATCGGCCAATCCCAGCTATTACCCAGCTTTTATATTATATGTTATGTGTTGTCTGTCCTTGTCCTATCTGTTTTGTGTAATTGCAATTCATGAATTGTGTTTTTGGGGGATAATAATATTATTTATTATATTGTTTTAATAAATTGATTTATACTTTTTCATTATAAACGTATGGACATTGAATTACTGAGCAGGATCGCGCTTCTTAAAGTGACAGTTACCTTTTTGGTGTCTGCCACTTAATTTCCATATTGTCTCTTAAAAGGGATCAGCACTCCCTGTGTAAGAAGCAGCGTTACTCCTGCACAGCTAACTGAGAATAATTCTTCATATATATTTTTCTTTATATTGTTTTCTTTTTGCTGCTATTATTTTGGAGAATACTGTCCTTTAACTCTGTTTGCAAATACAGATCTAGCACGACTAGCGCTACAGAGTGGCCCTAGGGTCACTAACTCTCTTCTGGTTTTTGGTACTTTTGTGTTTAAGTGGCAGCAGAGTCGAGCTATATCTGTGTACTAAATCATGTCTAATTTAAAATGTATAAGTGAGAGATTAGAAAGAAGAAACATGTATTTAAAAGATCCAATGAAAATTCAGCATTCACAACCTGTTGAAAATGTGGATAGCATGCATGGCCTGTTTAATAAACTAGAGAACCTGTGCATGGACGAAACGAGGCATTGGTGGGATCAGGTGCTGCTGCAGAAATATCTGGACCAGGGCCTGATCCCAAGGGGACTGAGGATCCTTAAAACCTCTACATTCAAAGAAGATAAAAAGTTCTCAGAAGAGTGGGAGGGGATCTTGGATAACTGTTCCAAGAATCTAATGAGACTACTTGTCAGATTTAGAGAGGATAAGGTTAAGGAGATCCAACAAGAAATTGAATTAGTCCATGATAAACTTAAAATACATGCAGGAGAGCTGGATTTCCCCAAAAGGGATTTACAGGTTAATAAAAATGTAGAAGATTTTGAAAAAACTCTTATTCAGAGAAAAAATACGAAATTGGATAGAGATAGATCTGACTATGCAACAGGGACAGTTCATACTTATAACAGGAACAGAGCAGGAAGAAATTGGGAGAATAGTTATGATAAAAGACACTACCGGAGAGAGAGTACTAATTACCGTTCATATGAGAATAATCCAGAACAAAGAGGCAGACAATATGTATACTCTAGGCCTCAACGTCGAGAACAGCATAAAGAGGAGAGATACCAAGTAGATACTTCCAATCGGTTTGCACCATTGGAAGGATACGGGACACCGGAAGGCCCTAGATATAGCTCTATACAAAATAATAATAAAAAATCCCACTACAATAGAGAAGGTCCAGGTTTCAGGAATGATAGGCTAGGGAGTAGCCAAACCATCTCACCTAATTATGGAGAAAGGGTTTTTTTAGGGGACCCCCCCAGGATGAATTACCCCAAACATCAACAGGAGAACCCAACCAGGTCAAACAAAAGACTAAGAGACGAAGAACTAGGGGCAAACGGGGAGGATGGAAATTATCCAGAAAACTCCTTAATAAAAAGAAGGTAAAAGGAAAGGGGATATTTAATCTCTCCCAGAAAATCTTGAGTGAAGAAGAGATTAGCCTATTGGAGAGGGGGTTAAATTTTGCTCCAGCTAATAAGCCTAATTTATTTGAGTTATTTGTTGATTTAAATCGTTTTGTGAGAAATCTGAGCCAAAAAAGATATTTCATCCTTAAGAATAATCAAAAAGAACCAGGATTGACCAATAAGGATGTACAATTAGAGCAAGAAGATCAGGCAATGGTCACTATATTGGACTCTCTGTTAGCAGAAAGTGAATGTGCTAGCGACATTATTCCAATTTATGATGCAAAGGATAAATCTCCCGATAAAATTTTCAAGAAAAAATCTGATTTTTATCCCCTACAATTTAGAGGCCCTTTTGTGGAGAGCTTTTATAAGGTTACCATGGAACAATTTAGGGTACTTTGTGTTAAGTCCGATAAAACCCCTCTACAGGACAACTTATCTAAAAAAGAGAGATTGGCCTTAAAATTGATATTGGATGATCCCAATGTAACCATTAAACAGGCAGACAAAGGGGGGGGAGTCGTGCTGATGGGGACTGACGAATACTTGAAAGAGGCCTATAGGCAACTCACTGATGTGAAATATTATAAGAAACTTTCAAATGATCCGACTGGGATCTTTCTACATGAGTTGAGTCACCTTCTCGATGATGGTCTATCGGTGGGGGCGATATCCAGGGAAACATATGGTTTTCTTTTTGTTCCATATCCCATCACACCCACTTATTATTTCCTTCCCAAAATCCACAAGACACTGGTGAATCCACCAGGTCGTCCGATAATCGCAGGAATCGGCTCTATGACTAACAACCTTTCATTTTTTGTGGATAGTTATCTGCAAAAGTATGTAAAGGAGTTGAAATCGTACATAAAAGATACGACCCATTTTTTGAAAATGACTAAGGACTTACAATGGAAAGATAGTTATTATTTCATAACCAGCGATGTCGAAGCACTATATTCGAACATAGACCACGAGCTTGGCATCAAAGCAGTCAAACATTACCTCTCTAGAGATCCTGCGATCTCGGACGACCTGGTGGATTTTATTACACGTTCTATTCGTTTTATTTTGACGCACAATTATTTTATTTTCGATTCACATTTTTATTTACAGTCTTTGGGCACAGCTATGGGGACCAGGTTCGCCCCAAGCTTCGCAAATCTGTTTATGGGACAGTTTGAGGAACATCATGTATGGGGGGCGGAGCTTGGGGCGAACTTGGTCCTCTATGGCAGATATATAGATGATTTGTTTTTTGTTTGGGATGGGGATTTTGATTCTGTTACACAATTCACGAATGGTCTTAATGATAATAGTTTTGGGTTGAAATTTACAAGTAATTTTCATAAAAGTAATATGAATTTCCTGGATATCGCCCTCATGATAGAAGGAGGTAAAGTACAAACTGAAACATATATTAAAAGTGTGGACCAAAATAGGTACCTTAACTTTCAAAGCAATCACTATAAAAAGTGGAAATCTAACATTCCTAAGAGCCAGTTTATGCGGATAAAGCGTAATTGCTCAACTAATTTGGCATTTAAAAAACAAAGTGAGAATATTCGTCAGTCGTTCCTTGAGCAGGGCTACCCCCCTAAACTGTTGCAGGAGTCCATGGAAGCCGTGGAAAAAATAGATAGAGAAACACTGTTAGGTTCTAATTTGGGAGCACAGGAGATTAAGGAAAAGAAAAAGAAGTGTGCTAAAAATAAGAAGGCTGTGTTTGTGACACAATATAACACCAAAGCAATGGAGATTAAAAAGATCATAAAAAAGAATATGTATCTGTTAAAATCAGATGAAATTCTTAATAATGAAATTAATTTTGATAATGCAATAGTATTCAGAAGAGCACGTAACTTGAAAGAAAAGCTGGCGCCGAGTTTTTTCAAGAAAAAGGAAAATAAAGATACCAGTTTAGTAACCTGGCTCCCACCCAAACCTGAAGGCTATCACAGGTGCGGAGGGGGGGGGGGGTGGGGGGTACCTGTGGCTCTTGTATTACCTCTGAAAGGAAGTACACCAATTTCTCATCCCATGTTTCCGGTGAAATCTTCCATATCAAAACTTTCATTAATTGCAAAACCAAATATGTAATATATCTCTTAACCTGCGGGTGCGGCCTGCAGTATGTAGGCCGCACTATTAGAAATCTCCATATCAGGTACATGGAACATAGGAGAAACATTATGAAAATGACTAGGAACAATAGTCTTTATAAGCACATGGCCATATGTCAAAAAGGTGATATAAAGGGGTTCCATATGATAGGGATTGAACATGTCGTGAGTACACCCAGAGGCGGAGATAGATATGTCCGTTTATGTAGGAGGGAGGCCTACTGGATTTTCTGCTTGAAGACTTTAAGTCCACTTGGACTGAATGATACGATAGAATTGAACGGTGTTTAGTATTCTCTCTTTGGATGCATTGTCATCCATGGTTGGGATGGGGGACCTGCTGGGGTAGGAGATAGCAATTGGGCGGTAGCATTCTTAATTATGCACGTTAGCTTTTGAAATTCTTTTATCATTATTATGTATGGCTAGTCATGATTTATTAGTGGGGGGTGGGTGTACCGTTATTATATTTAAAGGGAGGTAATTATATGAATCTATATTAATTTAAATAATTTATTTTGATATTATTAGTGGGGTGGGGGGATTATTATGTATTTAAAGGGTTATTCATATATGAGTTAATTGGGTATTCTTACTGTATATAAGGGTAGGGCGAGGGCGGGTTACACCTCAGGAGATGGTATATGTTATTGAAGGGAGAAAATGGTTGTCATTATATAGGGGAATCTATTTCACAATGTATGAGTATATATGAAAATATTCCATAAATATTATCATTTTATAATGACTTGTTAATCTTGGAGTGGGTGACACATTAATTATGGTTTTTTAGGTGTAAATTGAATTATGCATGCCATCGGATTTATGACCCTGTGAACAAATTGAGTCTTCTGGACTAAAAGACCAACATCGATGTTACAACTGCAGATGTCCTGAGATTATTAGTATAGAATATATTTTCCATTTATATTTTCAGATTATTATTATTATTATTATTATATTATTTTATTATGTTTATGTATTATTATTTTTAAAAGAATTAATTGTTGATGTAGAGAGATGAAATGTCATCAATCAATTAATTATGAATTTTTTGTCATAAATGTTGTCCTTGTTATGTGTGTGTATGTCTCTTTAAGGATTGCTAACAAGTATATGGTAATGATAGGTCCGATTTGGCATTTATTTCTAAGAGGCAAAATATTAGTAGAACTAGAGGCATGGTGGAATATGTATGGGCATATGGACTACAGATTGTGTTAAAATAAAGAAAACCCGTTTATTCGGGATATGCGAATGAGGCTTATTTATACAAGAATATATTGCTATGCTCCCGGAGTGAAACTGAGGCTTGACACGCATTAAACAAAATGGCCGCGGGAGCCTATAAATATATGGTAATGAGAATGAGGCTTGGAGCGCAACCCGGAAATGCGGGTGTAACGAAGGGCGCGAAAGTCGCCGGTATATAACTGCTCACTTCATGACTTTGGGCTCAGACTGAGGAAGCCGCCGACTCCAGTGACAGGCGGAGAAACGCGTTTTTTAGCCCATACCCACCGCTGGTCGTATATGTGCAGTGTTCCTGTTCAGCGCAAGTATATGTGGATTACAAATATCTTAACCACCCAGCTGGCTGGTCCAGCAGGAAAGGTCCCCATTGCAGCAATTCCGGATCAATCTCTGGTAAATAAACAGATGGAGAGACTGACCTGAGGGTTAAATACCACTACTATCAGCGCATCGCCTTGGAACCAAATGTACAGGACTGGTAACTATATTGAAAGTTCTAAAATTGCCTCTAGATATATTCTACATAAAGCCTCATTTATCCAGTGACTGAACCAATCGGCCAATCCCAGCTATTACCCAGCTTTTATATTATATGTTATGTGTTGTCTGTCCTTGTCCTATCTGTTTTGTGTAATTGCAATTCATGAATTGTGTTTTTGGGGGATAATAATATTATTTATTATATTGTTTTAATAAATTGATTTATACTTTTTCATTATAAACGTATGGACATTGAATTACTGAGCAGGATCGCGCTTCTTAACGTGAGTTAAGAAGCTTCAATTTTACAGTTTTGAAAAGATGATCGAAATCAATTATGACATCATCATTGATGTCACAATTGACATTATCGGTTTTAAAATTACTGTCGTAGATGATGTCCGTGCCATTCGTGAGTTCAGAAGCGTCAATTTTACAGTTTTGAAAAGATTTCGAAATCAATTATGACATCATCAGTGATGTCACAATTGACATTATCGGTTTTAAAATTACTGTCTTAGATGATGTCCGTGCCATCCGTGAGTTCAGAATCATTAAATTTACAGTTTCGAAAAGATGGTCGAAATCAATTATGACATAATCAGTGATGTCACAACTGACATTATCGGTTTTAAAATTACTGTCGTAGATGATGTCCAAGCCATCCGTGAGTTCAGAGGTGTCAATTTTACAGTTTCGAAATAAAAGTCAAAATCAATTATGACATCATCAGTGATGTCACAATTGACATTATCGGTTTAAAAATTACTGTCGTAGATGATGTCCGTGCCATCAGTGAGTTCAGAAGCGTCAATTTTACAGTTTCGAAAAGATGGTCAAAATCAATTATGACATCATCAGTGATGTCACAATTGACATTATCGGTTTTAAAATCACTGTCGTAGATGATGTCCGTGCCATCCGTGAGTTCAGAAGCGTCAATTTTACAGTTTTGAAAAGATGGTTGAAATCAATTATGACATCATCAGTGATGTCACAATTGACATTATCGGTTTTAGAATTACTGTCGTAGATGATGTCCAAGCCATCCGTGAGTTCAGAAGTGTCAATTTTACAGTTTCGAAAAAAAGGTCAAAATCAATTATGACATCATCAGTGATGTCACAATTGACATTATCGGTTTAAAAATTACTGTCGTAGATGATGTCCGTGCCATCCGTGAGTTCAGAAGCATCAATTTTACAGTTTCGAAAAGATGGTCAAAATCAATTATGACATCATCAGTGATGTCACAATTGACATTATCGGTTTTAAAATTACTGTCGTAGATGATGTCCGTGCCATTCGTTAATTCAGAAGCGTCAATTTTACAGTTTTGAAAAGATGTCGAAATCAATTATGACATCATCAGTGATGTCACAATTGACATTATCGGTTTTAAAATTACTGTCTTAGATGATGTCCGTGCCATCCGTGAGTTCAGAATCGTCAAATTTACAGTTTCTAAAAGATGGTCGAAATCAATTATGACATCATCAGTGATGTCACAATTGACATTATCGGTTTTAAAATTACAGTCGTAGATGATGTCTGTGCCATCCGTGAGTTCAGAAGCGTCAATTTTACAGTTTCGAAAAGATGGTCAAAATAAATTATGACAACATCAGTGATGTAACAATTGACATTATCGGTTTTAAAATTAGTCGTAGATGATGTCCGTTCCATCCGTGAGTTCAGACGCGTCAATTTTACAGTTTTGAAAAGATGGTCGAAATCAATTATGACATCATCAGTGATGTCACAATTGACATTATCGGTTTTAACCCCTTCCCGACATTTGACGTACATTTACGTCATGGTCGGGAAGTACTTCCCGACACATGGCATAAATGTACGTCATGGTTTCTAACTGTCACTGCGTCTATAGACGCAGTGACAGTTAGGTGATGTCTGCTGTCCCTGACAGCAGACATCCCCCCTCGCCGCCCAGGGGGGCCCCCCCGGTCGGCGATCGCTGTGATTGGCTGTTCAAATCTGAACAGCCATTCACAGCGTTTCCTGTGTTACCGGCGGCTAAGCCGCTCGGTAACACAGGGATCGGTGGTGATCGGTGCTGTCAAGTACAGCACCGATCACCACCGATGTGCAGCCCCCCCCCTCCCACCCGCCGGGCACTCACCCGGCAGCAGCAGCAGCTCCCCCGGCTCCCCCGGCAGCTCAGCACAGCAGCGCTGCCCTCCTCCCTCCTCCCCCCTCCCCCCGCAGCAGCAGCAGCATCAAGCTGCACAAAAATAAAATGTGGCATGAATGAATGAATAAATAAATATATATATATATATATATATATATATATACACACACATATATATATATATGTGTGTGTATATATATGTATATATATATATATATATATATATATATATATATATATATATATATATACACACATACATATATATATATATGTGTGTGTGTGTGTGTGTGTATATGTATATATATATATATATATATATATATATATATGTGTATATATATATATATATATATATATATATATATATACATACACACATATATATATATATATATATATATATATATATAGATATTCCCGCGACATATGATGTATATATACGTCATGGTCGGGAGGTACTTCCCGACCGAAGACGTATATATACGTCATGGTTTTAAACTGTCACCGCGTCTATAGACGCGGTGACAGTTTGGAGATGTCTGCTGTCCCTGACAGCAGACATCCCCCCTCGCGGCGATCGCTGCGATTGGCTGTTCAAATGTGAACAGCCAATTGCAGCGTTTTCTGTGTTACCGGCGGCTAAGCCGCTCGGTAACACAGTGATCGGTGGTGATCGGTGCTGTTAAGTACAGCACCGATCACCACCGATCGCCAGCCCCCCCATCCCACCCGGCAGCCCCCCCTCCCTCCCACCCACCCGGCTGCCGCAGCGCCAGCACCCCTCCCAACCCCCCACCAGCCGCAGCGCCAGCCCCCCTCCCAAAGCTGGTGACCAAAATGGGGTCACATGTGGGGGGGTTCCACTGTATTGGTGCTTCGGGGGTCTTGCTAATGCGACATAGCACCCACCATTCATTCCACCACCAAATATCACTCCTTCCCTTCTGAGTCCTGCCATGCACCCAACTGGTATTTTTTGGTCACATGTGAGGCATTGCCGTACTCGGGAGAAATTGGGGCACCGATTTTGGGGTGCTTTGTCTCCTTCATTCCTTGTGAAAATGAAAAATTTTGAGCCAGATCTTCATTTTTGTGTAAAAAATTACATTTTTTTACACAAAAATGCAGATCTGGCTCAAAATTTTTCATTTTCACAAGGAATGAAGGAGACAAAGCACCCCAAAATCTGTGCCCCAATTTCTCCTGAGTACGGCAATGCCTCACATGTGACCAAAAAATAACAGTTGGGTGCATGGCAGGACTCAGAAGGGAAGGAGTGATTTTTGGATTTTGCAGCACAGATTCTGGTTGAATGACCCCTGAAGCACCCATACAGTGGAACCCCCCCACAAGTGACCCCATTTTGAAAACTACACCCTTCAGGGAATTCATCAGGGGGTATAGTGTACATTTCAAACCCCCAGGGGTTTCACCAATTTTGATACAACTGAGCTGTGAAAATGAAAAATTAAATTTTTTCATTTTCACAGTCCAGTTGTATCAAAATTGGTGAAACCCCTGGGGGTTTGAAATGTACACTATACCCCTAAATGAATTCCCTGAAGGGTGTAGTTTGCAAAATGGGGTGACTTGTGGGGGAGGTTCCTAACTTTTAGCACTTATGGTGCCTAGAAACCTACATGGTGCCTAAAAAAAAATCTCATAAAAAGGAGGCTCCAAAATCAAGTAGGTGCTCCTTCTATTATGAAGCCTGTGGTTTGGTCACCGTGCACACTAGGGCCACATATAGGATATTTATGAAAACAAAAGAATTGGGGGAATCAATTTTTAGTCACATTTCTCTAGTAAAATCTACTGTATTCGTTAGAAAAATGTATTAAAATTGAAACTCTGCAAAAAAAAAGAAATTTTGAAATTTCACCGACACTTTGTTTTAATTCCTGTGAAACACCTAAAGGGTTAACAAACTTCCAAAATGCTGTTTTGAATACTGTGAGGGGTGCAGTTTTTGAAATGGCATCATTTATGGGGGTGTCTCACATACAAGTCCCTCAAAGTCACATCAGAACTGAACTGGTCCCTAAAAAAATCAGTGTTTGAAATTTTCTTGAAAATTTGAGAATTTGCTATTCATATTTGAAGCCTCCTAGTGTCCAAAAAAATGAAAAGGAAGTTGAAATAATGATGGAAACATAAAGTAGACATATGGTCTATGTTAGTTATTAACTATTTTGAGTGGTATGTTTATTTGTCTCACAAGCAGAAAATGTGACATTTTGCAAATTGCAAAATTTTCCATTTTTTCACGACATTTTGGTATTTTTCACAAAAAAACACAGACTGTATCGACCCAAATTTACCACTAATTTGAAGTACAATGTGTCACGAGAAAACAATCTCAAAATCACTGGGATAAGTAAAAGCAAAAAAAAGTTATCCCCACTTAAGTGAAACATGTCAGATTTGAAAAAAATGGCTCTGTCAGGAACGCAAAAACTGGCTCTGTCAGGAAGGGGTTAAAATTACTGTCGTAGATGATATCCGTGCCATCCGTGAGTTCAGAAGCGTCAATTTTACAGTTTCGAAAAGATGGTCGAAATCAATTATGACATCATCAGTGATGTCACAATTGACATTATCGGTTTTAAAATTACTGTCGTAGATGATGTCCAAGCCATCCGTGAGTTCAGAAGTGTCAATTTTACAGTTTCGAAAAAAAGGTCAAAATCAATTATGACATCATCAGTGATGTCACAATTGACATTATCGGTTTAAAAATTACTGTCGTAGATGATGTCCGTGCCATCCGTGAGTTCAGAAGCGTCAATTTTACAGTTTTGAAAAGATGGTCGAAATCAATTATGACATCATCAGTGATGTCACAATTGACATTATCGGTTTTAAAATTACTGTCGTAGATGATGTCCGTGCCATCCGTGAGTTAAGAAGCTTCAATTTTACAGTTTTAATAAGATGGTCGAAATCAATTATGACATCATCATTGATGTCACAATTGACATTATCGGTTTTAAAATTACTGTCGTAGATGATGTCCGTGCCATTCGTGAGTTCAGAAGCGTCAATTTTACAGTTTTGAAAAGATTTCGAAATCAATTATGACATCATCAGTGATGTCACAATTGACATTATCGGTTTTAAAATTACTGTCTTAGATGATGTCTGTGCCATCCGTGAGTTCAGAATCATTAAATTTACAGTTTCGAAAAGATGGTCGAAATCAATTATGACATAATCAGTGATGTCACAATTGACATTATCGGTTTTAAAATTACTGTCGTAGATGATGTCCAAGCCATCCGTGAGTTCAGAGGTGTCAATTTTACAGTTTCAAAATAAAAGTCAAAATCAATTATGACATCATCAGTGATGTCACAATTGACATTATCGGTTTAAAAATTACTGTCGTAGATGATGTCCGTGCCATCAGTGAGTTCAGAAGCGTCAATTTTACAGTTTCGAAAAGATGGTCAAAATCAATTATGACATCATCAGTGATGTCACAATTGACATTATCGGTTTTAAAATCACTGTCGTAGATGATGTCCGTGCCATCCGTGAGTTCAGAAGCGTCAATTTTACAGTTTTGAAAAGATGGTTGAAATCAATTATGACATCATCAGTGATGTCACAATTGACATTATCGGTTTTAGAATTACTGTCGTAGATGATGTCCAAGCCATCCGTGAGTTCAGAAGTGTCAATTTTACAGTTTCGAAAAAAAGGTCAAAATCAATTATGACATCATCAGTGATGTCACAATTGACATTATCGGTTAAAAAATTACTGTCGTAGATGATGTCCGTGCCATCCGTGAGTTCAGAAGCATCAATTTTACAGTTTCGAAAAGATGGTCAAAATCAATTATGACATCATCAGTGATGTCACAATTGACATTATCGGTTTTAAAATTACTGTCGTAGATGATGTCCGTGCCATCCGTGAGTTCAGAAGCGTCAATTTTACAGTTTCGAAAAGATGGTCAAAATCAATTATGACATCATCAGTGATGTCACAATTGACATTATCGGTTTTAAAATTACTGTCGTAGATGATGTCCGTTCCATCCGTGAGTTCAGACGCGTCAATTTTACAGTTTTGAAAAGATGGTCGAAATCAATTATGACATCATCAGTGATGTCACAATTGACATTATCGGTTTTAAAATTACTGTCGTAGATGATGTCCGTGCCATCCGTGAGTTCAGAAGCGTCAATTTTACAGTTTTGAAAAGATGGTCGAAATCAATTATGACATCATCAGTGATGTCACAATTGACATTATCGGTTTTAAAATTACTGTCGTAGATGATGTCCGTGCCATTCGTGAGTTCAGAAGCGTCAATTTTACAGTTTTGAAAAGATGTCGAAATCAATTATGACATCATCAGTGATGTCACAATTGACATTATCGGTTTTAAAATTACTGTCTTAGATGATGTCCGTGCCATCCGTGAGTTCAGAATCGTCAAATTTACAGTTTCGAAAAGATGGTCGAAATCAATTATGACATCATCAGTGATGTCACAATTGACATTATCGGTTTTAAAATTACTGTCGTAGATGATGTCCGTGCCATCCGTGAGTTAAGAAGCGTCAATTTTACAGTTTTGAAAAGATGGTTGAAATCAATTATGACATCATCAGTGATGTCACAATTGACATTATCGGTTTTAGAATTACTGTCGTAGATGATGTCCAAGCCATCCGTGAGTTCAGAAGTGTCAATTTTACAGTTTTGAAAAGATGGTCGAAATCAATTATGACATCATCAGTGATGTCACAATTGACATTATCGGTTTTAAAATTACTGTCGTAGATGATGTCCGTGCCATCCGTGAGTTAAGAAGCTTCAATTTTACAGTTTTGAAAAGATGGTCGAAATCAATTATGACATCATCAGTGATGTCACAATTGACATTATCGGTTTTAAAATTACTGTCGTAGATGATGTCCGTGCCATTCGTGAGTTCAGAAGCGTCAATTTTACAGTTTTGAAAAGATGTCGAAATCAATTATGACATCATCAGTGATGTCACAATTGACATTATCGGTTTTAAAATTACTGTCTTAGATGATGTCCGTGCCATCCGTGAGTTCAGAATCATCAAATTTACAGTTTCGAAAAGATGGTTGAAATCAATTATGACATCATCAATGATGTCACAATTGACATTATCGGTTTTAAAATTACTGTCGTAGATGATGTCCAAGCCATCCGTGAGTTCAGAAGTGTCAATTTTACAGTTTCGAAAAAAGGTCAAAATCAATTATGACATCATCAGTGATGTCCCAATTGACATTATCGGTTTAAAAATTACTGTCGTAGATGATGTCCGTGCCATCCGTGAGTTCAGAAGCGTCAATTTTACAGTTTCGAAAAGATGGTCAAAATCAATTATGACATCATCAGTGATGTCACAATTGACATTATCGGTTTTAAAATCACTGTCGTAGATGATGTCCGTGCCATCCGTGAGTTCAGAAGCGTCAATTTTACAGTTTTGAAAAGATGGTTGAAATCAATTATGACATCATCAGTGATGTCACAATTGACATTATCGGTTTTAGAATTACTGTCGTAGATGATGTCCGTGCCATCCGTGATTTCAGAAGCGTCAATTTTACAGTTTTGAAAAGATGGTCGAAATCAATTATGACATCATCAGTGATGTCACAATTGACATTATCGGTTTTAAAATTACTGTCTTAGAAGATGTCTTTGCCATCCGTGAGTTCAGAAGTGTCAATTTTACAGTTTCGAAAAAAAGGTCAAAATCAATTATGACATCATCAGTGATGTCACAATTGACATTATCGGTTTTAAAATTACTGTCGTAGATGATGTCCGTGCCATCTGTGAGTTCAGAAGCGTCAATTTTACAGTTTCGAAAAGATGGTCAAAATCAATTATGACATCATCAGTGATGTCACAATTGACATTATCGGTTTTAAAATTACTGTCGTAGATGATGTCCGTGCCATCCGTGTGTTAAGAAGCGTCAATTTTACAGTTTTGAAAAGATGGTCGAAATCAATTATGACATCATCAGTGATGTCACAATTGACATTATCGGTTTTAAAATTACTGTCGTAGATGATGTCCGTGCCATCCGTGAGTTCAGAATCGTCAAATTTACAGTTTCGAAAAGTTGGTCGAAATCAATTATGACATCATCAGTGATGTCACAATTGACATTATCGGTTTTAAAATTACTGTCGTAGATGATGTCCAAGCCATCCGTGAGTTCAGAAGTGTCAATTTTACAGATTCGAAAAAAAGGTCAAAATCAATTATGACATCATCAGTGATGTCACAATTGACATTATCGGTTTAAAAATTACTGTCGTAGATGATGTCCGTGCCATTCGTGAGTTCAGAAGCGTCAATTTTACAGTTTTGAAAAGATGTCAAAATCAATTATGACATCATCAGTGATGTCACAATTAACATTATCGGTTTTAAAATTACTGTCTTAGATGATGTCCGTGCCATCCGTGAGTTCACAATCGTCAAATTTACAGTTTCGAAAAGATGGTCGAAATCAATTATGACATCATCAGTGATGTCACAATTGACATTATCGGTTTTAAAATTACTGTCGTAGATGATGTCCGTGCCATCCGTGAGTTCAGAAGCGTCAATTTTACAGTTTCGAAAAGATGGTCAAAATCAATTATGACATCATCAGTGATGTCACAATTGACATTATCGGTTTTAAAATTACTGTCGTAGATGATGTCCGTTCCATCCGTGAGTTCAGACGCGTCAATTTTACAGTTTTGAAAAGATGGTCGAAATCAATTATGACATCATCAGTGATGTCACAATTGACATTATCGGTTTTAAAATTACTGTCGTAAATGATATCCGTGCCATCCGTGAGTTCAGAAGCGTCAATTTTACAGTTTTGAAAAGATGGTCGAAATCAATTATGACATCATCAGTGATGTCACAATTGACATTATCGGTTTTAAAATTACTGTCGTAGATGATGTCCGTGCCATTCGTGAGTTCAGAAGCGTCAATTTTACAGTTTTGAAAAGATGTCGAAATCAATTATGACATCATCAGTGATGTCACAATTGACATTATCGGTTTTAAAATTACTGTCTTAGATGATGTCCGTGCCATCCGTGAGTTCAGAATCGTCAAATTTACAGTTTCGAAAAGATGGTCGAAATCGATTATGACATCATCAATGATGTCACAATTGACATTATCGGTTTTAAAATTACTGTCGTAGATGATGTCCAAGCCATCCGTGAGTTCAGAAGTGTCAATTTTACAGTTTCGAAAAAAGGTCAAAATCAATTATGACATCATCAGTGATGTCCCAATTGACATTATCGGTTTAAAAATTACTGTCGTAGATGATGTCCGTGCCATCCGTGAGTTCAGAAGCGTCAATTTTACAGTTTCGAAAAGATGGTCAAAATCAATTATGACATCATCAGTGATGTCACAATTGACATTATCGGTTTTAAAATCACTGTCGTAGATGATGTCCGTGCCATCCGTGAGTTCAGAAGCGTCAATTTTACAGTTTTGAAAAGATGGTTGAAATCAATTATGACATCATCAGTGATGTCACAATTGACATTATCGGTTTTAGAATTACTGTCGTAGATGATGTCCGTGCCATCCGTGATTTCAGAAGCGTCAATTTTACAGTTTTGAAAAGATGGTCGAAATCAATTATGACATCATCAGTGATGTCACAATTGACATTATCGGTTTTAAAATTACTGTCGTAGATGATGTCCGTGCCATCCGTGTGTTAAGAAGCGTCAATTTTACAGTTTTGAAAAGATGGTCGAAATCAATTATGACATCATCAGTGATGTCACAATTGACATTATCGGTTTTAAAATTACTGTCGTAGATGATGTCCGTGCCATCCGTGAGTTCAGAATCGTCAAATTTACAGTTTCGAAAAGTTGGTCGAAATCAATTATGACATCATCAGTGATGTCACAATTGACATTATCGGTTTTAAAATTACTGTCGTAGATGATGTCCAAGCCATCCGTGAGTTCAGAAGTGTCAATTTTACAGATTCGAAAAAAAGGTCAAAATCAATTATGACATCATCAGTGATGTCACAATTGACATTATCGGTTTAAAAATTACTGTCGTAGATGATGTCCGTGCCATTCGTGAGTTCAGAAGCGTCAATTTTACAGTTTTGAAAAGATGTCAAAATCAATTATGACATCATCAGTGATGTCACAATTAACATTATCGGTTTTAAAATTACTGTCTTAGATGATGTCCGTGCCATCCGTGAGTTCACAATCGTCAAATTTACAGTTTCGAAAAGATGGTCGAAATCAATTATGACATCATCAGTGATGTCACAATTGACATTATCGGTTTTAAAATTACTGTCGTATATGATGTCCGTGCCATCCGTGAGTTCAGAAGCGTCAATTTTACAGTTTCGAAAAGATGGTCAAAATCAATTATGACATCATCAGTGATGTCACAATTGACATTATCGGTTTTAAAATTACTGTCGTAGATGATGTCCGTTCCATCCGTGAGTTCAGACGCGTCAATTTTACAGTTTTGAAAAGATGGTCGAAATCAATTATGACATCATCAGTGATGTCACAATTGACATTATCGGTTTTAAAATTACTGTCGTAAATGATATCCGTGCCATCCGTGAGTTCAGAAGCGTCAATTTTACAGTTTTGAAAAGATGGTCGAAATCAATTATGACATCATCAGTGATGTCACAATTGACATTATCGGTTTTAAAATTACTGTCGTAGATGATGTCCGTGCCATTCGTGAGTTCAGAAGCGTCAATTTTACAGTTTTGAAAAGATGTCGAAATCAATTATGACATCATCAGTGATGTCACAATTGACATTATCGGTTTTAAAATTACTGTCTTAGATGATGTCCGTGCCATCCGTGAGTTCAGAATCGTCAAATTTACAGTTTCGAAAAGATGGTCGAAATCGATTATGACATCATCAGTGATGTCACAATTGACATTATCGGTTTTAAAATTACTGTCGTAGATGATGTCCAAGCCATCCGTGAGTTCAGAAGTGTCAATTTTACAGTTTCGAAAAAAAGGTCAAAATCAATTATGACATCATCAGTGATGTCACAATTGACATTGTCGGTTTAAAAATTACTGTCGTAGATGATGTCCGTGCCATCCGTGAGTTCAGAAGCGTCAATTTTACAGTTTTGAAAAGATGGTCGAAATCAATTATGACATCATCAGTGATGTCACAACTGACATTATCGGTTTTAAAATTACTGTCGTAGATGATGTCCGTGCCATTCGTGAGTTCAGAAGCGTCAATTTTACAGTTTTGAAAAGATGTCAAAATCAATTATGACATCATCAGTGATGTCACAATTAACATTATCGGTTTTAAAATTACTGTCTTAGATGATGTCCGTGCCATCCGTGAGTTCACAATCGTCAAATTTACAGTTTCGAAAAGATGGTCGAAATCAATTATGACATCATCAGTGATGTCACAATTGACATTATCGGTTTTAAAATTACTGTCGTAGATGATGTCCGTGCCATCCGTGAGTTCAGAAGCGTCAATTTTACAGTTTCGAAAAGATGGTCAAAATCAATTATGACATCATCAGTGATGTCACAATTGACATTATCGGTTTTAAAATTACTGTCGTAGATGATGTCCGTTCCATCCGTGAGTTCAGACGCGTCAATTTTACAGTTTTGAAAAGATGGTCGAAATCAATTATGACATCATCAGTGATGTCACAATTGACATTATCGGTTTTAAAATTACTGTCGTAGATGATATCCGTGCCATCCGTGAGTTCAGAAGAGTCAATTTTACAGTTTCGAAAAGATGGTCGAAATCAATTATGACATCATCAGTGATGTCACAATTGACATTATCGGTTTTAAAATTACTGTCGTAGATGATGTCCGTGCCATCCGTGAGTTAAGAAGCGTCAATTTTACAGTTTTGAAAAGATGGTCAAAATCAATTATGACATCATCAGTGATGTCACAATTAACATTATCGGTTTTAAAATTACTGTCTTAGATGATGTCCGTGCCATCCGTGAGTTCACAATCGTCAAATTTACAGTTTCGAAAAGATGGTCGAAATCAATTATGACATCATCAGTGATGTCACAATTGACATTATCGGTTTTAAAATTACTGTCGTAGATGATGTCCGTGCCATCCGTGAGTTCAGAAGCGTCAATTTTACAGTTTCGAAAAGATGGTCAAAATCAATTATGACATCATCAGTGATGTCACAATTGACATTATCGGTTTTAAAATTACTGTCGTAGATGATGTCCGTTCCATCCGTGAGTTCAGACGCGTCAATTTTACAGTTTTGAAAAGATGGTCGAAATCAATTATGACATCATCAGTGATGTCACAATTGACATTATCGGTTTTAAAATTACTGTCGTAAATGATATCCGTGCCATCCGTGAGTTCAGAAGCGTCAATTTTACAGTTTTGAAAAGATGGTCGAAATCAATTATGACATCATCAGTGATGTCACAATTGACATTATCGGTTTTAAAATTACTGTCGTAGATGATGTCCGTGCCATTCGTGAGTTCAGAAGCGTCAATTTTACAGTTTTGAAAAGATGTCGAAATCAATTATGACATCATCAGTGATGTCACAATTGACATTATCGGTTTTAAAATTACTGTCTTAGATGATGTCCGTGCCATCCGTGAGTTCAGAATCGTCAAATTTACAGTTTCGAAAAGATGGTCGAAATCGATTATGACATCATCAGTGATGTCACAATTGACATTATCGGTTTTAAAATTACTGTCGTAGATGATGTCCAAGCCATCCGTGAGTTCAGAAGTGTCAATTTTACAGTTTCGAAAAAAAGGTCAAAATCAATTATGACATCATCAGTGATGTCACAATTGACATTGTCGGTTTAAAAATTACTGTCGTAGATGATGTCCGTGCCATCCGTGAGTTCAGAAGCGTCAATTTTACAGTTTTGAAAAGATGGTCGAAATCAATTATGACATCATCAGTGATGTCACAACTGACATTATCGGTTTTAAAATTACTGTCGTAGATGATGTCCGTGCCATTCGTGAGTTCAGAAGCGTCAATTTTACAGTTTTGAAAAGATGTCAAAATCAATTATGACATCATCAGTGATGTCACAATTAACATTATCGGTTTTAAAATTACTGTCTTAGATGATGTCCGTGCCATCCGTGAGTTCAGAATCGTCAAATTTACAGTTTCGAAAAGATGGTCGAAATCAATTATGACATCATCAGTGATGTCACAATTGACATTATCGGTTTTAAAATTACTGTCGTAGATGATGTCCGTGCCATCCGTGAGTTCAGAAGCGTCAATTTTACAGTTTCGAAAAGATGGTCAAAATCAATTATGACATCATCAGTGATGTCACAATTGACATTATCGGTTTTAAAATTACTGTCGTAGATGATGTCCGTTCCATCCGTGAGTTCAGACGCGTCAATTTTACAGTTTTGAAAAGATGGTCGAAATCAATTATGACATCATCAGTGATGTCACAATTGACATTATCGGTTTTAAAATTACTGTCGTAGATGATATCCGTGCCATCCGTGAGTTCAGAAGAGTCAATTTTACAGTTTCGAAAAGATGGTCAAAATCAATTATGACATCATCAGTGATGTCACAATTGACATTATCGGTTTTAAAATGACTGTCTTAGATGATGTCCGTGCCATCCGTGAGTTCAGAATCATTAAATTTACAGTTTCGAAAAGATGGTCGAAATCAATTATGACATAATCAGTGATGTCACAATTGACATTATCGGTTTTAAAATTACTGTCGTAGATGATGTCCAAGCCATCCGTGAGTTCAGAGGTGTCAATTTTACAGTTTCAAAATAAAAGTCAAAATCAATTATGACATCATCAGTGATGTCACAATTGACATTATCGGTTTTAAAATTACTGTCGTAGATGATGTCCGTGCCATCCGTGAGTTAAGAAGCGTCAATTTTACAGTTTTGAAAAGATGGTCAAAATCAATTATGACATCATCAGTGATGTCACAATTGACATTATCGGTTTTAAAATTACTGTCGTAGATGATGTGCGTGCCATTCGTGAGTTCAGAAGCGTCAATTTTACAGTTTTGAAAAGATGTCGAAATCAATTATGACATCATCAGTGATGTCACAATTGACATTATCGGTTTTAAAATGACTGTCTTAGATGATGTCCGTGCCATCCGTGAGTTCAGAATCATTAAATTTACAGTTTCGAAAAGATGGTCGAAATCAATTATGACATAATCAGTGATGTCACAATTGACATTATCGGTTTTAAAATTACTGTCGTAGATGATGTCCAAGCCATCCGTGAGTTCAGAGGTGTCAATTTTACAGTTTCAAAATAAAAGTCAAAATCAATTATGACATCATCAGTGATGTCACAATTGACATTATCGGTTTAAAAATTACTGTCGTAGATGATGTCCGTGCCATCAGTGAGTTCAGAAGCGTCAATTTTACAGTTTCGAAAAGATGGTCAAAATCAATTATGACATCATCAGTGATGTCACAATTGACATTATCGGTTTTAAAATCACTGTCGTAGATGATGTCCGTGCCATCCGTGAGTTCAGAAGCGTCAATTTTACAGTTTTGAAAAGATGGTTGAAATCAATTATGACATCATCAGTGATGTCACAATTGACATTATCGGTTTTAGAATTACTGTCGTAGATGATGTCCAAGCCATCCGTGAGTTCAGAAGTGTCAATTTTACAGTTTCGAAAAAAAGGTCAAAATCAATTATGACATCATCAGTGATGTCACAATTGACATTATCGGTTTAAAAATTACTGTCGTAGATGATGTCCGTGCCATCAGTGAGTTCAGAAGCGTCAATTTTACAGTTTCGAAAAGATGGTCAAAATCAATTATGACATCATCAGTGATGTCACAATTGACATTATCGGTTTTAAAATCACTGTCGTAGATGATGTCCAAGCCATCCGTGAGTTAAGAAGCTTCAATTTTACAGTTTTGAAAAGATGGTCGAAATCAATTATGACATCATCAGTGATGTCACAATTGACATTATCGGTTTTAAAATTACTGTCGTAGATGATGTCCGTGCCATTCGTGAGTTCAGAAGCGTCAATTTTACAGTTTTGAAAAGATGTCGAAATCAATTATGACATCATCAGTGATGTCACAATTGACATTATCGGTTTTAAAATTACTGTCTTAGATGATGTCCGTGCCATCCGTGAGTTCAGAATCATCAAATTTACAGTTTCGAAAAGATGGTTGAAATCAATTATGACATCATCAATGATGTCACAATTGACATTATCGGTTTTAAAATTACTGTCGTAGATGATGTCCAAGCCATCCGTGAGTTCAGAAGTGTCAATTTTACAGTTTCGAAAAAAGGTCAAAATCAATTATGACATCATCAGTGATGTCCCAATTGACATTATCGGTTTAAAAATTACTGTCGTAGATGATGTCCGTGCCATCCGTGATTTCAGAAGCGTCAATTTTACAGTTTTGAAAAGATGGTCGAAATCAATTATGACATCATCAGTGATGTCACAATTGACATTATCGGTTTTAAAATTACTGTCTTAGAAGATGTCTTTGCCATCCGTGAGTTCAGAAGTGTCAATTTTACAGTTTCGAAAAAAAGGTCAAAATCAATTATGACATCATCAGTGATGTCACAATTGACATTATCGGTTTTAAAATTACTGTCGTAGATGATGTCCGTGCCATCTGTGAGTTCAGAAGCGTCAATTTTACAGTTTCGAAAAGATGGTCAAAATCAATTATGACATCATCAGTGATGTCACAATTGACATTATCGGTTTTAAAATTACTGTCGTAGATGATGTCCGTGCCATCCGTGAGTTAAGAAGCGTCAATTTTACAGTTTTGAAAAGATGGTCGAAATCAATTATGACATCATCAGTGATGTCACAATTGACATTATCTGTTTTAAAATTACTGTCGTAGATGATGTCCGTGCCATCCGTGAGTTCAGAATCGTCAAATTTATAATTTCGAAAAGTTGGTCGAAATCAATTATGACATCATCAGTGATGTCACAATTGACATTATCGGTTTTAAAATTACTGTCGTAGATGATGTCCAAGCCATCCGTGAGTTCAGAAGTGTCAATTTTACAGATTCGAAAAAAAGGTCAAAATCAATTATGACATCATCAGTGATGTCACAATTGACATTATCGGTTTAAAAATTACTGTCGTAGATGATGTCCGTGCCATTCGTGAGTTCAGAAGCGTCAATTTTACAGTTTTGAAAAGATGTCAAAATCAATTATGACATCATCAGTGATGTCACAATTAACATTATCGGTTTTAAAATTACTGTCTTAGATGATGTCCGTGCCATCCGTGAGTTCACAATCGTCAAATTTACAGTTTCGAAAAGATGGTCGAAATCAATTATGACATCATCAGTGATGTCACAATTGACATTATCGGTTTTAAAATTACTGTCGTAGATGATGTCCGTGCCATCCGTGAGTTCAGAAGCGTCAATTTTACAGTTTCGAAAAGATGGTCAAAATCAATTATGACATCATCAGTGATGTCACAATTGACATTATCGGTTTTAAAATTACTGTCGTAGATGATGTCCGTTCCATCCGTGAGTTCAGACGCGTCAATTTTACAGTTTTGAAAAGATGGTCGAAATCAATTATGACATCATCAGTGATGTCACAATTGACATTATCGGTTTTAAAATTACTGTCGTAGATGATATCCGTGCCATCCGTGAGTTCAGAAGCGTCAATTTTACAGTTTTGAAAAGATGGTCGAAATCAATTATGACATCATCAGTGATGTCACAATTGACATTATCGGTTTTAAAATTACTGTCGTAGATGATGTCCGTGCCATTCGTGAGTTCAGAAGCGTCAATTTTACAGTTTTGAAAAGATGTCGAAATCAATTATGACATCATCAGTGATGTCACAATTGACATTATCGGTTTTAAAATTACTGTCTTAGATGATGTCCGTGCCATCCGTGAGTTCAGAATCGTCAAATTTACAGTTTCGAAAAGATGGTCGAAATCAATTATGACATCATCAGTGATGTCACAATTGACATTATCGGTTTTAAAATTACTGTCGTAGATGATGTCCGTTCCATCCGTGAGTTCAGACGCGTCAATTTTACAGTTTTGAAAAGATGGTCGAAATCAATTATGACATCATCAGTGATGTCACAATTGACATTATCGGTTTTAAAATTACTGTCGTAGATGATATCCGTGCCATCCGTGAGTTCAGAAGAGTCAATTTTACAGTTTCGAAAAGATGGTCGAAATCAATTATGACATCATCAGTGATGTCACAATTGACATTATCGGTTTTAAAATTACTGTCGTAGATGATGTCCGTGCCATCCGTGAGTTAAGAAGCGTCAATTTTACAGTTTTGAAAAGATGGTCAAAATCAATTATGACATCATCAGTGATGTCACAATTGACATTATCGGTTTTAAAATTACTGTCGTAGATGATGTGCGTGCCATTCGTGAGTTCAGAAGCGTCAATTTTACAGTTTTGAAAAGATGTCGAAATCAATTATGACATCATCAGTGATGTCACAATTGACATTATCGGTTTTAAAATGACTGTCTTAGATGATGTCCGTGCCATCCGTGAGTTCAGAATCATTAAATTTACAGTTTCGAAAAGATGGTCGAAATCAATTATGACATAATCAGTGATGTCACAATTGACATTATCGGTTTTAAAATTACTGTCGTAGATGATGTCCAAGCCATCCGTGAGTTCAGAGGTGTCAATTTTACAGTTTCAAAATAAAAGTCAAAATCAATTATGACATCATCAGTGATGTCACAATTGACATTATCGGTTTAAAAATTACTGTCGTAGATGATGTCCGTGCCATCAGTGAGTTCAGAAGCGTCAATTTTACAGTTTCGAAAAGATGGTCAAAATCAATTATGACATCATCAGTGATGTCACAATTGACATTATCGGTTTTAAAATCACTGTCGTAGATGATGTCCGTGCCATCCGTGAGTTCAGAAGCGTCAATTTTACAGTTTTGAAAAGATGGTTGAAATCAATTATGACATCATCAGTGATGTCACAATTGACATTATCGGTTTTAGAATTACTGTCGTAGATGATGTCCAAGCCATCCGTGAGTTCAGAAGTGTCAATTTTACAGTTTCGAAAAAAAGGTCAAAATCAATTATGACATCATCAGTGATGTCACAATTGACATTATCGGTTTAAAAATTACTGTCGTAGATGATGTCCGTGCCATCCGTGAGTTCAGAAGCATCAATTTTACAGTTTTGAAAAGATGGTCGAAATCAATTATGACATCATCAGTGATGTCACAATTGACATTATCGGTTTTAAAATTACTGTCGTAGATGATGTCCGTGCCATCCGTGAGTTAAGAAGCTTCAATTTTACAGTTTTGAAAAGATGGTCGAAATCAATTATGACATCATCAGTGATGTCACAATTGACATTATCGGTTTTAAAATTACTGTCGTAGATGATGTCCGTGCCATTCGTGAGTTCAGAAGCGTCAATTTTACAGTTTTGAAAAGATGTCGAAATCAATTATGACATCATCAGTGATGTCACAATTGACATTATCGGTTTTAAAATTACTGTCTTAGATGATGTCCGTGCCATCCGTGAGTTCAGAATCATCAAATTTACAGTTTCGAAAAGATGGTTGAAATCAATTATGACATCATCAATGATGTCACAATTGACATTATCGGTTTTAAAATTACTGTCGTAGATGATGTCCAAGCCATCCGTGAGTTCAGAAGTGTCAATTTTACAGTTTCGAAAAAAGGTCAAAATCAATTATGACATCATCAGTGATGTCCCAATTGACATTATCGGTTTAAAAATTACTGTCGTAGATGATGTCCGTGCCATCCGTGAGTTCAGAAGCGTCAATTTTACAGTTTCGAAAAGATGGTCAAAATCAATTATGACATCATCAGTGATGTCACAATTGACATTATCGGTTTTAAAATCACTGTCGTAGATGATGTCCGTGCCATCCGTGAGTTCAGAAGCGTCAATTTTACAGTTTTGAAAAGATGGTTGAAATCAATTATGACATCATCAGTGATGTCACAATTGACATTATCGGTTTTAGAATTACTGTCGTAGATGATGTCCGTGCCATCCGTGATTTCAGAAGCGTCAATTTTACAGTTTTGAAAAGATGGTCGAAATCAATTATGACATCATCAGTGATGTCACAATTGACATTATCGGTTTTAAAATTACTGTCTTAGAAGATGTCTTTGCCATCCGTGAGTTCAGAAGTGTCAATTTTACAGTTTCGAAAAAAAGGTCAAAATCAATTATGACATCATCAGTGATGTCACAATTGACATTATCGGTTTTAAAATTACTGTCGTAGATGATGTCCGTGCCATCTGTGAGTTCAGAAGCGTCAATTTTACAGTTTCGAAAAGATGGTCAAAATCAATTATGACATCATCAGTGATGTCACAATTGACATTATCGGTTTTAAAATTACTGTCGTAGATGATGTCCGTGCCATCCGTGAGTTAAGAAGCGTCAATTTTACAGTTTTGAAAAGATGGTCGAAATCAATTATGACATCATCAGTGATGTCACAATTGACATTATCGGTTTTAAAATTACTGTCGTAGATGATGTCCGTGCCATCCGTGAGTTCAGAATCGTCAAATTTACAGTTTCGAAAAGTTGGTCGAAATCAATTATGACATCATCAGTGATGTCACAATTGACATTATCGGTTTTAAAATTACTGTCGTAGATGATGTCCAAGCCATCCGTGAGTTCAGAAGTGTCAATTTTACAGATTCGAAAAAAAGGTCAAAATCAATTATGACATCATCAGTGATGTCACAATTGACATTATCGGTTTAAAAATTACTGTCGTAGATGATGTCCGTGCCATTCGTGAGTTCAGAAGCGTCAATTTTACAGTTTTGAAAAGATGTCAAAATCAATTATGACATCATCAGTGATGTCACAATTAACATTATCGGTTTTAAAATTACTGTCTTAGATGATGTCCGTGCCATCCGTGAGTTCACAATCGTCAAATTTACAGTTTCGAAAAGATGGTCGAAATCAATTATGACATCATCAGTGATGTCACAATTGACATTATCGGTTTTAAAATTACTGTCGTAGATGATGTCCGTGCCATCCGTGAGTTCAGAAGCGTCAATTTTACAGTTTCGAAAAGATGGTCAAAATCAATTATGACATCATCAGTGATGTCACAATTGACATTATCGGTTTTAAAATTACTGTCGTAGATGATGTCCGTTCCATCCGTGAGTTCAGACGCGTCAATTTTACAGTTTTGAAAAGATGGTCGAAATCAATTATGACATCATCAGTGATGTCACAATTGACATTATCGGTTTTAAAATTACTGTCGTAGATGATATCCGTGCCATCCGTGAGTTCAGAAGCGTCAATTTTACAGTTTTGAAAAGATGGTCGAAATCAATTATGACATCATCAGTGATGTCACAATTGACATTATCGGTTTTAAAATTACTGTCGTAGATGATGTCCGTGCCATTCGTGAGTTCAGAAGCGTCAATTTTACAGTTTTGAAAAGATGTCGAAATCAATTATGACATCATCAGTGATGTCACAATTGACATTATCGGTTTTAAAATTACTGTCTTAGATGATGTCCGTGCCATCCGTGAGTTCAGAATCGTCAAATTTACAGTTTCGAAAAGATGGTCGAAATCAATTATGACATCATCAGTGATGTCACAATTGACATTATCGGTTTTAAAATTACTGTCGTAGATGATGTCCAAGCCATCCGTGAGTTCAGAAGTGTCAATTTTACAGTTTCGAAAAAAAGGTCAAAATCAATTATGACATCATCAGTGATGTCACAATTGACATTGTCGGTTTAAAAATTACTGTCGTAGATGATGTCCGTGCCATCCGTGAGTTCAGAAGCGTCAATTTTACAGTTTTGAAAAGATGGTCGAAATCAATTATGACATCATCAGTGATGTCACAACTGACATTATCGGTTTTAAAATTACTGTCGTAGATGATGTCCGTGCCATTCGTGAGTTCAGAAGCGTCAATTTTACAGTTTTGAAAAGATGTCAAAATCAATTATGACATCATCAGTGATGTCACAATTAACATTATTGGTTTTAAAATTACTGTCTTAGATGATGTCCGTGCCATCCGTGAGTTCACAATCGTCAAATTTACAGTTTCGAAAAGATGGTCGAAATCAATTATGACATCATCAGTGATGTCACAATTGACATTATCGGTTTTAAAATTACTGTCGTAGATGATGTCCGTGCCATCCGTGAGTTCAGAAGCGTCAATTTTACAGTTTCGAAAAGATGGTCAAAATCAATTATGACATCATCAGTGATGTCACAATTGACATTATCGGTTTTAAAATTACTGTCGTAGATGATGTCCGTTCCATCCGTGAGTTCAGACGCGTCAATTTTACAGTTTTGAAAAGATGGTCGAAATCAATTATGACATTATCAGTGATGTCACAATTGACATTATCGGTTTTAAAATTACTGTCGTAGATGATATCCGTGCCATCCGTGAGTTCAGAAGAGTCAATTTTACAGTTTCGAAAAGATGGTCGAAATCAATTATGACATCATCAGTGATGTCACAATTGACATTATCGGTTTAAAAATTACTGTCGTAGATGATGTCCGTGCCATCCGTGAGTTCAGAAGCATCAATTTTACAGTTTTGAAAAGATGGTCGAAATCAATTATGACATCATCAGTGATGTCACAATTGACATTATCGGTTTTAAAATTACTGTCGTAGATGATGTCCGTGCCATCCGTGAGTTAAGAAGCTTCAATTTTACAGTTTTGAAAAGATGGTCGAAATCAATTATGACATCATCAGTGATGTCACAATTGACATTATCGGTTTTAAAATTACTGTCGTAGATGATGTCCGTGCCATTCGTGAGTTCAGAAGCGTCAATTTTACAGTTTTGAAAAGATGTCGAAATCAATTATGACATCATCAGTGATGTCACAATTGACATTATCGGTTTTAAAATTACTGTCTTAGATGATGTCCGTGCCATCCGTGAGTTCAGAATCATCAAATTTACAGTTTCGAAAAGATGGTTGAAATCAATTATGACATCATCAATGATGTCACAATTGACATTATCGGTTTTAAAATTACTGTCGTAGATGATGTCCAAGCCATCCGTGAGTTCAGAAGTGTCAATTTTACAGTTTCGAAAAAAGGTCAAAATCAATTATGACATCATCAGTGATGTCCCAATTGACATTATCGGTTTAAAAATTACTGTCGTAGATGATGTCCGTGCCATCCGTGAGTTCAGAAGCGTCAATTTTACAGTTTCGAAAAGATGGTCAAAATCAATTATGACATCATCAGTGATGTCACAATTGACATTATCGGTTTTAAAATCACTGTCGTAGATGATGTCCGTGCCATCCGTGAGTTCAGAAGCGTCAATTTTACAGTTTTGAAAAGATGGTTGAAATCAATTATGACATCATCAGTGATGTCACAATTGACATTATCGGTTTTAAAATTACTGTCGTAGATGATGTCCGTGCCATCCGTGAGTTCAGAAGCGTCAATTTTACAGTTTCGAAAAGATGGTCAAAATCAATTATGACATCATCAGTGATGTCACAATTGACATTATCGTTTTTAAAATTACTGTCGTAGATGATGTCCGTTCCATCCGTGAGTTCAGACGCGTCAATTTTACAGTTTTGAAAAGATGGTCGAAATCAATTATGACATTATCAGTGATGTCACAATTGACATTATCGGTTTTAAAATTACTGTCGTAGATGATATCCGTGCCATCCGTGAGTTCAGAAGAGTCAATTTTACAGTTTCGAAAAGATGGTCGAAATCAATTATGACATCATCAGTGATGTCACAATTGACATTATCGGTTTAAAAATTACTGTCGTAGATGATGTCCGTGCCATCCGTGAGTTCAGAAGCATCAATTTTACAGTTTTGAAAAGATGGTCGAAATCAATTATGACATCATCAGTGATGTCACAATTGACATTATCGGTTTTAAAATTACTGTCGTAGATGATGTCCGTGCCATCCGTGAGTTAAGAAGCTTCAATTTTACAGTTTTGAAAAGATGGTCGAAATCAATTATGACATCATCAGTGATGTCACAATTGACATTATCGGTTTTAAAATTACTGTCGTAGATGATGTCCGTGCCATTCGTGAGTTCAGAAGCGTCAATTTTACAGTTTTGAAAAGATGTCGAAATCAATTATGACATCATCAGTGATGTCACAATTGACATTATCGGTTTTAAAATTACTGTCTTAGATGATGTCCGTGCCATCCGTGAGTTCAGAATCATCAAATTTACAGTTTCGAAAAGATGGTTGAAATCAATTATGACATCATCAATGATGTCACAATTGACATTATCGGTTTTAAAATTACTGTCGTAGATGATGTCCAAGCCATCCGTGAGTTCAGAAGTGTCAATTTTACAGTTTCGAAAAAAGGTCAAAATCAATTATGACATCATCAGTGATGTCCCAATTGACATTATCGGTTTAAAAATTACTGTCGTAGATGATGTCCGTGCCATCCGTGAGTTCAGAAGCGTCAATTTTACAGTTTCGAAAAGATGGTCAAAATCAATTATGACATCATCAGTGATGTCACAATTGACATTATCGGTTTTAAAATCACTGTCGTAGATGATGTCCGTGCCATCCGTGAGTTCAGAAGCGTCAATTTTACAGTTTTGAAAAGATGGTTGAAATCAATTATGACATCATCAGTGATGTCACAATTGACATTATCGGTTTTAGAATTACTGTCGTAGATGATGTCCGTGCCATCCGTGATTTCAGAAGCGTCAATTTTACAGTTTTGAAAAGATGGTCGAAATCAATTATGACATCATCAGTGATGTCACAATTGACATTATCGGTTTTAAAATTACTGTCTTAGAAGATGTCTTTGCCATCCGTGAGTTCAGAAGTGTCAATTTTACAGTTTCGAAAAAAAGGTCAAAATCAATTATGACATCATCAGTGATGTCACAATTGACATTATCGGTTTTAAAATTACTGTCGTAGATGATGTCCGTGCCATCTGTGAGTTCAGAAGCGTCAATTTTACAGTTTCGAAAAGATGGTCAAAATCAATTATGACATCATCAGTGATGTCACAATTGACATTATCGGTTTTAAAATTACTGTCGTAGATGATGTCCGTGCCATCCGTGAGTTAAGAAGCGTCAATTTTACAGTTTTGAAAAGATGGTCGAAATCAATTATGACATCATCAGTGATGTCACAATTGACATTATCGGTTTTAAAATTACTGTCGTAGATGATGTCCGTGCCATCCGTGAGTTCAGAATCGTCAAATTTACAGTTTCGAAAAGTTGGTCGAAATCAATTATGACATCATCAGTGATGTCACAATTGACATTATCGGTTTTAAAATTACTGTCGTAGATGATGTCCAAGCCATCCGTGAGTTCAGAAGTGTCAATTTTACAGATTCGAAAAAAAGGTCAAAATCAATTATGACATCATCAGTGATGTCACAATTGACATTATCGGTTTAAAAATTACTGTCGTAGATGATGTCCGTGCCATTCGTGAGTTCAGAAGCGTCAATTTTACAGTTTTGAAAAGATGTCAAAATCAATTATGACATCATCAGTGATGTCACAATTAACATTATCGGTTTTAAAATTACTGTCTTAGATGATGTCCGTGCCATCCGTGAGTTCACAATCGTCAAATTTACAGTTTCGAAAAGATGGTCGAAATCAATTATGACATCATCAGTGATGTCACAATTGACATTATCGGTTTTAAAATTACTGTCGTAGATGATGTCCGTGCCATCCGTGAGTTCAGAAGCGTCAATTTTACAGTTTCGAAAAGATGGTCAAAATCAATTATGACATCATCAGTGATGTCACAATTGACATTATCGGTTTTAAAATTACTGTCGTAGATGATGTCCGTTCCATCCGTGAGTTCAGACGCGTCAATTTTACAGTTTTGAAAAGATGGTCGAAATCAATTATGACATCATCAGTGATGTCACAATTGACATTATCGGTTTTAAAATTACTGTCGTAGATGATATCCGTGCCATCCGTGAGTTCAGAAGCGTCAATTTTACAGTTTTGAAAAGATGGTCGAAATCAATTATGACATCATCAGTGATGTCACAATTGACATTATCGGTTTTAAAATTACTGTCGTAGATGATGTCCGTGCCATTCGTGAGTTCAGAAGCGTCAATTTTACAGTTTTGAAAAGATGTCGAAATCAATTATGACATCATCAGTGATGTCACAATTGACATTATCGGTTTTAAAATTACTGTCTTAGATGATGTCCGTGCCATCCGTGAGTTCAGAATCGTCAAATTTACAGTTTCGAAAAGATGGTCGAAATCAATTATGACATCATCAGTGATGTCACAATTGACATTATCGGTTTTAAAATTACTGTCGTAGATGATGTCCAAGCCATCCGTGAGTTCAGAAGTGTCAATTTTACAGTTTCGAAAAAAAGGTCAAAATCAATTATGACATCATCAGTGATGTCACAATTGACATTGTCGGTTTAAAAATTACTGTCGTAGATGATGTCCGTGCCATCCGTGAGTTCAGAAGCGTCAATTTTACAGTTTTGAAAAGATGGTCGAAATCAATTATGACATCATCAGTGATGTCACAACTGACATTATCGGTTTTAAAATTACTGTCGTAGATGATGTCCGTGCCATTCGTGAGTTCAGAAGCGTCAATTTTACAGTTTTGAAAAGATGTCAAAATCAATTATGACATCATCAGTGATGTCACAATTAACATTATCGGTTTTAAAATTACTGTCTTAGATGATGTCCGTGCCATCCGTGAGTTCACAATCGTCAAATTTACAGTTTCGAAAAGATGGTCGAAATCAATTATGACATCATCAGTGATGTCACAATTGACATTATCGGTTTTAAAATTACTGTCGTAGATGATGTCCGTGCCATCCGTGAGTTCAGAAGCGTCAATTTTACAGTTTCGAAAAGATGGTCAAAATTCAATTATGACATCATCAGTGATGTCACAATTGACATGATCGGTTTTAAAATTACTGTCGTAGATGATGTCCGTTCCATCCGTGAGTTCAGACGCGTCAATTTTACAGTTTTGAAAAGATGGTCGAAATCAATTATGACATCATCAGTGATGTCACAATTGACATTATCGGTTTTAAAATTACTGTCGTAGATGATATCCGTGCCATCCGTGAGTTCAGAAGAGTCAATTTTACAGTTTCGAAAAGATGGTCGAAATCAATTATGACATCATCAGTGATGTCACAATTGACATTATCGGTTTTAAAATTACTGTCGTAGATGATGTCCGTGCCATCCGTGAGTTAAGAAGCGTCAATTTTACAGTTTTGAAAAGATGGTCAAAATCAATTACGACATCATCAGTGATGTCACAATTGACATTATCGGTTTTAAAATTACTGTCGTAGATGATGTGCGTGCCATTCGTGAGTTCAGAAGCGTCAATTTTACAGTTTTGAAAAGATGTCGAAATCAATTATGACATCATCAGTGATGTCACAATTGACATTATCGGTTTTAAAATTACTGTCGTAGATGATGTCCGTGCCATCCGTGAGTTCAGAATCGTCAAATTTACAGTTTCGAAAAGTTGGTCGAAATCAATTATGACATCATCAGTGATGTCACAATTGACATTATCGGTTTTAAAATTACTGTCGTAGATGATGTCCAAGCCATCCGTGAGTTCAGAAGTGTCAATTTTACAGATTCGAAAAAAAGGTCAAAATCAATTATGACATCATCAGTGATGTCACAATTGACATTATCGGTTTAAAAATTACTGTCGTAGATGATGTCCGTGCCATTCGTGAGTTCAGAAGCGTCAATTTTACAGTTTTGAAAAGATGTCAAAATCAATTATGACATCATCAGTGATGTCACAATTAACATTATCGGTTTTAAAATTACTGTCTTAGATGATGTCCGTGCCATCCGTGAGTTCACAATCGTCAAATTTACAGTTTCGAAAAGATGGTCGAAATCAATTATGACATCATCAGTGATGTCACAATTGACATTATCGGTTTTAAAATTACTGTCGTAGATGATGTCCGTGCCATCCGTGAGTTCAGAAGCGTCAATTTTACAGTTTCGAAAAGATGGTCAAAATCAATTATGACATCATCAGTGATGTCACAATTGACATTATCGGTTTTAAAATTACTGTCGTAGATGATGTCCGTTCCATCCGTGAGTTCAGACGCGTCAATTTTACAGTTTTGAAAAGATGGTCGAAATCAATTATGACATCATCAGTGATGTCACAATTGACATTATCGGTTTTAAAATTACTGTCGTAGATGATATCCGTGCCATCCGTGAGTTCAGAAGCGTCAATTTTACAGTTTCGAAAAGATGGTCGAAATCAATTATGACATCATCAGTGATGTCACAATTGACATTATCGGTTTTAAAATTACTGTCGTAGATGATGTCCGTGCCATCCGTGAGTTAAGAAGCGTCAATTTTACAGTTTTGAAAAGATGGTCAAAATCAATTATGACATCATCAGTGATGTCACAATTGACATTATCGGTTTTAAAATTACTGTCGTAGATGATGTCCGTGCCATTCGTGAGTTAAGAAGCGTCAATTTTACAGTTTTGAAAAGATGTCTAAATCAATTATGACATCATCAGTGATGTCACAATTGACATTATCGGTTTTAAAATTACTGTCTTAGATGATGTCCGTGCCATCCGTGAGTTCAGAAGCGTCAAATTTACAGTTTCGAAAAGATGGTCGAAATCAATTATGACATCATCAATGATGTCACAATTGACATTATCGGTTTTAAAATTACTGTCGTAGATGATGTCCGTGCCATTCGTGAGTTTAGAAGCGTCAATTTTACAGTTTTGAAAAGATGTCGAAATCAATTATGACATCATCAGTGATGTCACAATTGACATTATCGGTTTAAAAATTACTGTCGTAGATGATGTCCGTGCCATCCGTGAGTTCAGAAGCGTCAATTTTACAGTTTCGAAAAGATGGTCAAAATCAATTATGACATCATCAGTGATGTCACAATTGACATTATCGGTTTTAAAATCACTGTCGTAGATGATGTCCGTGCCATTCGTGAGTTCAGAAGCGTCAATTTTACAGTTTTGAAAAGATGGTTGAAATCAATTATGACATCATCAGTGATGTCACAATTGACATTATCGGTTTTAGAATTACTGTCGTAGATGATGTCCGTACCATCCGTGATTTCAGAAGCGTCAATTTTACAGTTTTGAAAAGATGGTCGAAATCAATTATGACATCATCAGTGATGTCACTATTGACATTATCGGTTTTAAAATTACTGTCTTAGAAGATGTCTGTGCCATCCGTGAGTTCACAATCGTCAAATTTACAGTTTCGAAAAGATGGTCGAAATCAATTATGACATCATCAGTGATGTCACAATTGACATTATCGGTTTTAAAATTACTGTCGTAGATGATGTCCGTGCCATCCGTGAGTTCAGAAGCGTCAATTTTACAGTTTCGAAAAGATGGTCAAAATCAATTATGACATCATTAGTGATGTCACAATTGACATTATCGGTTTTAAAATTACTGTCGTAGATGATGTCCGTGCCATCCGTGAGTTAAGAAGCGTCAATTTTACAGTTTTGAAAAGATGGTCGAAATCAATTATGACATCATCAGTGATGTCACAATTGACATTATCGGTTTTAAAATTACTGTCTTAGATGATGTCCGTGCCATCCGTGAGTTCAGAATCGTCAAATTTACAGTTTCGAAAAGATGGTCGAAATCAATTATGACATCATCAGTGATGTCACAATTGACATTATCGGTTTTAAAATTACTGTCGTAGATGATGTCCAAGCCATCCGTGAGTTCAGAAGTGTCAATTTTACAGTTTCGAAAAAAAGGTCAAAATCAATTATGACATCATCAGTGATGTCACAATTGACATTGTCGGTTTAAAAATTACTGTCGTAGATGATGTCCGTGCCATCCGTGAGTTCAGAAGCGTCAATTTTACAGTTTTGAAAAGATGGTCGAAATCAATTATGACATCATCAGTGATGTCACAACTGACATTATCGGTTTTAAAATTACTGTCGTAGATGATGTCCGTGCCATTCGTGAGTTCAGAAGCGTCAATTTTACAGTTTTGAAAAGATGTCAAAATCAATTATGACATCATCAGTGATGTCACAATTAACATTATCGGTTTTAAAATTACTGTCTTAGATGATGTCCGTGCCATCCGTGAGTTCACAATCGTCAAATTTACAGTTTCGAAAAGATGGTCGAAATCAATTATGACATCATCAGTGATGTCACAATTGACATTATCGGTTTTAAAATTACTGTCGTAGATGATGTCCGTGCCATCCGTGAGTTCAGAAGCGTCAATTTTACAGTTTCGAAAAGATGGTCAAAATCAATTATGACATCATCAGTGATGTCACAATTGACATTATCGGTTTTAAAATTACTGTCGTAGATGATGTCCGTTCCATCCGTGAGTTCAGACGCGTCAATTTTACAGTTTTGAAAAGATGGTCGAAATCAATTATGACATCATCAGTGATGTCACAATTGACATTATCGGTTTTAAAATTACTGTCGTAGATGATATCCGTGCCATCCGTGAGTTCAGAAGAGTCAATTTTACAGTTTCGAAAAGATGGTCGAAATCAATTATGACATCATCAGTGATGTCACAATTGACATTATCGGTTTTAAAATTACTGTCGTAGATGATGTCCGTGCCATCCGTGAGTTAAGAAGCGTCAATTTTACAGTTTTGAAAAGATGGTCAAAATCAATTATGACATCATCAGTGATGTCACAATTGACATTATCGGTTTTAAAATTACTGTCGTAGATGATGTGCGTGCCATTCGTGAGTTCAGAAGCGTCAATTTTACAGTTTTGAAAAGATGTCGAAATCAATTATGACATCATCAGTGATGTCACAATTGACATTATCGGTTTTAAAATTACTGTCTTAGATGATGTCCGTGCCATCCGTGAGTTCAGAATCGTCAAATTTACAGTTTCGAAAAGATGGTCGAAATCAATTATGACATCATCAGTGATGTCACAATTGACATTATCGGTTTTAAAATTACTGTCGTAGATGATGTCCGTGCCATTCGTGAGTTCAGAAGCGTCAATTTTACAGTTTTGAAAAGATGTCGAAATCAATTATGACATCATCAGTGATGTCACAATTGACATTATCGGTTTTAAAATTACTGTCTTAGATGATGTCCGTGCCATCCGTGAGTTCAGAATCATCAAATTTACAGTTTCGAAAAGATGGTTGAAATCAATTATGACATCATCAGTGATGTCACAATTGACATTATCGGTTTTAAAATTACTGTCGTAGATGATGTCCAAGCCATCCGTGAGTTCAGAAGCGTCAATTTTACAGTTTCGAAAAGATGGTCAAAATCAATTATGACATCATCAGTGATGTCCCAATTGACATTATCGGTTTAAAAATTACTGTCATAGATGATGTCCGTGCCATCCGTGAGTTCAGAAGCGTCAATTTTACAGTTTCGAAAAGATGGTCAAAATCAATTATGACATCATCAGTGATGTCACAATTGACATTATCGGTTTTAAAATCACTGTCGTAGATGATGTGCGTGCCATCCGTGAGTTCAGAAGCGTCAATTTTACAGTTTTGAAAAAAAGATGGTTGAAATCAATTATGACATCATCAGTGATGTCACAATTGACATTATCGGTTTTAGAATTACTGTCGTAGATAATGTCCGTGCCATCCGTGATTTCAGAAGCGTCAATTTTACAGTTTTGAAAAGATGGTCGAAATCAATTATGACATCATCAGTGATGTCACAATTGACATTATCGGTTTTAAAATTACTGTCTTAGAAGATGTCTGTGCCATCCGTGAATTCAGAAGTGTCAATTTTACAGTTTCGAAAAAAAGGTCAAAATCAATTATGACATCATCAGTGATGTCACAATTGACATTATCGGTTTTAAAATTACTGTCGTAGATGATGTCCGTGCCATCCGTGAGTTCAGAAGCGTCAATTTTACAGTTTCGAAAAGATGGTCAAAATCAATTATGACATCATCAGTGATGTCACAATTGACATTATCGGTTTTAAAATTACTGTCGTAGATGATGTCCGTGCCATCCGTGAGTTAAGAAGCGTCAATTTTACAGTTTTGAAAAGATGGTCGAAATCAATTATGACATCATCAGTGATGTCACAATTGACATTATCGGTTTTAAAATTACTGTCGTAGATGATGTCCGTGCCATCCGTGAGTTAAGAAGCGTCAATTTTACAGTTTTGAAAAGATGGTCGAAATCAATTATGACATCATCAGTGATGTCACAATTGACATTATCGGTTTTAAAATTACTGTCGTAGATGATGTCCGTGCCATTCGTGAGTTCAGAAGCGTCAATTTTACAGTTTTGAAAAGATGGTCGAAATCAATTATGACATCATCAGTGATGTCACAATTGACATTATCGGTTTTAAAATTACTGTCTTAGATGATGTCCGTGCCATCCGTGAGTTCAGAATCGTCAAATTTACAGTTTCGAAAAGATGGTCGAAATCAATTATGACATCATCAGTGATGTCACAATTGACATTATCGGTTTTAAAATTACTGTCGTAGATGATGTCCGTGCCATCCGTGAGTTCAGAAGCGTCAATTTTACAGTTTCGAAAAGATTGTCAAAATCAATTATGACATCATCAGTGATGTCACAATTGACATTATCGGTTTTAAAATTACTGTCGTAGATGATGTCCATTCCATCCGTGAGTTCAGACGCGTCAATTTTACAGTTTTGAAAAGATGGTCGAAATCAATTATGACATCATCAGTGATGTCACAATTGACATTATCGGTTTTAAAATTACTGTCGTAGATGATATCCGTGCCATCCGTGAGTTCAGAAGAGTCAATTTTACAGTTTCGAAAAGATGGTCGAAATCAATTATGACATCATCAGTGATGTCACAATTGACATTATCGGTTTTAAAATTACTGTCGTAGATGATGTCCGTGCCATCCGTGAGTTAAGAAGCGTCAATTTTACAGTTTTGAAAAGATGGTCAAAATCAATTATGACATCATCAGTGATGTCACAAGTGACATTATCGGTTTTAAAATTACTGTCGTAGATGATGTGCGTGCCATTCGTGAGTTCAGAAGCGTCAATTTTACAGTTTTGAAAAGATGTCGAAATCAATTATGACATCATCAGTGATGTCACAATTGACATTATCGGTTTTAAAATTACTGTCTTAGATGATGTCCGTGCCATCCGTGAGTTCAGAATCGTCAAATTTACAGTTTCGAAAAGATGGTCGAAATCAATTATGACATCATCAGTGATGTCACAATTGACATTATCGGTTTTAAAATTACTGTCGTAGATGATGTCCAAGCCATCCGTGAGTTCAGAAGTGTCAATTTTACAGTTTCGAAAAAAAGGTCAAAATCAATTATGACATCATCAGTGATGTCACAATTGACATTGTCGGTTTAAAAATTACTGTCGTAGATGATGTCCGTGCCATCCGTGAGTTCAGAAGCGTCAATTTTACAGTTTTGAAAAGATGGTCGAAATCAATTATGACATCATCAGTGATGTCACAACTGACATTATCGGTTTTAAAATTACTGTCGTAGATGATGTCCGTGCCATTCGTGAGTTCAGAAGCGTCAATTTTACAGTTTTGAAAAGATGTCAAAATCAATTATGACATCATCAGTGATGTCACAATTAACATTATCGGTTTTAAAATTACTGTCTTAGATGATGTCCGTGCCATCCGTGAGTTCACAATCGTCAAATTTACAGTTTCGAAAAGATGGTCGAAATCAATTATGACATCATCAGTGATGTCACAATTGACATTATCGGTTTTAAAATTACTGTCGTAGATGATGTCCGTGCCATCCGTGAGTTCAGAAGCGTCAATTTTACAGTTTCGAAAAGATGGTCAAAATCAATTATGACATCATCAGTGATGTCACAATTGACAATATCGGTTTTAAAATTACTGTCGTAGATGATGTCCGTTCCATCCGTGAGTTCAGACGCGTCAATTTTACAGTTTTGAAAAGATGGTCGAAATCAATTATGACATCATCAGTGATGTCACAATTGACATTATCGGTTTTAAAATTACTGTCGTAGATGATATCCGTGCCATCCGTGAGTTCAGAAGAGTCAATTTTACAGTTTCGAAAAGATGGTCGAAATCAATTATGACATCATCAGTGATGTCACAATTGACATTATCGGTTTTAAAATTACTGTCGTAGATGATGTCCGTGCCATCCGTGAGTTAAGAAGCGTCAATTTTACAGTTTTGAAAAGATGGTCAAAATCAATTATGACATCATCAGTGATGTCACAATTGACATTATCGGTTTTAAAATTACTGTCGTAGATGATGTGCGTGCCATTCGTGAGTTCAGAAGCGTCAATTTTACAGTTTTGAAAAGATGTCGAAATCAATTATGACATCATCAGTGATGTCACAATTGACATTATCGGTTTTAAAATGACTGTCTTAGATGATGTCCGTGCCATCCGTGAGTTCAGAATCATTAAATTTACAGTTTCGAAAAGATGGTCGAAATCAATTATGACATAATCAGTGATGTCACAATTGACATTATCGGTTTTAAAATTACTGTCGTAGATGATGTCCAAGCCATCCGTGAGTTCAGAGGTGTCAATTTTACAGTTTCAAAATAAAAGTCAAAATCAATTATGACATCATCAGTGATGTCACAATTGACATTATCGGTTTAAAAATTACTGTCGTAGATGATGTCCGTGCCATCAGTGAGTTCAGAAGCGTCAATTTTACAGTTTCGAAAAGATGGTCAAAATCAATTATGACATCATCAGTGATGTCACAATTGACATTATCGGTTTTAAAATCACTGTCGTAGATGATGTCCGTGCCATCCGTGAGTTCAGAAGCGTCAATTTTACAGTTTTGAAAAGATGGTTGAAATCAATTATGACATCATCAGTGATGTCACAATTGACATTATCGGTTTTAGAATTACTGTCGTAGATGATGTCCAAGCCATCCGTGAGTTCAGAAGTGTCAATTTTACAGTTTCGAAAAAAAGGTCAAAATCAATTATGACATCATCAGTGATGTCACAATTGACATTATCGGTTTAAAAATTACTGTCGTAGATGATGTCCGTGCCATCCGTGAGTTCAGAAGCATCAATTTTACAGTTTTGAAAAGATGGTCGAAATCAATTATGACATCATCAGTGATGTCACAATTGACATTATCGGTTTTAAAATTACTGTCGTAGATGATGTCCGTGCCATCCGTGAGTTAAGAAGCTTCAATTTTACAGTTTTGAAAAGATGGTCGAAATCAATTATGACATCATCAGTGATGTCACAATTGACATTATCGGTTTTAAAATTACTGTCTTAGATGATGTCCGTGCCATCCGTGAGTTCAGAATCATCTAATTTACAGTTTCGAAAAGATGGTTGAAATCAATTATGACATCATCAATGATGTCACAATTGACATTATCGGTTTTAAAATTACTGTCGTAGATGATGTCCAAGCCATCCGTGAGTTCAGAAGTGTCAATTTTACAGTTTCGAAAAAAGGTCAAAATCAATTATGACATCATCAGTGATGTCACAATTGACATTATCGGTTTTAAAATTACTGTCTTAGAAGATGTCTTTGCCATCCGTGAGTTCAGAAGTGTCAATTTTACAGTTTCGAAAAAAAGGTCAAAATCAATTATGACATCATCAGTGATGTCACAATTGACATTATCGGTTTTAAAATTACTGTCGTAGATGATGTCCGTGCCATCTGTGAGTTCAGAAGCGTCAATTTTACAGTTTCGAAAAGATGGTCAAAATCAATTATGACATCATCAGTGATGTCACAATTGACATTATCGGTTTTAAAATTACTGTCGTAGATGATGTCCGTGCCATCCGTGAGTTAAGAAGCGTCAATTTTACAGTTTTGAAAAGATGGTCGAAATCAATTATGACATCATCAGTGATGTCACAATTGACATTATCGGTTTTAAAATTACTGTCGTAGATGATGTCCGTGCCATCCGTGAGTTCAGAATCGTCAAATTTACAGTTTCGAAAAGTTGGTCGAAATCAATTATGACATCATCAGTGATGTCACAATTGACATTATCGGTTTTAAAATTACTGTCGTAGATGATGTCCAAGCCATCCGTGAGTTCAGAAGTGTCAATTTTACAGATTCGAAAAAAAGGTCAAAATCAATTATGACATCATCAGTGATGTCACAATTGACATTATCGGTTTAAAAATTACTGTCGTAGATGATGTCCGTGCCATTCGTGAGTTCAGAAGCGTCAATTTTACAGTTTTGAAAAGATGTCAAAATCAATTATGACATCATCATTGATGTCACAATTAACATTATCGGTTTTAAAATTACTGTCTTAGATGATGTCCGTGCCATCCGTGAGTTCACAATCGTCAAATTTACAGTTTCGAAAAGATGGTCGAAATCAATTATGACATCATCAGTGATGTCACAATTGACATTATCGGTTTTAAAATTACTGTCGTAGATGATGTCCGTGCCATCCGTGAGTTCAGAAGCGTCAATTTTACAGTTTCGAAAAGATGGTCAAAATCAATTATGACATCATCAGTGATGTCACAATTGACATTATCGGTTTTAAAATTACTGTCGTAGATGATGTCCGTTCCATCCGTGAGTTCAGACGCGTCAATTTTACAGTTTTGAAAAGATGGTCGAAATCAATTATGACATCATCAGTGATGTCACAATTGACATTATCGGTTTTAAAATTACTGTCGTAGATGATATCCGTGCCATCCGTGAGTTCAGAAGCGTCAATTTTACAGTTTTGAAAAGATGGTCGAAATCAATTATGACATCATCAGTGATGTCACAATTGACATTATCGGTTTTAAAATTACTGTCGTAGATGATGTCCGTGCCATTCGTGAGTTCAGAAGCGTCAATTTTACAGTTTTGAAAAGATGTCGAAATCAATTATGACATCATCAGTGATGTCACAATTGACATTATCGGTTTTAAAATTACTGTCTTAGATGATGTCCGTGCCATCTGTGAGTTCAGAATCGTCAAATTTACAGTTTCGAAAAGATGGTCGAAATCAATTATGACATCATCAGTGATGTCACAATTGACATTATCGGTTTTAAAATTACTGTCGTAGATGATGTCCAAGCCATCCGTGAGTTCAGAAGTGTCAATTTTACAGTTTCGAAAAAAAGGTCAAAATCAATTATGACATCATCAGTGATGTCACAATTGACATTGTCGGTTTAAAAATTACTGTCGTAGATGATGTCCATGCCATCCGTGAGTTCAGAAGCGTCAATTTTACAGTTTTGAAAAGATGGTCGAAATCAATTATGACATCATCAGTGATGTCACAACTGACATTATCGGTTTTAAAATTACTGTCGTAGATGATGTCCGTGCCATTCGTGAGTTCAGAAGCGTCAATTTTACAGTTTTGAAAAGATGTCAAAATCAATTATGACATCATCAGTGATGTCACAATTAACATTATCGGTTTTAAAATGACTGTCTTAGATGATGTCCGTGCCATCCGTGAGTTCACAATCGTCAAATTTACAGTTTCGAAAAGATGGTCGAAATCAATTATGACATCATCAGTGATGTCACAATTGACATTATCGGTTTTAAAATTACTGTCGTAGATGATGTCCGTGCCATCCGTGAGTTCAGAAGCGTCAATTTTACAGTTTCGAAAAGATGGTCAAAATCAATTATGACATCATCAGTGATGTCACAATTGACATTATCGGTTTTAAAATTACTGTCGTAGATGATGTCCGTTCCATCCGTGAGTTCAGACGCGTCAATTTTACAGTTTTGAAAAGATGGTCGAAATCAATTATGACATCATCAGTGATGTCACAATTGACATTATCGGTTTTAAAATTACTGTCGTAGATGATATCCGTGCCATCCGTGAGTTCAGAAGAGTCAATTTTACAGTTTCGAAAAGATGGTCGAAATCAATTATGACATCATCAGTGATGTCACAATTGACATTATCGGTTTTAAAATTACTGTCGTAGATGATGTCCGTGCCATCCGTGAGTTAAGAAGCGTCAATTTTACAGTTTTGAAAAGATGGTCAAAATCAATTACGACATCATCAGTGATGTCACAATTGACATTATCGGTTTTAAAATTACTGTCGTAGATGATGTGCGTGCCATTCGTGAGTTCAGAAGCGTCAATTTTACAGTTTTGAAAAGATGTCGAAATCAATTATGACATCATCAGTGATGTCACAATTGACATTATCGGTTTTAAAATTACTGTCGTAGATGATGTCCAAGCCATCCGTGAGTTCAGAAGTGTCAATTTTACAGATTCGAAAAAAAGGTCAAAATCAATTATGACATCATCAGTGATGTCACAATTGACATTATCGGTTTAAAAATTACTGTCGTAGATGATGTCCGTGCCATTCGTGAGTTCAGAAGCGTCAATTTTACAGTTTTGAAAAGATGTCAAAATCAATTATGACATCATCAGTGATGTCACAATTAACATTATCGGTTTTAAAATTACTGTCTTAGATGATGTCCGTGCCATCCGTGAGTTCACAATCGTCAAATTTACAGTTTCGAAAAGATGGTCGAAATCAATTATGACATCATCAGTGATGTCACAATTGACATTATCGGTTTTAAAATTACTGTCGTAGATGATGTCCGTGCCATCCGTGAGTTCAGAAGCGTCAATTTTACAGTTTCGAAAAGATGGTCAAAATCAATTATGACATCATCAGTGATGTCACAATTGACATTATCGGTTTTAAAATTACTGTCGTAGATGATGTCCGTTCCATCCGTGAGTTCAGACGCGTCAATTTTACAGTTTTGAAAAGATGGTCGAAATCAATTATGACATCATCAGTGATGTCACAATTGACATTATCGGTTTTAAAATTACTGTCGTAGATGATATCCGTGCCATCCGTGAGTTCAGAAGCGTCAATTTTACAGTTTCGAAAAGATGGTCGAAATCAATTATGACATCATCAGTGATGTCACAATTGACATTATCGGTTTTAAAATTACTGTCGTAGATGATGTCCGTGCCATCCGTGAGTTAAGAAGCGTCAATTTTACAGTTTTGAAAAGATGGTCAAAATCAATTATGACATCATCAGTGATGTCACAATTGACATTATCGGTTTTAAAATTACTGTCGTAGATGATGTCCGTGCCATTCGTGAGTTAAGAAGCGTCAATTTTACAGTTTTGAAAAGATGTCTAAATCAATTATGACATCATCAGTGATGTCACAATTGACATTATCGGTTTTAAAATTACTGTCTTAGATGATGTCCGTGCCATCCGTGAGTTCAGAAGCGTCAAATTTACAGTTTCGAAAAGATGGTCGAAATCAATTATGACATCATCAATGATGTCACAACTGACATTATCGGTTTTAAAATTACTGTCGTAGATGATGTCCGTGCCATTCGTGAGTTCAGAAGCGTCAATTTTACAGTTTTGAAAAGATGTCGAAATCAATTATGACATCATCAGTGATGTCACAATTGACATTATCGGTTTAAAAATTACTGTCGTAGATGATGTCCGTGCCATCCGTGAGTTCAGAAGCGTCAATTTTACAGTTTCGAAAAGATGGTCAAAATCAATTATGACATCATCAGTGATGTCACAATTGACATTATCGGTTTTAAAATCACTGTCGTAGATGATGTCCGTGCCATTCGTGAGTTCAGAAGCGTCAATTTTACAGTTTTGAAAAGATGGTTGAAATCAATTATGACATCATCAGTGATGTCACAATTGACATTATCGGTTTTAGAATTACTGTCGTAGATGATGTCCGTGCCATCCGTGATTTCAGAAGCGTCAATTTTACAGTTTTGAAAAGATGGTCGAAATCAATTATGACATCATCAGTGATGTCACAATTGACATTATCGGTTTTAAAATTACTGTCTTAGAAGATGTCTGTGCCATCCGTGAGTTCACAATCGTCAAATTTACCGTTTCGAAAAGATGGTCGAAATCAATTATGACATCATCAGTGATGTCACAATTGACATTATCGGTTTTAAAATTACTGTCGTAGATGATGTCCGTGCCATCCGTGAGTTCAGAAGCGTCAATTTTACAGTTTCGAAAAGATGGTCAAAATCAATTATGACATCATCAGTGATGTCACAATTGACATTATCGGTTTTAAAATTACTGTCGTAGATGATGTCCGTGCCATCCGTGAGTTAAGAAGCGTCAATTTTACAGTTTTGAAAAGATGGTCGAAATCAATTATGACATCATCAGTGATGTCACAATTGACATTATCGGTTTTAAAATTACTGTCGTAGATGATGTCCGTGCCATTCGTGAGTTCAGAAGCGTCAATTTTACAGTTTTGAAAAGATGTCGAAATCAATTATGACATCATCAGTGATGTCACAATTGACATTATCGGTTTTAAAATTACTGTCTTAGATGATGTCCGTGCCATCCGTGAGTTCAGAATCGTCAAATTTACAGTTTCGAAAAGATGGTCGAAATCAATTATGACATCATCAGTGATGTCACAATTGACATTATCGGTTTTAAAATTACTGTCGTAGATGATGTCCAAGCCATCCGTGAGTTCAGAAGTGTCAATTTTACAGTTTCGAAAAAAAGGTCAAAATCAATTATGACATCATCAGTGATGTCACAATTGACATTGTCGGTTTAAAAATTACTGTCGTAGATGATGTCCGTGCCATCCGTGAGTTAAGAAGCGTCAATTTTACAGTTTTGAAAAGATGGTCAAAATCAATTATGACATCATCAGTGATGTCACAATTGACATTATCGGTTTTAAAATTACTGTCGTAGATGATGTCCGTGCCATTCGTGAGTTAAGAAGCGTCAATTTTACAGTTTTGAAAAGATGTCAAAATCAATTATGACATCATCAGTGATGTCACAATTAACATTATCGGTTTTAAAATTACTGTCTTAGATGATGTCCGTGCCATCCGTGAGTTCACAATCGTCAAATTTACAGTTTCGAAAAGATGGTCGAAATCAATTATGACATCATCACTGATGTCACAATTGACATTATCGGTTTTAAAATTACTGTCGTAGATGATGTCCGTGCCATCCGTGAGTTCAGAAGCGTCAATTTTACAGTTTCGAAAAGATGGTCAAAATCAATTATGACATCATCAGTGATGTCACAATTGACATTATCGGTTTTAAAATTACTGTCGTAGATGATGTCCGTTCCATCCGTGAGTTCAGACGCGTCAATTTTACAGTTTTGAAAAGATGGTCGAAATCAATTATGACATCATCAGTGATGTCACAATTGACATTATCGGTTTTAAAATTACTGTCGTAGATGATATCCGTGCCATCCGTGAGTTCAGAAGAGTCAATTTTACAGTTTCGAAAAGATGGTCGAAATCAATTATGACATCATCAGTGATGTCACAATTGACATTATCGGTTTTAAAATTACTGTCGTAGATGATGTCCGTGCCATCCGTGAGTTAAGAAGCGTCAATTTTACAGTTTTGAAAAGATGGTCAAAATCAATTATGACATCATCAGTGATGTCACAATTGACATTATCGGTTTTAAAATTACTGTCGTAGATGATGTGCGTGCCATTCGTGAGTTCAGAAGCGTCAATTTTACAGTTTTGAAAAGATGTCGAAATCAATTATGACATCATCAGTGATGTCACAATTGACATTATCGGTTTTAAAATTACTGTCTTAGATGATGTCCGTGCCATCCGTGAGTTCAGAATCGTCAAATTTACAGTTTCGAAAAGATGGTCGAAATCAATTATGACATCATCAGTGATGTCACAATTGACATTATCGGTTTTAAAATTACTGTCGTAGATGATGTCCGTGCCATTCGTGAGTTCAGAAGCGTCAATTTTACAGTTTTGAAAAGATGTCGAAATCAATTATGACATCATCAGTGATGTCACAATTGACATTATCGGTTTTAAAATTACTGTCTTAGATGATGTCCGTGCCATCCGTGAGTTCAGAATCATCAAATTTACAGTTTCGAAAAGATGGTTGAAATCAATTATGACATCATCAGTGATGTCACAATTGACATTATCGGTTTTAAAATTACTGTCGTAGATGATGTCCAAGCCATCCGTGAGTTCAGAAGTGTCAATTTTACAGTTTCGAAAAAAAGGTCAAAATCAATTATGACATCATCAGTGATGTCCCAATTGACATTATCGGTTTAAAAATTACTGTCATAGATGATGTCCGTGCCATCCGTGAGTTCAGAAGCGTCAATTTTACAGTTTCGAAAAGATGGTCAAAATCAATTATGACATCATCAGTGATGTCACAATTGACATTATCGGTTTTAAAATCACTGTCGTAGATGATGTGCGTGCCATCCGTGAGTTCAGAAGCGTCAATTTTACAGTTTTGAAAAAAAGATGGTTGAAATCAATTATGACATCATCAGTGATGTCACAATTGACATTATCGGTTTTAGAATTACTGTCGTAGATAATGTCCGTGCCATCCGTGATTTCAGAAGCGTCAATTTTACAGTTTTGAAAAGATGGTCGAAATCAATTATGACATCATCAGTGATGTCACAATTGACATTATCGGTTTTAAAATTACTGTCGTAGATGATGTCCGTGCCATCCGTGAGTTAAGAAGCGTCAATTTTACAGTTTTGAAAAGATGGTCGAAATCAATTATGACATCATCAGTGATGTCACAATTGACATTATCGGTTTTAAAATTACTGTCGTAGATGATGTCCGTGCCATCCGTGAGTTAAGAAGCGTCAATTTTACAGTTTTGAAAAGATGGTCGAAATCAATTATGACATCATCAGTGATGTCACAATTGACATTATCGGTTTTAAAATTACTGTCGTAGATGATGTCCGTGCCATTCGTGAGTTCAGAAGCGTCAATTTTACAGTTTTGAAAAGATGTCGAAATCAATTATGACATCATCAGTGATGTCACAATTGACATTATCGGTTTTAAAATTACTGTCTTAGATGATGTCCGTGCCATCCGTGAGTTCAGAATCGTCAAATTTACAGTTTCGAAAAGATGGTCGAAATCAATTATGACATCATCAGTGATGTCACAATTGACATTATCGGTTTTAAAATTACTGTCGTAGATGATGTCCGTGCCATCCGTGAGTTCAGAAGCGTCAATTTTACAGTTTCGAAAAGATTGTCAAAATCAATTATGACATCATCAGTGATGTCACAATTGACATTATCGGTTTTAAAATTACTGTCGTAGATGATGTCCGTTCCATCCGTGAGTTCAGACGCGTCAATTTTACAGTTTTGAAAAGATGGTCGAAATCAATTATGACATCATCAGTGATGTCACAATTGACATTATCGGTTTTAAAATTACTGTCGTAGATGATATCCGTGCCATCCGTGAGTTCAGAAGAGTCAATTTTACAGTTTCGAAAAGATGGTCGAAATCAATTATGACATCATCAGTGATGTCACAATTGACATTATCGGTTTTAAAATTACTGTCGTAGATGATGTCCGTGCCATCCGTGAGTTAAGAAGCGTCAATTTTACAGTTTTGAAAAGATGGTCAAAATCAATTATGACATCATCAGTGATGTCACAATTGACATTATCGGTTTTAAAATTACTGTCGTAGATGATGTGCGTGCCATTCGTGAGTTCAGAAGCGTCAATTTTACAGTTTTGAAAAGATGTCGAAATCAATTATGACATCATCAGTGATGTCACAATTGACATTATCGGTTTTAAAATTACTGTCTTAGATGATGTCCGTGCCATCCGTGAGTTCAGAATCATCAAATTTACAGTTTCGAAAAGATGGTCGAAATCAATTATGACATCATCAGTGATGTCACAATTGACATTATCGGTTTTAAAATTACTGTCGTAGATGATGTCCAAGCCATCCGTGAGTTCAGAAGTGTAAATTTTACAGTTTAGAAAAAAAGGTCAAAATCAATTATGACATCATCAGTGATGTCACAATTGACATTATCGTTTTAAAAATTACTGTCGTAGATGATGTCCGTGCCATCCGTGAGTTCAGAAGCGTCAATTTTACAGTTTTGAAAAGATGGTCAAAATCAATTATGACATCATCAGTGATGTCACAATTGACATTATCGGTTTTAAAATTACTGTCGTAGATGATGTCCAAGCCATCCGTGAGTTCAGAAGTGTAAATTTTACAGTTTCGAAAAAAAAAGTCAAAATCAATTATGACATCATCAGTGATGTCACAATTGACATTATCGTTTTAAAAATTACTGTCGTAGATGATGTCCGTGCCATCCGTGAGTTCAGAAGCGTCAATTTTACAGTTTTGAAAAGATGGTCAAAATCAATTATGACATCATCAGTGATGTCACAATTGACATTATCGGTTTTAAAATTACTGTCGTATAGATGATGTCCAAGCCATCCGTGAGTTCAGAAGTGTCAATTTTACAGTTTCGAAAAAAAGGTCAAAATCAATTATGACATCATCAGTGATGTCACAATTGACACTATCGTTTTAAAAATTACTGTCGTAGATGAGTTGGTCAAAATCAATTATGACATCATCAGTGATGTCACAATTGACATTATCGTCAAATTTACAGTTTCGAAAAGATGGTCGAAATCAATTATGACATCATCAGTGATGTCACAATTGACATTATCGGTTTTAAAATTACGGTCGTAGATGATGTCCGTGCCATCCGTGAGTTCAGAAGTGTCAATTTTACAGTTTCGAAAAAAAGGTCAAAATCAATTATGACATCATCAGTGATGTCACAATTGACATTATCGTTTTAAAAATTACTGTCGTAGATGATGTCCGTGCCATCCGTGAGTTCAGAAGCGTCAATTTTACAGTTTCGAAAAGATGGTCAAAATCAATTATGACATCATCAGTGATGTCACAATTGACATTATCGGTTTTAAAATTACTGTCTTAGATGATGTCCGTGCCTTCCGTGAGTTCAGAAGCGTCAATTTTACAGTTTTGAAAAGATGGTCGAAATCAATTATGACATCATCAGTGATGTCACAATTGACATTATCGGTTTTAAAATTACTGTCTTAGATGATGTCCGTGCCATCCTTGAGTTCAGAAGCGTCAATTTTACAGTTTTGAAAAGATGGTCGAAATCAATTATGACATCATCAGTGATGTCACAATTGACATTATCGGTTTTAAAATTACTGTCGTAGATGATGTCCGTGCCATTCGTGAGTTCAGAAGCGTCAATTTTACAGTTTTGAAAAGATGTCGAAATCAATTATGACATCATCAGTGATGTCACAATTGACATTATCGGTTTTAAAATTACTGTCTTAGATGATGTCCATGCCATCCGTGAGTTCAGAATCATCAAATTTACAGTTTCGAAAAGATGGTCGAAATCAATTATGACATCATCAGTGATGTCACAATTGACATTATCGGTTTTAAAATTACTGTCGTAGATGATATCCGTGCCACCGTGAGTTCAGAAGCGTCAATTTTACAGTTTCGAAAAGATGGTCGAAACACAATTGACATTATCGGTTTTAAAATTACTGTCGTAGATGATGTCCGTGCCATCCGTGAGTTCAGAAGCGTCAGTTTTACAGTTTTGAAAAGATGGTTGAAATCAATTATGACATCATCAGTGATGTCACAATTGACATTATCGGTTTTAGAATTACTGTCGTAGATGATGTCCGTGCCATCCGTGAGTTCAGAAGCTTCAATTTTACAGTTTTGAAAAGATGGTCGAAATCAATTATGACATCATCAGTGATGTCACAATTGACATTATCGGTTTTAAAATTACTGTCGTAGATGATGTCCGTGCCATTCGTGAGTTCAGAAGCGTCAATTTTACAGTTTTGAAAAGATGTCGAAATCAATTATGACATCATCAGTGATGTCACAATTGACATTATCGGTTTTAAAATTACTGTCGTAGATGATGTCCGTGCCATCCGTGAGTTAAGAAGCGTCAATTTTACAGTTTTGAAAAGATGGTCGAAATCAATTATGACATCATCAGTGATGTCACAATTGACATTATCGGTTTTAAAATTACTGTCTTAGATGATGTCCGTGCCATCCGTGAGTTCAGAATCGTCAAATTTACAGTTTCGAAAAGATGGTCGAAATCAATTATGACATCATCAGTGATGTCACAATTGACATTATCGGTTTTAAAATTACTGTCGTAGATGATGTCCGTGCCATTCGTGAGTTCAGAAGCGTCAATTTTACAGTTTTGAAAAGATGTCGAAATCAATTATGACATCATCAGTGATGTCACAATTGACATTATCGGTTTTAAAATTACTGTCGTAGATGATGTCCGTGCCATCCGTGAGTTAAGAAGCTTCAATTTTACAGTTTTGAAAAGATGGTCGAAATCAATTATGACATCATCAGTGATGTCACAATTGACATTGTCGGTTTTAAAATTACTGTCGTAGATGATGTCCGTGCCATTCGTGAGTTCAGAAGCGTCAATTTTACAGTTTTGAAAAGATGTCGAAATCAATTATGACATCATCAGTGATGTCACAATTGACATTATCGGTTTTAAAATTACTGTCGTAGATGATGTCCGTGCCATCCGTGAGTTCAGAAGCGTCAATTTTACAATTTCGAAAAGATGGTCAAAATCAATTATGACATCATCAGTGATGTCACAATTGACATTATCGGTTTTAAAATTACTGTCGTAGATGATGTGCGTGCCATTCGTGAGTTCAGAAGCGTCAATTTTACAGTTTTGAAAAGATGTCGAAATCAATTATGACATCATCAGTGATGTCACAATTGACATTATCGGTTTTAAAATTACTGTCTTAGATGATGTCCGTGCCATCCGTGAGTTCAGAATCGTCAAATTTACAGTTTCGAAAAGATGGTCGAAATCAATTATGACATCATCAGTGATGTCACAATTGACATTATCGGTTTTAAAATTACTGTCGTAGATGATGTCCGTGCCATTCGTGAGTTCAGAAGCGTCAATTTTACAGTTTTGAAAAGATGTCGAAATCAATTATGACATCATCAGTGATGTCACAATTGACATTATCGGTTTTAAAATTACTGTCTTAGATGATGTCCGTGCCATCCGTGAGTTCAGAATCATCAAATTTACAGTTTCGAAAAGATGGTTGAAATCAATTATGACATCATCAGTGATGTCACAATTGACATTATCGGTTTTAAAATTACTGTCGTAGATGATGTCCAAGCCATCCGTGAGTTCAGAAGTGTCAATTTTACAGTTTCGAAAAAAAGGTCAAAATCAATTATGACATCATCAGTGATGTCCCAATTGACATTATCGGTTTAAAAATTACTGTCATAGATGATGTCCGTGCCATCCGTGAGTTCAGAAGCGTCAATTTTACAGTTTCGAAAAGATGGTCAAAATCAATTATGACATCATCAGTGATGTCACAATTGACATTATCGGTTTTAAAATCACTGTCGTAGATGATGTGCGTGCCATCCGTGAGTTCAGAAGCGTCAATTTTACAGTTTTGAAAAAAAGATGGTTGAAATCAATTATGACATCATCAGTGATGTCACAATTGACATTATCGGTTTTAGAATTACTGTCGTAGATAATGTCCGTGCCATCCGTGATTTCAGAAGCGTCAATTTTACAGTTTTGAAAAGATGGTCGAAATCAATTATGACATCATCAGTGATGTCACAATTGACATTATCGGTTTTAAAATTACTGTCTTAGAAGATGTCTGTGCCATCCGTGAGTTCAGAAGTGTCAATTTTACACTTTCGAAAAAAAGGTCAAAATCAATTATGACATCATCAGTGATGTCACAATTGACATTATCGGTTTTAAAATTACTGTCGTAGATGATGTCCGTGCCATCCGTGAGTTCAGAAGCGTCAATTTTACAGTTTCGAAAAGATGGTCAAAATCAATTATGACATCATCAGTGATGTCACAATTGACATTATCGGTTTTAAAATTACTGTCGTAGATGATGTCCGTGCCATCCGTGAGTTAAGAAGCGTCAATTTTACAGTTTTGAAAAGATGGTCGAAATCAATTATGACATCATCAGTGATGTCACAATTGACATTATCGGTTTTAAAATTACTGTCGTAGATGATGTCCGTGCCATCCGTGAGTTAAGAAGCGTCAATTTTACAGTTTTGAAAAGATGGTCGAAATCAATTATGACATCATCAGTGATGTCACAATTGACATTATCGGTTTTAAAATTACTGTCGTAGATGATGTCCGTGCCATTCGTGAGTTCAGAAGCGTCAATTTTACAGTTTTGAAAAGATGTCGAAATCAATTATGACATCATCAGTGATGTCACAATTGACATTATCGGTTTTAAAATTACTGTCTTAGATGATGTCCGTGCCATCCGTGAGTTCAGAATCGTCAAATTTACAGTTTCGAAAAGATGGTCGAAATCAATTATGACATCATCAGTGATGTCACAATTGACATTATCGGTTTTAAAATTACTGTCGTAGATGATGTCCGTGCCATCCGTGAGTTCAGAAGCGTCAATTTTACAGTTTCGAAAAGATTGTCAAAATCAATTATGACATCATCAGTGATGTCACAATTGACATTATCGGTTTTAAAATTACTGTCGTAGATGATGTCCGTTCCATCCGTGAGTTCAGACGCGTCAATTTTACAGTTTTGAAAAGATGGTCGAAATCAATTATGACATCATCAGTGATGTCACAATTGACATTATCGGTTTTAAAATTACTGTCGTAGATGATATCCGTGCCATCCGTGAGTTCAGAAGAGTCAATTTTACAGTTTCGAAAAGATGGTCGAAATCAATTATGACATCATCAGTGATGTCACAATTGACATTATCGGTTTTAAAATTACTGTCGTAGATGATGTCCGTGCCATCCGTGAGTTAAGAAGCGTCAATTTTACAGTTTTGAAAAGATGGTCAAAATCAATTATGACATCATCAGTGATGTCACAATTGACATTATCGGTTTTAAAATTACTGTCGTAGATGATGTGCGTGCCATTCGTGAGTTCAGAAGCGTCAATTTTACAGTTTTGAAAAGATGTCGAAATCAATTATGACATCATCAGTGATGTCACAATTGACATTATCGGTTTTAAAATTACTGTCTTAGATGATGTCCGTGCCATCCGTGAGTTCAGAATCATCAAATTTACAGTTTCGAAAAGATGGTCGAAATCAATTATGACATCATCAGTGATGTCACAATTGACATTATCGGTTTTAAAATTACTGTCGTAGATGATGTCCAAGCCATCCGTGAGTTCAGAAGTGTAAATTTTACAGTTTAGAAAAAAAGGTCAAAATCAATTATGACATCATCAGTGATGTCACAATTGACATTATCGTTTTAAAAATTACTGTCGTAGATGATGTCCGTGCCATCCGTGAGTTCAGAAGCGTCAATTTTACAGTTTTGAAAAGATGGTCAAAATCAATTATGACATCATCAGTGATGTCACAATTGACATTATCGGTTTTAAAATTACTGTCGTAGATGATGTCCAAGCCATCCGTGAGTTCAGAAGTGTAAATTTTACAGTTTCGAAAAAAAAAGTCAAAATCAATTATGACATCATCAGTGATGTCACAATTGACATTATCGTTTTAAAAATTACTGTCGTAGATGATGTCCGTGCCATCCGTGAGTTCAGAAGCGTCAATTTTACAGTTTTGAAAAGATGGTCAAAATCAATTATGACATCATCAGTGATGTCACAATTGACATTATCGGTTTTAAAATTACTGTCGTATAGATGATGTCCAAGCCATCCGTGAGTTCAGAAGTGTCAATTTTACAGTTTCGAAAAAAAGGTCAAAATCAATTATGACATCATCAGTGATGTCACAATTGACACTATCGTTTTAAAAATTACTGTCGTAGATGAGTTGGTCAAAATCAATTATGACATCATCAGTGATGTCACAATTGACATTATCGTCAAATTTACAGTTTCGAAAAGATGGTCGAAATCAATTATGACATCATCAGTGATGTCACAATTGACATTATCGGTTTTAAAATTACGGTCGTAGATGATGTCCGTGCCATCCGTGAGTTCAGAAGTGTCAATTTTACAGTTTCGAAAAAAAGGTCAAAATCAATTATGACATCATCAGTGATGTCACAATTGACATTATCGTTTTAAAAATTACTGTCGTAGATGATGTCCGTGCCATCCGTGAGTTCAGAAGCGTCAATTTTACAGTTTCGAAAAGATGGTCAAAATCAATTATGACATCATCAGTGATGTCACAATTGACATTATCGGTTTTAAAATTACTGTCTTAGATGATGTCCGTGCCTTCCGTGAGTTCAGAAGCGTCAATTTTACAGTTTTGAAAAGATGGTCGAAATCAATTATGACATCATCAGTGATGTCACAATTGACATTATCGGTTTTAAAATTACTGTCTTAGATGATGTCCGTGCCATCCTTGAGTTCAGAAGCGTCAATTTTACAGTTTTGAAAAGATGGTCGAAATCAATTATGACATCATCAGTGATGTCACAATTGACATTATCGGTTTTAAAATTACTGTCGTAGATGATGTCCGTGCCATTCGTGAGTTCAGAAGCGTCAATTTTACAGTTTTGAAAAGATGTCGAAATCAATTATGACATCATCAGTGATGTCACAATTGACATTATCGGTTTTAAAATTACTGTCTTAGATGATGTCCATGCCATCCGTGAGTTCAGAATCATCAAATTTACAGTTTCGAAAAGATGGTCGAAATCAATTATGACATCATCAGTGATGTCACAATTGACATTATCGGTTTTAAAATTACTGTCGTAGATGATATCCGTGCCACCGTGAGTTCAGAAGCGTCAATTTTACAGTTTCGAAAAGATGGTCGAAACACAATTGACATTATCGGTTTTAAAATTACTGTCGTAGATGATGTCCGTGCCATCCGTGAGTTCAGAAGCGTCAGTTTTACAGTTTTGAAAAGATGGTTGAAATCAATTATGACATCATCAGTGATGTCACAATTGACATTATCGGTTTTAGAATTACTGTCGTAGATGATGTCCGTGCCATCCGTGAGTTCAGAAGCTTCAATTTTACAGTTTTGAAAAGATGGTCGAAATCAATTATGACATCATCAGTGATGTCACAATTGACATTATCGGTTTTAAAATTACTGTCGTAGATGATGTCCGTGCCATTCGTGAGTTCAGAAGCGTCAATTTTACAGTTTTGAAAAGATGTCGAAATCAATTATGACATCATCAGTGATGTCACAATTGACATTATCGGTTTTAAAATTACTGTCGTAGATGATGTCCGTGCCATCCGTGAGTTAAGAAGCGTCAATTTTACAGTTTTGAAAAGATGGTCGAAATCAATTATGACATCATCAGTGATGTCACAATTGACATTATCGGTTTTAAAATTACTGTCGTAGATGATGTCCGTGCCATTCGTGAGTTCAGAAGCGTCAATTTTACAGTTTTGAAAAGATGTCGAAATCAATTATGACATCATCAGTGATGTCACAATTGACATTATCGGTTTTAAAATTACTGTCTTAGATGATGTCCGTGCCATCCGTGAGTTCAGAAGCATCAATTTTACAGTTTTGAAAAGATGGTCGAAATCAATTATGACATCATCAGTGATGTCACAATTGACATTATCGGTTTTAAAATTACTGTCGTAGATGATGTCCGTGCCATCCGTGAGTTAAGAAGCTTCAATTTTACAGTTTTGAAAAGATGGTCGAAATCAATTATGACATCATCAGTGATGTCACAATTGACATTGTCGGTTTTAAAATTACTGTCGTAGATGATGTCCGTGCCATTCGTGAGTTCAGAAGCGTCAATTTTACAGTTTTGAAAAGATGTCGAAATCAATTATGACATCATCAGTGATGTCACAATTGACATTATCGGTTTTAAAATTACTGTCGTAGATGATGTCCGTGCCATCCGTGAGTTCAGAAGCGTCAATTTTACAATTTCGAAAAGATGGTCAAAATCAATTATGACATCATCAGTGATGTCACAATTGACATTATCGGTTTTAAAATTACTGTCGTAGATGATGTCCGTGCCATCCGTGAGTTAAGAAGCGTCAATTTTACAGTTTTGAAAAGATGGTCGAAATCAATTATGACATCATCAGTGATGTCACAATTGACATTATCGGTTTTAAAATTACTGTCGTAGATGATGTCCGTGCCATTCGTGAGTTCAGAAGCGTCAATTTTACAGTTTTGAAAAGATGTCGAAATCAATTATGACATCATCAGTGATGTCACAATTGACATTATCGGTTTTAAAATTACTGTCTTAGATGATGTCCGTGCCATCCGTGAGTTCAGAATCGTCAAATTTACAGTTTCGAAAAGATGGTCGAAATCAATTATGACATCATCAGTGATGTCACAATTGACATTATCGGTTTTAAAATTACTGTCTTAGATGATGTCCGTGCCATCCGTGAGTTCAGAAGCGTCAATTTTACAGTTTCGAAAAGATGGTCAAAATCAATTATGACATCATCAGTGATGTCACAATTGACATTATCGGTTTTAAAATTACTGTCGTAGATGATGTCCGTTCCATCCGTGAGTTCAGACGCGTCAATTTTACAGTTTTGAAAAGATGGTCGAAACCAATTATGACATCATCAGTGATGTCACAATTGACATTATCGGTTTTAAAATTACTGTCGTAGATGATATCCGTGCCATCCGTGAGTTCAGAAGCGTCAATTTTACAGTTTCGAAAAGATGGTCGAAATCAATTATGACATCATCAGTGATGTCACAATTGACATTATCGGTTTTAAAATTACTGTCGTAGATGATGTCCGTGCCATCCGTAAGTTAAGAAGCGTCAATTTTACAGTTTTGAAAAGATGGTCGAAATCAATTATGACATCATCAGTGATGTCACAATTGACATTATCGGTTTTAAAATTACTGTCGTAGATGATGTCCGTGCCATTCGTGAGTTCAGAAGCGTCAATTTTACAGTTTTGAAAAGATGTCGAAATCAATTATGACATCATCAGTGATGTCACAATTGACATTATCGGTTTTAAAATTACTGTCTTAGATGATGTCCGTGCCATCCGTGAGTTCAGAATCGTCAAATTTACAGTTTCTAAAAGATGGTCGAAATCAATTATGACATCATCAGTGATGTCACAATTGACATTATCGGTTTTAAAATTACAGTCGTAGATGATGTCTGTGCCATCCGTGAGTTCAGAAGCGTCAATTTTACAGTTTCGAAAAGATGGTCAAAATAAATTATGACAACATCAGTGATGTAACAATTGACATTATCGGTTTTAAAATTAGTCGTAGATGATGTCCGTTCCATCCGTGAGTTCAGACGCGTCAATTTTACAGTTTTGAAAAGATGGTCGAAATCAATTATGACATCATCAGTGATGTCACAATTGACATTATCGGTTTTAAAATTACTGTCGTAGATGATATCCGTGCCATCCGTGAGTTCAGAAGTGTCAATTTTACAGTTTCGAAAAAAAGGTCAAAATCAATTATGACATCATCAGTGATGTCACAATTGACATTATCGGTTTAAAAATTACTGTCGTAGATGATGTCCGTGCCATCCGTGAGTTCAGAAGCGTCAATTTTACAGTTTTGAAAAGATGGTCGAAATCAATTATGACATCATCAGTGATGTCACAATTGACATTATCGGTTTTAAAATTACTGTCTTAGATGATGTCCGTGCCATCCGTGAGTTAAGAAGCTTCAATTTTACAGTTTTGAAAAGATGGTCGAAATCAATTATGACATCATCATTGATGTCACAATTGACATTATCGGTTTTAAAATTACTGTCGTAGATGATGTCCGTGCCATTCGTGAGTTCAGAAGCGTCAATTTTACAGTTTTGAAAAGATTTCGAAATCAATTATGACATCATCAGTGATGTCACAATTGACATTATCGGTTTTAAAATTACTGTCTTAGATGATGTCCGTGCCATCCGTGAGTTCAGAATCGTCAAATTTACAGTTTCGAAAAGATGGTCGAAATCAATTATGACATCATCAGTGATGTCACAATTGACATTATCGGTTTTAAAATTACTGTCGTAGATGATGTCCGTGCCATTCGTGAGTTCAGAAGCGTCAATTTTACAGTTTTGAAAAGATGTCGAAATCAATTATGACATCATCAGTGATGTCACAATTGACATTATCGGTTTAAAAATTACTGTCGTAGATGATGTCCGTGCCATCAGTGAGTTCAGAAGCGTCAATTTTACAGTTTCGAAAAGATGGTCAAAATCAATTATGACATCATCAGTGATGTCACAATTGACATTATCGGTTTTAAAATCACTGTCGTAGATGATGTCCGTGCCATCCGTGAGTTCAGAAGCGTCAATTTTACAGTTTTGAAAAGATGGTTGAAATCAATTATGACATCATCAGTGATGTCACAATTGACATTATCGGTTTTAGAATTACTGTCGTAGATGATGTCCAAGCCATCCGTGAGTTCAGAAGTGTCAATTTTACAGTTTCGAAAAAAAGGTTAAAATCAATTATGACATCATCAGTGATGTCACAATTGACATTATCGGTTTAAAAATTACTGTCGTAGATGATGTCCGTGCCATCCGTGAGTTCAGAAGCATCAATTTTACAGTTTCGAAAAGATGGTCAAAATCAATTATGACATCATCAGTGATGTCACAATTGACATTATCGGTTTTAAAATTACTGTCGTAGATGATGTCCAAGCCATCCGTGAGTTCAGAAGTGTCAATTTTACAGTTTCGAAAAAAAGGTCAAAATCAATTATGACATCATCAGTGATGTCACTATTGACATTATCGGTTTAAAAATTACTGTCGTAGATGATGTCCGTGCCATCCGTGAGTTCAGAAGCATCAATTTTACAGTTTTGAAAAGATGGTCGAAATCAATCATGACATCATCAGTGATGTCACAATTGACATTATCGGTTTTAAAATTACTGTCGTAGATGATGTCCGTGCCATCCGTGAGTTAAGAAGCTTCAATTTTACAGTTTTGAAAAGATGGTCGAAATCAATTATGACATCATCAGTGATGTCACAATTGACATTATCGGTTTTAAAATTACTGTCGTAGATGATGTCCGTGCCATTCGTGAGTTCAGAAGCGTCAATTTTACAGTTTTGAAAAGATGTCGAAATCAATTATGACATCATCAGTGATGTCACAATTGACATTATCGGTTTTAAAATTACTGTCTTAGATGATGTCCGTGCCATCCGTGAGTTCAGAATCATCAAATTTACAGTTTCGAAAAGATGGTTGAAATCAATTATGACATCATCAGTGATGTCACAATTGACATTATCGGTTTTAAAATTACTGTCGTAGATGATGTCCAAGCCATCCGTGAGTTCAGAAGTGTCAATTTTACAGTTTCGAAAAAAAGGTCAAAATCAATTATGACATCATCAGTGATGTCCCAATTGACATTATCGGTTTAAAAATTACTGTCGTAGATGATGTCCGTGCCATCCGTGAGTTCAGAAGCGTCAATTTTACAGTTTCGAAAAGATGGTCAAAATCAATTATGACATCATCAGTGATGTCACAATTGACATTATCGGTTTTAAAATCACTGTCGTAGATGATGTCCGTGCCATCCGTGAGTTCAAAAGCGTCAATTTTACAGTTTTGAAAAGATGGTTGAAATCAATTATGACATCATCAGTGATGTCACAATTGACATTATCGGTTTTAGAATTACTGTCGTAGATGATGTCCGTGCCATCCGTGATTTCAGAAGCGTCAATTTTACAGTTTTGAAAAGATGGTCGAAATCAATTATGACATCATCAGTGATGTCACAATTGACATTATCGGTTTTAAAATTACTGTCTTAGAAGATGTCTTTGCCATCCGTGAGTTCAGAAGTGTCAATTTTACAGTTTCGAAAAAAAGGTCAAAATCAATTATGACATCATCAGTGATGTCACAATTGACATTATCGGTTTTAAAATTACTGTCGTAGATGATGTCCGTGCCATCCGTGAGTTCAGAAGCGTCAATTTTACAGTTTCGAAAAGATGGTCAAAATCAATTATGACATCATCAGTGATGTCACAATTGACATTATCGGTTTTAAAATTACTGTCGTAGATGATGTCCGTTCCATCCGTGAGTTCAGACGCGTCAATTTTACAGTTTTGAAAAGATGGTCGAAATCAATTATGACATCATCAGTGATGTCACAATTGACATTATCGGTTTTAAAATTACTGTCGTAGATGATATCCGTGCCATCCGTGAGTTCAGAAGAGTCAATTTTACAGTTTCGAAAAGATGGTCGAAATCAATTATGACATCATCAGTGATGTCACAATTGACATTATCGGTTTTAAAATTACTGTCGTAGATGATGTCCGTGCCATCCGTGAGTTAAGAAGCGTCAATTTTACAGTTTTGAAAAGATGGTCAAAATCAATTATGACATCATCAGTGATGTCACAATTGACATTATCGGTTTTAAAATTACTGTCGTAGATGATGTGCGTGCCATTCGTGAGTTCAGAAGCGTCAATTTTACAGTTTTGAAAAGATGTCGAAATCAATTATGACATCATCAGTGATGTCACAATTGACATTATCGGTTTTAAAATTACTGTCTTAGATGATGTCCGTGCCATCCGTGAGTTCAGAATCGTCAAATTTACAGTTTCGAAAAGATGGTCGAAATCAATTATGACATCATCAGTGATGTCACAATTGACATTATCGGTTTTAAAATTACTGTCGTAGATGATGTCCGTGCCATTCGTGAGTTCAGAAGCGTCAATTTTACAGTTTTGAAAAGATGTCGAAATCAATTATGACATCATCAGTGATGTCACAATTGACATTATCGGTTTTAAAATTACTGTCTTAGATGATGTCCGTGCCATCCGTGAGTTCAGAATCATCAAATTTACAGTTTCGAAAAGATGGTTGAAATCAATTATGACATCATCAGTGATGTCACAATTGACATTATCGGTTTTAAAATTACTGTCGTAGATGATGTCCAAGCCATCCGTGAGTTCAGAAGTGTCAATTTTACAGTTTCGAAAAAAAGGTCAAAATCAATTATGACATCATCAGTGATGTCCCAATTGACATTATCGGTTTAAAAATTACTGTCATAGATGATGTCCGTGCCATCCGTGAGTTCAGAAGCGTCAATTTTACAGTTTCGAAAAGATGGTCAAAATCAATTATGACATCATCAGTGATGTCACAATTGACATTATCGGTTTTAAAATCACTGTCGTAGATGATGTGCGTGCCATCCGTGAGTTCAGAAGCGTCAATTTTACAGTTTTGAAAAAAAGATGGTTGAAATCAATTATGACATCATCAGTGATGTCACAATTGACATTATCGGTTTTAGAATTACTGTCGTAGATAATGTCCGTGCCATCCGTGATTTCAGAAGCGTCAATTTTACAGTTTTGAAAAGATGGTCGAAATCAATTATGACATCATCAGTGATGTCACAATTGACATTATCGGTTTTAAAATTACTGTCTTAGAAGATGTCTGTGCCATCCGTGAGTTCAGAAGTGTCAATTTTACAGTTTCGAAAAAAAGGTCAAAATCAATTATGACATCATCAGTGATGTCACAATTGACATTATCGGTTTTAAAATTACTGTCGTAGATGATGTCCGTGCCATCCGTGAGTTCAGAAGCGTCAATTTTACAGTTTCGAAAAGATGGTCAAAATCAATTATGACATCATCAGTGATGTCACAATTGACATTATCGGTTTTAAAATTACTGTCGTAGATGATGTCCGTGCCATCCGTGAGTTAAGAAGCGTCAATTTTACAGTTTTGAAAAGATGGTCGAAATCAATTATGACATCATCAGTGATGTCACAATTGACATTATCGGTTTTAAAATTACTGTCGTAGATGATGTCCGTGCCATCCGTGAGTTAAGAAGCGTCAATTTTACAGTTTTGAAAAGATGGTCGAAATCAATTATGACATCATCAGTGATGTCACAATTGACATTATCGGTTTTAAAATTACTGTCGTAGATGATGTCCGTGCCATCCGTGAGTTCAGAAGCGTCAATTTTACAGTTTTGAAAAGATGGTCAAAATCAATTATGACATCATCAGTGATGTCACAATTGACATTATCGGTTTTAAAATTACTGTCGTAGATGATGTCCAAGCCATCCGTGAGTTCAGAAGTGTAAATTTTACAGTTTCGAAAAAAAAAGTCAAAATCAATTATGACATCATCAGTGATGTCACAATTGACATTATCGTTTTAAAAATTACTGTCGTAGATGATGTCCGTGCCATCCGTGAGTTCAGAAGCGTCAATTTTACAGTTTTGAAAAGATGGTCAAAATCAATTATGACATCATCAGTGATGTCACAATTGACATTATCGGTTTTAAAATTACTGTCGTATAGATGATGTCCAAGCCATCCGTGAGTTCAGAAGTGTCAATTTTACAGTTTCGAAAAAAAGGTCAAAATCAATTATGACATCATCAGTGATGTCACAATTGACACTATCGTTTTAAAAATTACTGTCGTAGATGAGTTGGTCAAAATCAATTATGACATCATCAGTGATGTCACAATTGACATTATCGTCAAATTTACAGTTTCGAAAAGATGGTCGAAATCAATTATGACATCATCAGTGATGTCACAATTGACATTATCGGTTTTAAAATTACGGTCGTAGATGATGTCCGTGCCATCCGTGAGTTCAGAAGTGTCAATTTTACAGTTTCGAAAAAAAGGTCAAAATCAATTATGACATCATCAGTGATGTCACAATTGACATTATCGTTTTAAAAATTACTGTCATAGATGATGTCCGTGCCATCCGTGAGTTCAGAAGCGTCAATTTTACAGTTTCGAAAAGATGGTCAAAATCAATTATGACATCATCAGTGATGTCACAATTGACATTATCGGTTTTAAAATTACTGTCTTAGAAGATGTCTTTGCCATCCGTGAGTTCAGAAGTGTCAATTTTACAGTTTCGAAAAAAAGGTCAAAATCAATTATGACATCATCAGTGATGTCACAATTGACATTATCGGTTTTAAAATTACTGTCGTAGATGATGTCCGTGCCATCCGTGAGTTCAGAAGCGTCAATTTTACAGTTTCGAAAAGATGGTCAAAATCAATTATGACATCATCAGTGATGTCACAATTGACATTATCGGTTTTAAAATTACTGTCGTAGATGATGTCCGTTCCATCCGTGAGTTCAGACGCGTCAATTTTACAGTTTTGAAAAGATGGTCGAAATCAATTATGACATCATCAGTGATGTCACAATTGACATTATCGGTTTTAAAATTACTGTCGTAGATGATATCCGTGCCATCCGTGAGTTCAGAAGAGTCAATTTTACAGTTTCGAAAAGATGGTCGAAATCAATTATGACATCATCAGTGATGTCACAATTGACATTATCGGTTTTAAAATTACTGTCGTAGATGATGTCCGTGCCATCCGTGAGTTAAGAAGCGTCAATTTTACAGTTTTGAAAAGATGGTCAAAATCAATTATGACATCATCAGTGATGTCACAATTGACATTATCGGTTTTAAAATTACTGTCGTAGATGATGTGCGTGCCATTCGTGAGTTCAGAAGCGTCAATTTTACAGTTTTGAAAAGATGTCGAAATCAATTATGACATCATCAGTGATGTCACAATTGACATTATCGGTTTTAAAATTACTGTCTTAGATGATGTCCGTGCCATCCGTGAGTTCAGAATCGTCAAATTTACAGTTTCGAAAAGATGGTCGAAATCAATTATGACATCATCAGTGATGTCACAATTGACATTATCGGTTTTAAAATTACTGTCGTAGATGATGTCCGTGCCATTCGTGAGTTCAGAAGCGTCAATTTTACAGTTTTGAAAAGATGTCGAAATCAATTATGACATCATCAGTGATGTCACAATTGACATTATCGGTTTTAAAATTACTGTCTTAGATGATGTCCGTGCCATCCGTGAGTTCAGAATCATCAAATTTACAGTTTCGAAAAGATGGTTGAAATCAATTATGACATCATCAGTGATGTCACAATTGACATTATCGGTTTTAAAATTACTGTCGTAGATGATGTCCAAGCCATCCGTGAGTTCAGAAGTGTCAATTTTACAGTTTCGAAAAAAAGGTCAAAATCAATTATGACATCATCAGTGATGTCCCAATTGACATTATCGGTTTAAAAATTACTGTCATAGATGATGTCCGTGCCATCCGTGAGTTCAGAAGCGTCAATTTTACAGTTTCGAAAAGATGGTCAAAATCAATTATGACATCATCAGTGATGTCACAATTGACATTATCGGTTTTAAAATCACTGTCGTAGATGATGTGCGTGCCATCCGTGAGTTCAGAAGCGTCAATTTTACAGTTTTGAAAAAAAGATGGTTGAAATCAATTATGACATCATCAGTGATGTCACAATTGACATTATCGGTTTTAGAATTACTGTCGTAGATAATGTCCGTGCCATCCGTGATTTCAGAAGCGTCAATTTTACAGTTTTGAAAAGATGGTCGAAATCAATTATGACATCATCAGTGATGTCACAATTGACATTATCGGTTTTAAAATTACTGTCTTAGAAGATGTCTGTGCCATCCGTGAGTTCAGAAGTGTCAATTTTACAGTTTCGAAAAAAAGGTCAAAATCAATTATGACATCATCAGTGATGTCACAATTGACATTATCGGTTTTAAAATTACTGTCGTAGATGATGTCCGTGCCATCCGTGAGTTCAGAAGCGTCAATTTTACAGTTTCGAAAAGATGGTCAAAATCAATTATGACATCATCAGTGATGTCACAATTGACATTATCGGTTTTAAAATTACTGTCGTAGATGATGTCCGTGCCATCCGTGAGTTAAGAAGCGTCAATTTTACAGTTTTGAAAAGATGGTCGAAATCAATTATGACATCATCAGTGATGTCACAATTGACATTATCGGTTTTAAAATTACTGTCGTAGATGATGTCCGTGCCATCCGTGAGTTAAGAAGCGTCAATTTTACAGTTTTGAAAAGATGGTCGAAATCAATTATGACATCATCAGTGATGTCACAATTGACATTATCGGTTTTAAAATTACTGTCGTAGATGATGTCCGTGCCATCCGTGAGTTCAGAAGCGTCAATTTTACAGTTTTGAAAAGATGGTCAAAATCAATTATGACATCATCAGTGATGTCACAATTGACATTATCGGTTTTAAAATTACTGTCGTAGATGATGTCCAAGCCATCCGTGAGTTCAGAAGTGTAAATTTTACAGTTTCGAAAAAAAAAGTCAAAATCAATTATGACATCATCAGTGATGTCACAATTGACATTATCGTTTTAAAAATTACTGTCGTAGATGATGTCCGTGCCATCCGTGAGTTCAGAAGCGTCAATTTTACAGTTTTGAAAAGATGGTCAAAATCAATTATGACATCATCAGTGATGTCACAATTGACATTATCGGTTTTAAAATTACTGTCGTATAGATGATGTCCAAGCCATCCGTGAGTTCAGAAGTGTCAATTTTACAGTTTCGAAAAAAAGGTCAAAATCAATTATGACATCATCAGTGATGTCACAATTGACACTATCGTTTTAAAAATTACTGTCGTAGATGAGTTGGTCAAAATCAATTATGACATCATCAGTGATGTCACAATTGACATTATCGTCAAATTTACAGTTTCGAAAAGATGGTCGAAATCAATTATGACATCATCAGTGATGTCACAATTGACATTATCGGTTTTAAAATTACGGTCGTAGATGATGTCCGTGCCATCCGTGAGTTCAGAAGTGTCAATTTTACAGTTTCGAAAAAAAGGTCAAAATCAATTATGACATCATCAGTGATGTCACAATTGACATTATCGTTTTAAAAATTACTGTCATAGATGATGTCCGTGCCATCCGTGAGTTCAGAAGCGTCAATTTTACAGTTTCGAAAAGATGGTCAAAATCAATTATGACATCATCAGTGATGTCACAATTGACATTATCGGTTTTAAAATTACTGTCTTAGATGATGTCCGTGCCTTCCGTGAGTTCAGAAGCGTCAATTTTACAGTTTTGAAAAGATGGTCGAAATCAATTATGACATCATCAGTGATGTCACAATTGACATTATCGGTTTTAAAATTACTGTCTTAGATGATGTCCGTGCCATCCTTGAGTTCAGAAGCGTCAATTTTACAGTTTTGAAAAGATGGTCGAAATCAATTATGACATCATCAGTGATGTCACAATTGACATTATCGGTTTTAAAATTACTGTCGTAGATGATGTCCGTGCCATTCGTGAGTTCAGAAGCGTCAATTTTACAGTTTTGAAAAGATGTCGAAATCAATTATGACATCATCAGTGATGTCACAATTGACATTATCGGTTTTAAAATTACTGTCTTAGATGATGTCCATGCCATCCGTGAGTTCAGAATCATCAAATTTACAGTTTCGAAAAGATGGTCGAAATCAATTATGACATCATCAGTGATGTCACAATTGACATTATCGGTTTTAAAATTACTGTCGTAGATGATATCCGTGCCACCGTGAGTTCAGAAGCGTCAATTTTACAGTTTCGAAAAGATGGTCGAAACACAATTGACATTATCGGTTTTAAAATTACTGTCGTAGATGATGTCCGTGCCATCCGTGAGTTCAGAAGCGTCAGTTTTACAGTTTTGAAAAGATGGTTGAAATCAATTATGACATCATCAGTGATGTCACAATTGACATTATCGGTTTTAGAATTACTGTCGTAGATGATGTCCGTGCCATCCGTGAGTTCAGAAGCTTCAATTTTACAGTTTTGAAAAGATGGTCGAAATCAATTATGACATCATCAGTGATGTCACAATTGACATTATCGGTTTTAAAATTACTGTCGTAGATGATGTCCGTGCCATTCGTGAGTTCAGAAGCGTCAATTTTACAGTTTTGAAAAGATGTCGAAATCAATTATGACATCATCAGTGATGTCACAATTGACATTATCGGTTTTAAAATTACTGTCGTAGATGATGTCCGTGCCATCCGTGAGTTAAGAAGCGTCAATTTTACAGTTTTGAAAAGATGGTCGAAATCAATTATGACATCATCAGTGATGTCACAATTGACATTATCGGTTTTAAAATTACTGTCGTAGATGATGTCCGTGCCATTCGTGAGTTCAGAAGCGTCAATTTTACAGTTTTGAAAAGATGTCGAAATCAATTATGACATCATCAGTGATGTCACAATTGACATTATCGGTTTTAAAATTACTGTCTTAGATGATGTCCGTGCCATCCGTGAGTTCAGAAGCATCAATTTTACAGTTTTGAAAAGATGGTCGAAATCAATTATGACATCATCAGTGATGTCACAATTGACATTATCGGTTTTAAAATTACTGTCGTAGATGATGTCCGTGCCATCCGTGAGTTAAGAAGCTTCAATTTTACAGTTTTGAAAAGATGGTCGAAATCAATTATGACATCATCAGTGATGTCACAATTGACATTGTCGGTTTTAAAATTACTGTCGTAGATGATGTCCGTGCCATTCGTGAGTTCAGAAGCGTCAATTTTACAGTTTTGAAAAGATGTCGAAATCAATTATGACATCATCAGTGATGTCACAATTGACATTATCGGTTTTAAAATTACTGTCGTAGATGATGTCCGTGCCATCCGTGAGTTCAGAAGCGTCAATTTTACAATTTCGAAAAGATGGTCAAAATCAATTATGACATCATCAGTGATGTCACAATTGACATTATCGGTTTTAAAATTACTGTCGTAGATGATGTGCGTGCCATTCGTGAGTTCAGAAGCGTCAATTTTACAGTTTTGAAAAGATGTCGAAATCAATTATGACATCATCAGTGATGTCACAATTGACATTATCGGTTTTAAAATTACTGTCTTAGATGATGTCCGTGCCATCCGTGAGTTCAGAATCGTCAAATTTACAGTTTCGAAAAGATGGTCGAAATCAATTATGACATCATCAGTGATGTCACAATTGACATTATCGGTTTTAAAATTACTGTCGTAGATGATGTCCGTGCCATTCGTGAGTTCAGAAGCGTCAATTTTACAGTTTTGAAAAGATGTCGAAATCAATTATGACATCATCAGTGATGTCACAATTGACATTATCGGTTTTAAAATTACTGTCTTAGATGATGTCCGTGCCATCCGTGAGTTCAGAATCATCAAATTTACAGTTTCGAAAAGATGGTTGAAATCAATTATGACATCATCAGTGATGTCACAATTGACATTATCGGTTTTAAAATTACTGTCGTAGATGATGTCCAAGCCATCCGTGAGTTCAGAAGTGTCAATTTTACAGTTTCGAAAAAAAGGTCAAAATCAATTATGACATCATCAGTGATGTCCCAATTGACATTATCGGTTTAAAAATTACTGTCATAGATGATGTCCGTGCCATCCGTGAGTTCAGAAGCGTCAATTTTACAGTTTCGAAAAGATGGTCAAAATCAATTATGACATCATCAGTGATGTCACAATTGACATTATCGGTTTTAAAATCACTGTCGTAGATGATGTGCGTGCCATCCGTGAGTTCAGAAGCGTCAATTTTACAGTTTTGAAAAAAAGATGGTTGAAATCAATTATGACATCATCAGTGATGTCACAATTGACATTATCGGTTTTAGAATTACTGTCGTAGATAATGTCCGTGCCATCCGTGATTTCAGAAGCGTCAATTTTACAGTTTTGAAAAGATGGTCGAAATCAATTATGACATCATCAGTGATGTCACAATTGACATTATCGGTTTTAAAATTACTGTCTTAGAAGATGTCTGTGCCATCCGTGAGTTCAGAAGTGTCAATTTTACACTTTCGAAAAAAAGGTCAAAATCAATTATGACATCATCAGTGATGTCACAATTGACATTATCGGTTTTAAAATTACTGTCGTAGATGATGTCCGTGCCATCCGTGAGTTCAGAAGCGTCAATTTTACAGTTTCGAAAAGATGGTCAAAATCAATTATGACATCATCAGTGATGTCACAATTGACATTATCGGTTTTAAAATTACTGTCGTAGATGATGTCCGTGCCATCCGTGAGTTAAGAAGCGTCAATTTTACAGTTTTGAAAAGATGGTCGAAATCAATTATGACATCATCAGTGATGTCACAATTGACATTATCGGTTTTAAAATTACTGTCGTAGATGATGTCCGTGCCATCCGTGAGTTAAGAAGCGTCAATTTTACAGTTTTGAAAAGATGGTCGAAATCAATTATGACATCATCAGTGATGTCACAATTGACATTATCGGTTTTAAAATTACTGTCGTAGATGATGTCCGTGCCATTCGTGAGTTCAGAAGCGTCAATTTTACAGTTTTGAAAAGATGTCGAAATCAATTATGACATCATCAGTGATGTCACAATTGACATTATCGGTTTTAAAATTACTGTCTTAGATGATGTCCGTGCCATCCGTGAGTTCAGAATCGTCAAATTTACAGTTTCGAAAAGATGGTCGAAATCAATTATGACATCATCAGTGATGTCACAATTGACATTATCGGTTTTAAAATTACTGTCGTAGATGATGTCCGTGCCATCCGTGAGTTCAGAAGCGTCAATTTTACAGTTTCGAAAAGATTGTCAAAATCAATTATGACATCATCAGTGATGTCACAATTGACATTATCGGTTTTAAAATTACTGTCGTAGATGATGTCCGTTCCATCCGTGAGTTCAGACGCGTCAATTTTACAGTTTTGAAAAGATGGTCGAAATCAATTATGACATCATCAGTGATGTCACAATTGACATTATCGGTTTTAAAATTACTGTCGTAGATGATATCCGTGCCATCCGTGAGTTCAGAAGAGTCAATTTTACAGTTTCGAAAAGATGGTCGAAATCAATTATGACATCATCAGTGATGTCACAATTGACATTATCGGTTTTAAAATTACTGTCGTAGATGATGTCCGTGCCATCCGTGAGTTAAGAAGCGTCAATTTTACAGTTTTGAAAAGATGGTCAAAATCAATTATGACATCATCAGTGATGTCACAATTGACATTATCGGTTTTAAAATTACTGTCGTAGATGATGTGCGTGCCATTCGTGAGTTCAGAAGCGTCAATTTTACAGTTTTGAAAAGATGTCGAAATCAATTATGACATCATCAGTGATGTCACAATTGACATTATCGGTTTTAAAATTACTGTCTTAGATGATGTCCGTGCCATCCGTGAGTTCAGAATCATCAAATTTACAGTTTCGAAAAGATGGTCGAAATCAATTATGACATCATCAGTGATGTCACAATTGACATTATCGGTTTTAAAATTACTGTCGTAGATGATGTCCAAGCCATCCGTGAGTTCAGAAGTGTAAATTTTACAGTTTAGAAAAAAAGGTCAAAATCAATTATGACATCATCAGTGATGTCACAATTGACATTATCGTTTTAAAAATTACTGTCGTAGATGATGTCCGTGCCATCCGTGAGTTCAGAAGCGTCAATTTTACAGTTTTGAAAAGATGGTCAAAATCAATTATGACATCATCAGTGATGTCACAATTGACATTATCGGTTTTAAAATTACTGTCGTAGATGATGTCCAAGCCATCCGTGAGTTCAGAAGTGTAAATTTTACAGTTTCGAAAAAAAAAGTCAAAATCAATTATGACATCATCAGTGATGTCACAATTGACATTATCGTTTTAAAAATTACTGTCGTAGATGATGTCCGTGCCATCCGTGAGTTCAGAAGCGTCAATTTTACAGTTTTGAAAAGATGGTCAAAATCAATTATGACATCATCAGTGATGTCACAATTGACATTATCGGTTTTAAAATTACTGTCGTATAGATGATGTCCAAGCCATCCGTGAGTTCAGAAGTGTCAATTTTACAGTTTCGAAAAAAAGGTCAAAATCAATTATGACATCATCAGTGATGTCACAATTGACACTATCGTTTTAAAAATTACTGTCGTAGATGAGTTGGTCAAAATCAATTATGACATCATCAGTGATGTCACAATTGACATTATCGTCAAATTTACAGTTTCGAAAAGATGGTCGAAATCAATTATGACATCATCAGTGATGTCACAATTGACATTATCGGTTTTAAAATTACGGTCGTAGATGATGTCCGTGCCATCCGTGAGTTCAGAAGTGTCAATTTTACAGTTTCGAAAAAAAGGTCAAAATCAATTATGACATCATCAGTGATGTCACAATTGACATTATCGTTTTAAAAATTACTGTCGTAGATGATGTCCGTGCCATCCGTGAGTTCAGAAGCGTCAATTTTACAGTTTCGAAAAGATGGTCAAAATCAATTATGACATCATCAGTGATGTCACAATTGACATTATCGGTTTTAAAATTACTGTCTTAGATGATGTCCGTGCCTTCCGTGAGTTCAGAAGCGTCAATTTTACAGTTTTGAAAAGATGGTCGAAATCAATTATGACATCATCAGTGATGTCACAATTGACATTATCGGTTTTAAAATTACTGTCTTAGATGATGTCCGTGCCATCCTTGAGTTCAGAAGCGTCAATTTTACAGTTTTGAAAAGATGGTCGAAATCAATTATGACATCATCAGTGATGTCACAATTGACATTATCGGTTTTAAAATTACTGTCGTAGATGATGTCCGTGCCATTCGTGAGTTCAGAAGCGTCAATTTTACAGTTTTGAAAAGATGTCGAAATCAATTATGACATCATCAGTGATGTCACAATTGACATTATCGGTTTTAAAATTACTGTCTTAGATGATGTCCATGCCATCCGTGAGTTCAGAATCATCAAATTTACAGTTTCGAAAAGATGGTCGAAATCAATTATGACATCATCAGTGATGTCACAATTGACATTATCGGTTTTAAAATTACTGTCGTAGATGATATCCGTGCCACCGTGAGTTCAGAAGCGTCAATTTTACAGTTTCGAAAAGATGGTCGAAACACAATTGACATTATCGGTTTTAAAATTACTGTCGTAGATGATGTCCGTGCCATCCGTGAGTTCAGAAGCGTCAGTTTTACAGTTTTGAAAAGATGGTTGAAATCAATTATGACATCATCAGTGATGTCACAATTGACATTATCGGTTTTAGAATTACTGTCGTAGATGATGTCCGTGCCATCCGTGAGTTCAGAAGCTTCAATTTGACAGTTTTGAAAAGATGGTCGAAATCAATTATGACATCATCAGTGATGTCACAATTGACATTATCGGTTTTAAAATTACTGTCGTAGATGATGTCCGTGCCATTCGTGAGTTCAGAAGCGTCAATTTTACAGTTTTGAAAAGATGTCGAAATCAATTATGACATCATCAGTGATGTCACAATTGACATTATCGGTTTTAAAATTACTGTCGTAGATGATGTCCGTGCCATCCGTGAGTTAAGAAGCGTCAATTTTACAGTTTTGAAAAGATGGTCGAAATCAATTATGACATCATCAGTGATGTCACAATTGACATTATCGGTTTTAAAATTACTGTCGTAGATGATGTCCGTGCCATTCGTGAGTTCAGAAGCGTCAATTTTACAGTTTTGAAAAGATGTCGAAATCAATTATGACATCATCAGTGATGTCACAATTGACATTATCGGTTTTAAAATTACTGTCTTAGATGATGTCCGTGCCATCCGTGAGTTCAGAAGCATCAATTTTACAGTTTTGAAAAGATGGTCGAAATCAATTATGACATCATCAGTGATGTCACAATTGACATTATCGGTTTTAAAATTACTGTCGTAGATGATGTCCGTGCCATCCGTGAGTTAAGAAGCTTCAATTTTACAGTTTTGAAAAGATGGTCGAAATCAATTATGACATCATCAGTGATGTCACAATTGACATTGTCGGTTTTAAAATTACTGTCGTAGATGATGTCCGTGCCATTCGTGAGTTCAGAAGCGTCAATTTTACAGTTTTGAAAAGATGTCGAAATCAATTATGACATCATCAGTGATGTCACAATTGACATTATCGGTTTTAAAATTACTGTCGTAGATGATGTCCGTGCCATCCGTGAGTTCAGAAGCGTCAATTTTACAATTTCGAAAAGATGGTCAAAATCAATTATGACATCATCAGTGATGTCACAATTGACATTATCGGTTTTAAAATTACTGTCGTAGATGATGTCCGTGCCATCCGTGAGTTAAGAAGCGTCAATTTTACAGTTTTGAAAAGATGGTCGAAATCAATTATGACATCATCAGTGATGTCACAATTGACATTATCGGTTTTAAAATTACTGTCGTAGATGATGTCCGTGCCATTCGTGAGTTCAGAAGCGTCAATTTTACAGTTTTGAAAAGATGTCGAAATCAATTATGACATCATCAGTGATGTCACAATTGACATTATCGGTTTTAAAATTACTGTCTTAGATGATGTCCGTGCCATCCGTGAGTTCAGAATCGTCAAATTTACAGTTTCGAAAAGATGGTCGAAATCAATTATGACATCATCAGTGATGTCACAATTGACATTATCGGTTTTAAAATTACTGTCTTAGATGATGTCCGTGCCATCCGTGAGTTCAGAAGCGTCAATTTTACAGTTTCGAAAAGATGGTCAAAATCAATTATGACATCATCAGTGATGTCACAATTGACATTATCGGTTTTAAAATTACTGTCGTAGATGATGTCCGTTCCATCCGTGAGTTCAGACGCGTCAATTTTACAGTTTTGAAAAGATGGTCGAAACCAATTATGACATCATCAGTGATGTCACAATTGACATTATCGGTTTTAAAATTACTGTCGTAGATGATATCCGTGCCATCCGTGAGTTCAGAAGCGTCAATTTTACAGTTTCGAAAAGATGGTCGAAATCAATTATGACATCATCAGTGATGTCACAATTGACATTATCGGTTTTAAAATTACTGTCGTAGATGATGTCCGTGCCATCCGTAAGTTAAGAAGCGTCAATTTTACAGTTTTGAAAAGATGGTCGAAATCAATTATGACATCATCAGTGATGTCACAATTGACATTATCGGTTTTAAAATTACTGTCGTAGATGATGTCCGTGCCATTCGTGAGTTCAGAAGCGTCAATTTTACAGTTTTGAAAAGATGTCGAAATCAATTATGACATCATCAGTGATGTCACAATTGACATTATCGGTTTTAAAATTACTGTCTTAGATGATGTCCGTGCCATCCGTGAGTTCAGAATCGTCAAATTTACAGTTTCTAAAAGATGGTCGAAATCAATTATGACATCATCAGTGATGTCACAATTGACATTATCGGTTTTAAAATTACAGTCGTAGATGATGTCTGTGCCATCCGTGAGTTCAGAAGCGTCAATTTTACAGTTTCGAAAAGATGGTCAAAATAAATTATGACAACATCAGTGATGTAACAATTGACATTATCGGTTTTAAAATTAGTCGTAGATGATGTCCGTTCCATCCGTGAGTTCAGACGCGTCAATTTTACAGTTTTGAAAAGATGGTCGAAATCAATTATGACATCATCAGTGATGTCACAATTGACATTATCGGTTTTAAAATTACTGTCGTAGATGATATCCGTGCCATCCGTGAGTTCAGAAGTGTCAATTTTACAGTTTCGAAAAAAAGGTCAAAATCAATTATGACATCATCAGTGATGTCACAATTGACATTATCGGTTTAAAAATTACTGTCGTAGATGATGTCCGTGCCATCCGTGAGTTCAGAAGCGTCAATTTTACAGTTTTGAAAAGATGGTCGAAATCAATTATGACATCATCAGTGATGTCACAATTGACATTATCGGTTTTAAAATTACTGTCTTAGATGATGTCCGTGCCATCCGTGAGTTAAGAAGCTTCAATTTTACAGTTTTGAAAAGATGGTCGAAATCAATTATGACATCATCATTGATGTCACAATTGACATTATCGGTTTTAAAATTACTGTCGTAGATGATGTCCGTGCCATTCGTGAGTTCAGAAGCGTCAATTTTACAGTTTTGAAAAGATTTCGAAATCAATTATGACATCATCAGTGATGTCACAATTGACATTATCGGTTTTAAAATTACTGTCTTAGATGATGTCCGTGCCATCCGTGAGTTCAGAATCGTCAAATTTACAGTTTCGAAAAGATGGTCGAAATCAATTATGACATCATCAGTGATGTCACAATTGACATTATCGGTTTTAAAATTACTGTCGTAGATGATGTCCGTGCCATTCGTGAGTTCAGAAGCGTCAATTTTACAGTTTTGAAAAGATGTCGAAATCAATTATGACATCATCAGTGATGTCACAATTGACATTATCGGTTTAAAAATTACTGTCGTAGATGATGTCCGTGCCATCAGTGAGTTCAGAAGCGTCAATTTTACAGTTTCGAAAAGATGGTCAAAATCAATTATGACATCATCAGTGATGTCACAATTGACATTATCGGTTTTAAAATCACTGTCGTAGATGATGTCCGTGCCATCCGTGAGTTCAGAAGCGTCAATTTTACAGTTTTGAAAAGATGGTTGAAATCAATTATGACATCATCAGTGATGTCACAATTGACATTATCGGTTTTAGAATTACTGTCGTAGATGATGTCCAAGCCATCCGTGAGTTCAGAAGTGTCAATTTTACAGTTTCGAAAAAAAGGTCAAAATCAATTATGACATCATCAGTGATGTCACAATTGACATTATCGGTTTAAAAATTACTGTCGTAGATGATGTCCGTGCCATCCGTGAGTTCAGAAGCATCAATTTTACAGTTTCGAAAAGATGGTCAAAATCAATTATGACATCATCAGTGATGTCACAATTGACATTATCGGTTTTAAAATTACTGTCGTAGATGATGTCCAAGCCATCCGTGAGTTCAGAAGTGTCAATTTTACAGTTTCGAAAAAAAGGTCAAAATCAATTATGACATCATCAGTGATGTCACTATTGACATTATCGGTTTAAAAATTACTGTCGTAGATGATGTCCGTGCCATCCGTGAGTTCAGAAGCATCAATTTTACAGTTTTGAAAAGATGGTCGAAATCAATCATGACATCATCAGTGATGTCACAATTGACATTATCGGTTTTAAAATTACTGTCGTAGATGATGTCCGTGCCATCCGTGAGTTAAGAAGCTTCAATTTTACAGTTTTGAAAAGATGGTCGAAATCAATTATGACATCATCAGTGATGTCACAATTGACATTATCGGTTTTAAAATTACTGTCGTAGATGATGTCCGTGCCATTCGTGAGTTCAGAAGCGTCAATTTTACAGTTTTGAAAAGATGTCGAAATCAATTATGACATCATCAGTGATGTCACAATTGACATTATCGGTTTTAAAATTACTGTCTTAGATGATGTCCGTGCCATCCGTGAGTTCAGAATCATCAAATTTACAGTTTCGAAAAGATGGTTGAAATCAATTATGACATCATCAGTGATGTCACAATTGACATTATCGGTTTTAAAATTACTGTCGTAGATGATGTCCAAGCCATCCGTGAGTTCAGAAGTGTCAATTTTACAGTTTCGAAAAAAAGGTCAAAATCAATTATGACATCATCAGTGATGTCCCAATTGACATTATCGGTTTAAAAATTACTGTCGTAGATGATGTCCGTGCCATCCGTGAGTTCAGAAGCGTCAATTTTACAGTTTCGAAAAGATGGTCAAAATCAATTATGACATCATCAGTGATGTCACAATTGACATTATCGGTTTTAAAATCACTGTCGTAGATGATGTCCGTGCCATCCGTGAGTTCAAAAGCGTCAATTTTACAGTTTTGAAAAGATGGTTGAAATCAATTATGACATCATCAGTGATGTCACAATTGACATTATCGGTTTTAGAATTACTGTCGTAGATGATGTCCGTGCCATCCGTGATTTCAGAAGCGTCAATTTTACAGTTTTGAAAAGATGGTCGAAATCAATTATGACATCATCAGTGATGTCACAATTGACATTATCGGTTTTAAAATTACTGTCTTAGAAGATGTCTTTGCCATCCGTGAGTTCAGAAGTGTCAATTTTACAGTTTCGAAAAAAAGGTCAAAATCAATTATGACATCATCAGTGATGTCACAATTGACATTATCGGTTTTAAAATTACTGTCGTAGATGATGTCCGTGCCATCTGTGAGTTCAGAAGCGTCAATTTTACAGTTTCGAAAAGATGGTCAAAATCAATTATGACATCATCAGTGATGTCACAATTGACATTATCGGTTTTAAAATTACTGTCGTAGATGATGTCCGTGCCATCCGTGAGTTAAGAAGTGTCAATTTTACAGTTTTGAAAAGATGGTCGAAATCAATTATGACATCATCAGTGATGTCACAATTGACATTATCGGTTTTAAAATTACTGTCTTAGATGATGTCCGTGCCATCCGTGAGTTCAGAATCGTCAAATTTACAGTTTCGAAAAGTTGGTCGAAATCAATTATGACATCATCAGTGATGTCACAATTGACATTATCGGTTTTAAAATTACTGTCGTAGATGATGTCCAAGCCATCCGTGAGTTCAGAAGTGTCAATTTTACAGTTTCGAAAAAAAGGTCAAAATCAATTATGACATCATCAGTGATGTCACAATTGACATTATCGGTTTAAAAATTACTGTCGTAGATGATGTCCGTGCCATTCGTGAGTTCAGAAGCGTCAATTTTACAGTTTTGAAAAGATGTCAAAATCAATTATGACATCATCAGTGATGTCACAATTAACATTATCGGTTTTAAAATTACTGTCTTAGATGATGTCCGTGCCATCCGTGAGTTCACAATCGTCAAATTTACAGTTTCGAAAAGATGGTCGAAATCAATTATGACATCATCAGTGATGTCACAATTGACATTATCGGTTTTAAAATTACTGTCGTAGATGATGTCCGTGCCATCCGTGAGTTCAGAAGCGTCAATTTTACAGTTTCGAAAAGATGGTCAAAATCAATTATGACATCATCAGTGATGTCACAATTGACATTATCGGTTTTAAAATTACTGTCGTAGATGATGTCCGTTCCATCCGTGAGTTCAGACGCGTCAATTTTACAGTTTTGAAAAGATGGTCGAAATCAATTATGACATCATCAGTGATGTCACAATTGACATTATCGGTTTTAAAATTACTGTCGTAGATGATATCCGTGCCATCCGTGAGTTCAGAAGCGTCAATTTTACAGTTTCGAAAAGATGGTCGAAATCAATTATGACATCATCAGTGATGTCACAATTGACATTATCGGTTTTAAAATTACTGTCGTAGATGATGTCCGTGCCATCCGTGAGTTAAGAAGCGTCAATTTTACAGTTTTGAAAAGATGGTCAAAATCAATTATGACATCATCAGTGATGTCACAATTGACATTATCGGTTTTAAAATTACTGTCGTAGATGATGTCCGTGCCATTCGTGAGTTCAGAAGCGTCAATTTTACAGTTTTGAAAAGATGTCTAAATCAATTATGACATCATCAGTGATGTCACAATTGACATTATCGGTTTTAAAATTACTGTCGTAGATGATGTCCGTGCCATTCGTGAGTTCAGAAGCGTCAATTTTACAGTTTTGAAAAGATGTCGAAATCAATTATGACATCATCAGTGATGTCACAATTGACATTTTCGGTTTAAAAATTACTGTCGTAGATGATGTCCGTGCCATCCGTGAGTTCAGAAGCGTCAATTTTACAGTTTCGAAAAGATGGTCAAAATCAATTATGACATCATCAGTGATGTCACAATTGACATTATCGGTTTTAAAATCACTGTCGTAGATAATGTCCGTGCCATCCGTGAGTTCAGAAGCGTCAATTTTACAGTTTTGAAAAGATGGTTGAAATCAATTATGACATCATCAGTGATGTCACAATTGACATTATCGGTTTTAAAATTACTGTCGTAGATGATGTCCGTGCCATCCGTGATTTCAGAAGCGTCAATTTTACAGTTTTGAAAAGATGGTCGAAATCAATTATGACATCATCAGTGATGTCACAATTGACATTATCGGTTTTAAAATTACTGTCTTAGAAGATGTCTGTGCCATCCGTGAGTTCAGAAGTGTCAATTTTACAGTTTCGAAAAAAAGGTCAAAATCAATTATGACATCATCAGTGATGTCACAATTGACATTATCGGTTTTAAAATTACTGTCGTAGATGATGTCCGTGCCATCCGTGAGTTCAGAAGCGTCAATTTTACAGTTTCGAAAAGATGGTCAAAATCAATTATGACATCATCAGTGATGTCACAATTGACATTATCGGTTTTAAAATTACTGTCGTAGATGATGTCCGTGCCATCTGTGAGTTAAGAAGCGTCAATTTTACAGTTTTGAAAAGATGGTCGAAATCAATTATGACATCATCAGTGATGTCACAATTGACATTATCGGTTTTAAAATTACTGTCGTAGATTATGTCCGTGCCATTCGTGAGTTCAGAAGCGTCAATTTTACAGTTTTGAAAAGATGTCGAAATCAATTATGACATCATCAGTGATGTCACAATTGACATTATCGGTTTTAAAATTACTGTCTTAGATGATGTCCGTGCCATCCGTGAGTTCAGAATCGTCAAATTTACAGTTTCGAAAAGATGGTCGAAATCAATTATGACATCATCAGTGATGTCACAATTGACATTATCGGTTTTAAAATTACTGTCGTAGATGATGTCCAAGCCATCCGTGAGTTCAGAAGTGTCAATTTTACAGTTTCGAAAAAAAGGTCAAAATCAATTATGACATCATCAGTGATGTCACAATTGACATTGTCGGTTTAAAAATTACTGTCGTAGATGATGTCCGTGCCATCCGTGAGTTCAGAAGCGTCAATTTTACAGTTTTGAAAAGATGGTCGAAATCAATTATGACATCATCAGTGATGTCACAACTGACATTATCGGTTTTAAAATTACTGTCGTAGATGATGTCCGTGCCATTCGTGAGTTCAGAAGCGTCAATTTTACAGTTTTGAAAAGATGTCAAAATCAATTATGACATCATCAGTGATGTCACAATTAACATTATCGGTTTTAAAATTACTGTCTTAGATGATGTCCGTGCCATCCGTGAGTTCACAATCGTCAAATTTACAGTTTCGAAAAGATGGTCGAAATCAATTATGACACCATCAGTGATGTCACAATTGACATTATCGGTTTTAAAATTACTGTCGTAGATGATGTCCGTGCCATCCGTGAGTTCAGAAGCGTCAATTTTACAGTTTCGAAAAGATGGTCAAAATCAATTATGACATCATCAGTGATGTCACAATTGACATTATCGGTTTTAAAATTACTGTCGTAGATGATGTCCGTTCCATCCGTGAGTTCAGACGCGTCAATTTTACAGTTTTGAAAAGATGGTCGAAATCAATTATGACATCATCAGTGATGTCACAATTGACATTATCGGTTTTAAAATTACTGTCGTAGATGATATCCGTGCCATCCGTGAGTTCAGAAGAGTCAATTTTACAGTTTCGAAAAGATGGTCGAAATCAATTATGACATCATCAGTGATGTCACAATTGACATTATCGGTTTTAAAATTACTGTCGTAGATGATGTCCATGCCATCCGTGAGTTAAGAAGCGTCAATTTTACAGTTTTGAAAAGATGGTCAAAATCAATTATGACATCATCAGTGATGTCACAATTGACATTATCGGTTTTAAAATTACTGTCGTAGATGATGTGCGTGCCATTCGTGAGTTCAGAAGCGTCAATTTTACAGTTTTGAAAAGATGTCGAAATCAATTATGACATCATCAATGATGTCACAATTGACATTATCGGTTTTAAAATTACTGTCTTAGATGATGTCCGTGCCATCCGTGAGTTCAGAATCGTCAAATTTACAGTTTCGAAAAGATGGTCGAAATCAATTATGACATCATCAGTGATGTCACAATTGACATTATCGGTTTTAAAATTACTGTCGTAGATGATGTCCGTGCCATTCGTGAGTTCAGAAGCGTAAATTTTACAGTTTTGAAAAGATGTCGAAATCAATTATGACATCATCAGTGATGTCACAATTGACATTATCGGTTTTAAAATTACTGTCTTAGATGATGTCCGTGCCATCCGTGAGTTCAGAATCATCAAATTTACAGTTTCGAAAAGATGGTTGAAATCAATTATGACATCATCAGTGATGTCACAATTGACATTATCCGTTTTAAAATTACTGTCGTAGATGATGTCCAAGCCATCCGTGAGTTCAGAAGTGTCAATTTTACAGTTTCGAAAAAAAGGTCAAAATCAATTATGACATCATCAGTGATGTCCCAATTGACATTATCGGTTTAAAAATTACTGTCGTAGATGATGTCCGTGCCATCCGTGAGTTCAGAAGCGTCAATTTTACAGTTTCGAAAAGATGGTCAAAATCAATTATGACATCATCAGTGATGTCACAATTGACATTATCGGTTTTAAAATCATTGTCGTAGATGATGTCCGTACCATCCGTGAGTTCAGAAGCGTAAATTTTACAGTTTTGAAAAGATGGTTGAAATCAATTATGACATCATCAGTGATGTCACAATTGACATTATCGGTTTTAGAATTACTGTCGTAGATAATGTCCGTGCCATCCGTGATTTCAGAAGCGTAAATTTTACAGTTTTGAAAAGATGGTCGAAATCAATTATGACATCATCAGTGATGTCACAATTGACATTATCGGTTTTAAAATTACTGTCTTAGAAGATGTCTGTGCCATCCGTGAGTTCAGAAGTGTCAATTTTACAGTTTCGAAAAAAAGGTCAAAATCAATTATGACATCATCAGTGATGTCACAATTGACATTATCGGTTTTAAAATTACTGTCGTAGATGATGTCCGTGCCATCCGTGAGTTCAGAAGCGTCAATTTTACAGTTTCGAAAAGATGGTCAAAATCAATTATGACATCATCAGTGATGTCACAATTGACATTATCGGTTTTAAAATTACTGTCTTAGAAGATGTCTGTGCCATCCGTGAGTTCAGAAGTGTCAATTTTACAGTTTCGAAAAAAAGGTCAAAATCAATTATGACATCATCAGTGATGTCACAATTGACATTATCGGTTTTAAAATTACTGTCGTAGATGATATCCGTGCCATCCGTGAGTTCAGAAGCGTCAATTTTACAGTTTCGAAAAGATGGTCGAAATCAATTATGACATCATCAGTGATGTCACAATTGACATTATCGGTTTTAAAATTACTGTCGTAGATGATGTCCGTGCCATCCGTGAGTTAAGAAGCGTCAATTTTACAGTTTTGAAAAGATGGTCAAAATCAATTATGACATCATCAGTGATGTCACAATTGACATTATCGGTTTTAAAATTACTGTCGTAGATGATGTCCGTGCCATTCGTGAGTTCAGAAGCGTCAATTTTACAGTTTTGAAAAGATGTCTAAATCAATTATGACATCATCAGTGATGTCACAATTGACATTATCGGTTTTAAAATTACTGTCGTAGATGATGTCCGTGCCATTCGTGAGTTCAGAAGCGTCAATTTTACAGTTTTGAAAAGATGTCGAAATCAATTATGACATCATCAGTGATGTCACAATTGACATTTTCGGTTTAAAAATTACTGTCGTAGATGATGTCCGTGCCATCCGTGAGTTCAGAAGCGTCAATTTTACAGTTTCGAAAAGATGGTCAAAATCAATTATGACATCATCAGTGATGTCACAATTGACATTATCGGTTTTAAAATCACTGTCGTAGATAATGTCCGTGCCATCCGTGAGTTCAGAAGCGTCAATTTTACAGTTTTGAAAAGATGGTTGAAATCAATTATGACATCATCAGTGATGTCACAATTGACATTATCGGTTTTAAAATTACTGTCGTAGATGATGTCCGTGCCATCCGTGATTTCAGAAGCGTCAATTTTACAGTTTTGAAAAGATGGTCGAAATCAATTATGACATCATCAGTGATGTCACAATTGACATTATCGGTTTTAAAATTACTGTCTTAGAAGATGTCTGTGCCATCCGTGAGTTCAGAAGTGTCAATTTTACAGTTTCGAAAAAAAGGTCAAAATCAATTATGACATCATCAGTGATGTCACAATTGACATTATCGGTTTTAAAATTACTGTCGTAGATGATGTCCGTGCCATCCGTGAGTTCAGAAGCGTCAATTTTACAGTTTCGAAAAGATGGTCAAAATCAATTATGACATCATCAGTGATGTCACAATTGACATTATCGGTTTTAAAATTACTGTCGTAGATGATGTCCGTGCCATCTGTGAGTTAAGAAGCGTCAATTTTACAGTTTTGAAAAGATGGTCGAAATCAATTATGACATCATCAGTGATGTCACAATTGACATTATCGGTTTTAAAATTACTGTCGTAGATTATGTCCGTGCCATTCGTGAGTTCAGAAGCGTCAATTTTACAGTTTTGAAAAGATGTCGAAATCAATTATGACATCATCAGTGATGTCACAATTGACATTATCGGTTTTAAAATTACTGTCTTAGATGATGTCCGTGCCATCCGTGAGTTCAGAATCGTCAAATTTACAGTTTCGAAAAGATGGTCGAAATCAATTATGACATCATCAGTGATGTCACAATTGACATTATCGGTTTTAAAATTACTGTCGTAGATGATGTCCAAGCCATCCGTGAGTTCAGAAGTGTCAATTTTACAGTTTCGAAAAAAAGGTCAAAATCAATTATGACATCATCAGTGATGTCACAATTGACATTGTCGGTTTAAAAATTACTGTCGTAGATGATGTCCGTGCCATCCGTGAGTTCAGAAGCGTCAATTTTACAGTTTTGAAAAGATGGTCGAAATCAATTATGACATCATCAGTGATGTCACAACTGACATTATCGGTTTTAAAATTACTGTCGTAGATGATGTCCGTGCCATTCGTGAGTTCAGAAGCGTCAATTTTACAGTTTTGAAAAGATGTCAAAATCAATTATGACATCATCAGTGATGTCACAATTAACATTATCGGTTTTAAAATTACTGTCTTAGATGATGTCCGTGCCATCCGTGAGTTCACAATCGTCAAATTTACAGTTTCGAAAAGATGGTCGAAATCAATTATGACACCATCAGTGATGTCACAATTGACATTATCGGTTTTAAAATTACTGTCGTAGATGATGTCCGTGCCATCCGTGAGTTCAGAAGCGTCAATTTTACAGTTTCGAAAAGATGGTCAAAATCAATTATGACATCATCAGTGATGTCACAATTGACATTATCGGTTTTAAAATTACTGTCGTAGATGATGTCCGTTCCATCCGTGAGTTCAGACGCGTCAATTTTACAGTTTTGAAAAGATGGTCGAAATCAATTATGACATCATCAGTGATGTCACAATTGACATTATCGGTTTTAAAATTACTGTCGTAGATGATATCCGTGCCATCCGTGAGTTCAGAAGAGTCAATTTTACAGTTTCGAAAAGATGGTCGAAATCAATTATGACATCATCAGTGATGTCACAATTGACATTATCGGTTTTAAAATTACTGTCGTAGATGATGTCCATGCCATCCGTGAGTTAAGAAGCGTCAATTTTACAGTTTTGAAAAGATGGTCAAAATCAATTATGACATCATCAGTGATGTCACAATTGACATTATCGGTTTTAAAATTACTGTCGTAGATGATGTGCGTGCCATTCGTGAGTTCAGAAGCGTCAATTTTACAGTTTTGAAAAGATGTCGAAATCAATTATGACATCATCAATGATGTCACAATTGACATTATCGGTTTTAAAATTACTGTCTTAGATGATGTCCGTGCCATCCGTGAGTTCAGAATCGTCAAATTTACAGTTTCGAAAAGATGGTCGAAATCAATTATGACATCATCAGTGATGTCACAATGGACATTATCGGTTTTAAAATTACTGTCGTAGATGATGTCCGTGCCATTCGTGAGTTCAGAAGCGTAAATTTTACAGTTTTGAAAAGATGTCGAAATCAATTATGACATCATCAGTGATGTCACAATTGACATTATCGGTTTTAAAATTACTGTCTTAGATGATGTCCGTGCCATCCGTGAGTTCAGAATCATCAAATTTACAGTTTCGAAAAGATGGTTGAAATCAATTATGACATCATCAGTGATGTCACAATTGACATTATCCGTTTTAAAATTACTGTCGTAGATGATGTCCAAGCCATCCGTGAGTTCAGAAGTGTCAATTTTACAGTTTCGAAAAAAAGGTCAAAATCAATTATGACATCATCAGTGATGTCCCAATTGACATTATCGGTTTAAAAATTACTGTCGTAGATGATGTCCGTGCCATCCGTGAGTTCAGAAGCGTCAATTTTACAGTTTCGAAAAGATGGTCAAAATCAATTATGACATCATCAGTGATGTCACAATTGACATTATCGGTTTTAAAATCATTGTCGTAGATGATGTCCGTACCATCCGTGAGTTCAGAAGCGTAAATTTTACAGTTTTGAAAAGATGGTTGAAATCAATTATGACATCATCAGTGATGTCACAATTGACATTATCGGTTTTAGAATTACTGTCGTAGATAATGTCCGTGCCATCCGTGATTTCAGAAGCGTAAATTTTACAGTTTTGAAAAGATGGTCGAAATCAATTATGACATCATCAGTGATGTCACAATTGACATTATCGGTTTTAAAATTACTGTCTTAGAAGATGTCTGTGCCATCCGTGAGTTCAGAAGTGTCAATTTTACAGTTTCGAAAAAAAGGTCAAAATCAATTATGACATCATCAGTGATGTCACAATTGACATTATCGGTTTTAAAATTACTGTCGTAGATGATGTCCGTGCCATCCGTGAGTTCAGAAGCGTCAATTTTACAGTTTCGAAAAGATGGTCAAAATCAATTATGACATCATCAGTGATGTCACAATTGACATTATCGGTTTTAAAATTACTGTCTTAGAAGATGTCTGTGCCATCCGTGAGTTCAGAAGTGTCAATTTTACAGTTTCGAAAAAAAGGTCAAAATCAATTATGACATCATCAGTGATGTCACAATTGACATTATCGGTTTTAAAATTACTGTCGTAGATGATGTCCGTGCCATCCGTGAGTTCAGAAGCGTCAATTTTACAGTTTTGAAAAGATGGTCGAAATCAATTATGACATCATCAGTGATGTCACAATTGACATTATCGGTTTTAAAATTACTGTCGTAGATGATGTCCGTGCCATCTGTGAGTTAAGAAGCGTCAATTTTACAGTTTTGAAAAGATGGTCGAAATCAATTATGACATCATCAGTGATGTCACAATTGACATTATCGGTTTTAAAATTACTGTCGTAGATTATGTCCGTGCCATTCGTGAGTTCAGAAGCGTCAATTTTACAGTTTTGAAAAGATGTCGAAATCAATTATGACATCATCAGTGATGTCACAATTGACATTATCGGTTTTAAAATTACTGTCTTAGATGATGTCCGTGCCATCCGTGAGTTCAGAATCGTCAAATTTACAGTTTCGAAAAGATGGTCGAAATCAATTATGACATCATCAGTGATGTCACAATTGACATTATCGGTTTTAAAATTACTGTCGTAGATGATGTCCAAGCCATCCGTGAGTTCAGAAGTGTCAATTTTACAGTTTCGAAAAAAAGGTCAAAATCAATTATGACATCATCAGTGATGTCACAATTGACATTGTCGGTTTAAAAATTACTGTCGTAGATGATGTCCGTGCCATCCGTGAGTTCAGAAGCGTCAATTTTACAGTTTTGAAAAGATGGTCGAAATCAATTATGACATCATCAGTGATGTCACAACTGACATTATCGGTTTTAAAATTACTGTCGTAGATGATGTCCGTGCCATTCGTGAGTTCAGAAGCGTCAATTTTACAGTTTTGAAAAGATGTCAAAATCAATTATGACATCATCAGTGATGTCACAATTAACATTATCGGTTTTAAAATTACTGTCTTAGATGATGTCCGTGCCATCCGTGAGTTCACAATCGTCAAATTTACAGTTTCGAAAAGATGGTCGAAATCAATTATGACACCATCAGTGATGTCACAATTGACATTATCGGTTTTAAAATTACTGTCGTAGATGATGTCCGTGCCATCCGTGAGTTCAGAAGCGTCAATTTTACAGTTTCGAAAAGATGGTCAAAATCAATTATGACATCATCAGTGATGTCACAATTGACATTATCGGTTTTAAAATTACTGTCGTAGATGATGTCCGTTCCATCCGTGAGTTCAGACGCGTCAATTTTACAGTTTTGAAAAGATGGTCGAAATCAATTATGACATCATCAGTGATGTCACAATTGACATTATCGGTTTTAAAATTACTGTCGTAGATGATATCCGTGCCATCCGTGAGTTCAGAAGAGTCAATTTTACAGTTTCGAAAAGATGGTCGAAATCAATTATGACATCATCAGTGATGTCACAATTGACATTATCGGTTTTAAAATTACTGTCGTAGATGATGTCCATGCCATCCGTGAGTTAAGAAGCGTCAATTTTACAGTTTTGAAAAGATGGTCAAAATCAATTATGACATCATCAGTGATGTCACAATTGACATTATCGGTTTTAAAATTACTGTCGTAGATGATGTGCGTGCCATTCGTGAGTTCAGAAGCGTCAATTTTACAGTTTTGAAAAGATGTCGAAATCAATTATGACATCATCAATGATGTCACAATTGACATTATCGGTTTTAAAATTACTGTCTTAGATGATGTCCGTGCCATCCGTGAGTTCAGAATCGTCAAATTTACAGTTTCGAAAAGATGGTCGAAATCAATTATGACATCATCAGTGATGTCACAATTGACATTATCGGTTTTAAAATTACTGTCGTAGATGATGTCCGTGCCATTCGTGAGTTCAGAAGCGTAAATTTTACAGTTTTGAAAAGATGTCGAAATCAATTATGACATCATCAGTGATGTCACAATTGACATTATCGGTTTTAAAATTACTGTCTTAGATGATGTCCGTGCCATCCGTGAGTTCAGAATCATCAAATTTACAGTTTCGAAAAGATGGTTGAAATCAATTATGACATCATCAGTGATGTCACAATTGACATTATCCGTTTTAAAATTACTGTCGTAGATGATGTCCAAGCCATCCGTGAGTTCAGAAGTGTCAATTTTACAGTTTCGAAAAAAAGGTCAAAATCAATTATGACATCATCAGTGATGTCCCAATTGACATTATCGGTTTAAAAATTACTGTCGTAGATGATGTCCGTGCCATCCGTGAGTTCAGAAGCGTCAATTTTACAGTTTCGAAAAGATGGTCAAAATCAATTATGACATCATCAGTGATGTCACAATTGACATTATCGGTTTTAAAATCATTGTCGTAGATGATGTCCGTACCATCCGTGAGTTCAGAAGCGTAAATTTTACAGTTTTGAAAAGATGGTTGAAATCAATTATGACATCATCAGTGATGTCACAATTGACATTATCGGTTTTAGAATTACTGTCGTAGATAATGTCCGTGCCATCCGTGATTTCAGAAGCGTAAATTTTACAGTTTTGAAAAGATGGTCGAAATCAATTATGACATCATCAGTGATGTCACAATTGACATTATCGGTTTTAAAATTACTGTCTTAGAAGATGTCTGTGCCATCCGTGAGTTCAGAAGTGTCAATTTTACAGTTTCGAAAAAAAGGTCAAAATCAATTATGACATCATCAGTGATGTCACAATTGACATTATCGGTTTTAAAATTACTGTCGTAGATGATGTCCGTGCCATCCGTGAGTTCAGAAGCGTCAATTTTACAGTTTCGAAAAGATGGTCAAAATCAATTATGACATCATCAGTGATGTCACAATTGACATTATCGGTTTTAAAATTACTGTCTTAGAAGATGTCTGTGCCATCCGTGAGTTCAGAAGTGTCAATTTTACAGTTTCGAAAAAAAGGTCAAAATCAATTATGACATCATCAGTGATGTCACAATTGACATTATCGGTTTTAAAATTACTGTCGTAGATGATATCCGTGCCATCCGTGAGTTCAGAAGCGTCAATTTTACAGTTTCGAAAAGATGGTCGAAATCAATTATGACATCATCAGTGATGTCACAATTGACATTATCGGTTTTAAAATTACTGTCGTAGATGATGTCCGTGCCATCCGTGAGTTAAGAAGCGTCAATTTTACAGTTTTGAAAAGATGGTCAAAATCAATTATGACATCATCAGTGATGTCACAATTGACATTATCGGTTTTAAAATTACTGTCGTAGATGATGTCCGTGCCATTCGTGAGTTCAGAAGCGTCAATTTTACAGTTTTGAAAAGATGTCTAAATCAATTATGACATCATCAGTGATGTCACAATTGACATTATCGGTTTTAAAATTACTGTCGTAGATGATGTCCGTGCCATTCGTGAGTTCAGAAGCGTCAATTTTACAGTTTTGAAAAGATGTCGAAATCAATTATGACATCATCAGTGATGTCACAATTGACATTTTCGGTTTAAAAATTACTGTCGTAGATGATGTCCGTGCCATCCGTGAGTTCAGAAGCGTCAATTTTACAGTTTCGAAAAGATGGTCAAAATCAATTATGACATCATCAGTGATGTCACAATTGACATTATCGGTTTTAAAATCACTGTCGTAGATAATGTCCGTGCCATCCGTGAGTTCAGAAGCGTCAATTTTACAGTTTTGAAAAGATGGTTGAAATCAATTATGACATCATCAGTGATGTCACAATTGACATTATCGGTTTTAAAATTACTGTCGTAGATGATGTCCGTGCCATCCGTGATTTCAGAAGCGTCAATTTTACAGTTTTGAAAAGATGGTCGAAATCAATTATGACATCATCAGTGATGTCACAATTGACATTATCGGTTTTAAAATTACTGTCTTAGAAGATGTCTGTGCCATCCGTGAGTTCAGAAGTGTCAATTTTACAGTTTCGAAAAAAAGGTCAAAATCAATTATGACATCATCAGTGATGTCACAATTGACATTATCGGTTTTAAAATTACTGTCGTAGATGATGTCCGTGCCATCCGTGAGTTCAGAAGCGTCAATTTTACAGTTTCGAAAAGATGGTCAAAATCAATTATGACATCATCAGTGATGTCACAATTGACATTATCGGTTTTAAAATTACTGTCGTAGATGATGTCCGTGCCATCTGTGAGTTAAGAAGCGTCAATTTTACAGTTTTGAAAAGATGGTCGAAATCAATTATGACATCATCAGTGATGTCACAATTGACATTATCGGTTTTAAAATTACTGTCGTAGATTATGTCCGTGCCATTCGTGAGTTCAGAAGCGTCAATTTTACAGTTTTGAAAAGATGTCGAAATCAATTATGACATCATCAGTGATGTCACAATTGACATTATCGGTTTTAAAATTACTGTCTTAGATGATGTCCGTGCCATCCGTGAGTTCAGAATCGTCAAATTTACAGTTTCGAAAAGATGGTCGAAATCAATTATGACATCATCAGTGATGTCACAATTGACATTATCGGTTTTAAAATTACTGTCGTAGATGATGTCCAAGCCATCCGTGAGTTCAGAAGTGTCAATTTTACAGTTTCGAAAAAAAGGTCAAAATCAATTATGACATCATCAGTGATGTCACAATTGACATTGTCGGTTTAAAAATTACTGTCGTAGATGATGTCCGTGCCATCCGTGAGTTCAGAAGCGTCAATTTTACAGTTTTGAAAAGATGGTCGAAATCAATTATGACATCATCAGTGATGTCACAACTGACATTATCGGTTTTAAAATTACTGTCGTAGATGATGTCCGTGCCATTCGTGAGTTCAGAAGCGTCAATTTTACAGTTTTGAAAAGATGTCAAAATCAATTATGACATCATCAGTGATGTCACAATTAACATTATCGGTTTTAAAATTACTGTCTTAGATGATGTCCGTGCCATCCGTGAGTTCACAATCGTCAAATTTACAGTTTCGAAAAGATGGTCGAAATCAATTATGACACCATCAGTGATGTCACAATTGACATTATCGGTTTTAAAATTACTGTCGTAGATGATGTCCGTGCCATCCGTGAGTTCAGAAGCGTCAATTTTACAGTTTCGAAAAGATGGTCAAAATCAATTATGACATCATCAGTGATGTCACAATTGACATTATCGGTTTTAAAATTACTGTCGTAGATGATGTCCGTTCCATCCGTGAGTTCAGACGCGTCAATTTTACAGTTTTGAAAAGATGGTCGAAATCAATTATGACATCATCAGTGATGTCACAATTGACATTATCGGTTTTAAAATTACTGTCGTAGATGATATCCGTGCCATCCGTGAGTTCAGAAGAGTCAATTTTACAGTTTCGAAAAGATGGTCGAAATCAATTATGACATCATCAGTGATGTCACAATTGACATTATCGGTTTTAAAATTACTGTCGTAGATGATGTCCATGCCATCCGTGAGTTAAGAAGCGTCAATTTTACAGTTTTGAAAAGATGGTCAAAATCAATTATGACATCATCAGTGATGTCACAATTGACATTATCGGTTTTAAAATTACTGTCGTAGATGATGTGCGTGCCATTCGTGAGTTCAGAAGCGTCAATTTTACAGTTTTGAAAAGATGTCGAAATCAATTATGACATCATCAATGATGTCACAATTGACATTATCGGTTTTAAAATTACTGTCTTAGATGATGTCCGTGCCATCCGTGAGTTCAGAATCGTCAAATTTACAGTTTCGAAAAGATGGTCGAAATCAATTATGACATCATCAGTGATGTCACAATGGACATTATCGGTTTTAAAATTACTGTCGTAGATGATGTCCGTGCCATTCGTGAGTTCAGAAGCGTAAATTTTACAGTTTTGAAAAGATGTCGAAATCAATTATGACATCATCAGTGATGTCACAATTGACATTATCGGTTTTAAAATTACTGTCTTAGATGATGTCCGTGCCATCCGTGAGTTCAGAATCATCAAATTTACAGTTTCGAAAAGATGGTTGAAATCAATTATGACATCATCAGTGATGTCACAATTGACATTATCCGTTTTAAAATTACTGTCGTAGATGATGTCCAAGCCATCCGTGAGTTCAGAAGTGTCAATTTTACAGTTTCGAAAAAAAGGTCAAAATCAATTATGACATCATCAGTGATGTCCCAATTGACATTATCGGTTTAAAAATTACTGTCGTAGATGATGTCCGTGCCATCCGTGAGTTCAGAAGCGTCAATTTTACAGTTTCGAAAAGATGGTCAAAATCAATTATGACATCATCAGTGATGTCACAATTGACATTATCGGTTTTAAAATCATTGTCGTAGATGATGTCCGTACCATCCGTGAGTTCAGAAGCGTAAATTTTACAGTTTTGAAAAGATGGTTGAAATCAATTATGACATCATCAGTGATGTCACAATTGACATTATCGGTTTTAGAATTACTGTCGTAGATAATGTCCGTGCCATCCGTGATTTCAGAAGCGTAAATTTTACAGTTTTGAAAAGATGGTCGAAATCAATTATGACATCATCAGTGATGTCACAATTGACATTATCGGTTTTAAAATTACTGTCTTAGAAGATGTCTGTGCCATCCGTGAGTTCAGAAGTGTCAATTTTACAGTTTCGAAAAAAAGGTCAAAATCAATTATGACATCATCAGTGATGTCACAATTGACATTATCGGTTTTAAAATTACTGTCGTAGATGATGTCCGTGCCATCCGTGAGTTCAGAAGCGTCAATTTTACAGTTTCGAAAAGATGGTCAAAATCAATTATGACATCATCAGTGATGTCACAATTGACATTATCGGTTTTAAAATTACTGTCTTAGAAGATGTCTGTGCCATCCGTGAGTTCAGAAGTGTCAATTTTACAGTTTCGAAAAAAAGGTCAAAATCAATTATGACATCATCAGTGATGTCACAATTGACATTATCGGTTTTAAAATTACTGTCGTAGATGATGTCCGTGCCATCCGTGAGTTCAGAAGCGTCAATTTTACAGTTTTGAAAAGATGGTCGAAATCAATTATGACATCATCAGTGATGTCACAATTGACATTATCGGTTTTAAAATTACTGTCGTAGATGATGTCCGTGCCATCCGTGAGTTAAGAAGCGTCAATTTTACAGTTTTGAAAAGATGGTCGAAATCAATTATGACATCATCAGTGATGTCACAATTGACATTATCGGTTTTAAAATTACTGTCGTAGATGATGTCCGTGCCATTCGTGAGTTCAGAAGCGTCAATTTTACAGTTTTGAAAAGATGTCGAAATCAATTATGACATCATCAGTGATGTCACAATTGACATTATCGGTTTTAAAATTACTGTCTTAGATGATGTCCGTGCCATCCGTGAGTTCAGAATCGTCAAATTTACAGTTTCGAAAAGATGGTCGAAATCAATTATGACATCATCAGTGATGTCACAATTGACATTATCGGTTTTAAAATTACTGTCGTAGATGATGTCCAAGCCATCCGTGAGTTCAGAAGTGTCAATTTTACAGTTTCGAAAAAAAGGTCAAAATCAATTATGACATCATCAGTGATGTCACAATTGACATTGTCGGTTTAAAAATTACTGTCGTAGATGATGTCCGTGCCATCCGTGAGTTCAGAAGCGTCAATTTTACAGTTTTGAAAAGATGGTCGAAATCAATTATGACATCATCAGTGATGTCACAACTGACATTATCGGTTTTAAAATTACTGTCGTAGATGATGTCCGTGCCATTCGTGAGTTCAGAAGCGTCAATTTTACAGTTTTGAAAAGATGTCAAAATCAATTATGACATCATCAGTGATGTCACAATTAACATTATCGGTTTTAAAATTACTGTCTTAGATGATGTCCGTGCCATCCGTGAGTTCACAATCGTCAAATTTACAGTTTCGAAAAGATGGTCGAAATCAATTATGACATCATCAGTGATGTCACAATTGACATTATCGGTTTTAAAATTACTGTCGTAGATGATGTCCGTGCCATCCGTGAGTTCAGAAGCGTCAATTTTACAGTTTCGAAAAGATGGTCAAAATCAATTATGACATCATCAGTGATGTCACAATTGACATTATCGGTTTTAAAATTACTGTCGTAGATGATGTCCGTTCCATCCGTGAGTTCAGACGCGTCAATTTTACAGTTTTGAAAAGATGGTCGAAATCAATTATGACATCATCAGTGATGTCACAATTGACATTATCGGTTTTAAAATTACTGTCGTAGATGATATCCGTGCCATCCGTGAGTTCAGAAGAGTCAATTTTACAGTTTCGAAAAGATGGTCGAAATCAATTATGACATCATCAGTGATGTCCCAATTGACATTATCGGTTTAAAAATTACTGTCGTAGATGATGTCCGTGCCATCCGTGAGTTCAGAAGCGTCAATTTTACAGTTTCGAAAAGATGGTCAAAATCAATTATGACATCATCAGTGATGTCACAATTGACATTATCGGTTTTAAAATCACTGTCGTAGATGATGTCCGTACCATCCGTGAGTTCAGAAGCGTAAATTTTACAGTTTTGAAAAGATGGTTGAAATCAATTATGACATCATCAGTGATGTCACAATTGACATTATCGGTTTTAGAATTACTGTCGTAGATAATGTCCGTGCCATCCGTGAGTTCAGAAGTGTCAATTTTACAGTTTCGAAAAAAAGGTCGAAATCAATTATGACATCATCAGTGATGTCACAATTGACATTATCGGTTTTAAAATTACTGTCTTAGAAGATGTCTGTGCCATCCGTGAGTTCAGAAGTGTCAATTTTACAGTTTCGAAAAAAAGGTCAAAATCAATTATGACATCATCAGTGATGTCACAATTGACATTATCGGTTTTAAAATTACTGTCGTAGATGATGTCCGTGCCATCCGTGAGTTCAGAAGCGTCAATTTTACAGTTTCGAAAAGATGGTCAAAATCAATTATGACATCATCAGTGATGTCACAATTGACATTATCGGTTTTAAAATTACTGTCTTAGAAGATGTCTGTGCCATCCGTGAGTTCAGAAGTGTCAATTTTACAGTTTCGAAAAAAAGGTCAAAATCAATTATGACATCATCAGTGATGTCACAATTGACATTATCGGTTTTAAAATTACTGTCGTAGATGATGTCCGTGCCATCCGTGAGTTAAGAAGCGTCAATTTTACAGTTTTGAAAAGATGGTCGAAATCAATTATGACATCATCAGTGATGTCACAATTGACATTATCGGTTTTAAAATTACTGTCGTAGATGATGTCCGTGCCATTCGTGAGTTCAGAAGCGTCAATTTTACAGTTTTGAAAAGATGTCGAAATCAATTATGACATCATCAGTGATGTCACAATTGACATTATCGGTTTTAAAATTACTGTCTTAGATGATGTCCGTGCCATCCGTGAGTTCAGAATCGTCAAATTTACAGTTTCGAAAAGATGGTCGAAATCAATTATGACATCATCAGTGATGTCACAATTGACATTATCGGTTTTAAAATTACTGTCGTAGATGATGTCCAAGCCATCCGTGAGTTCAGAAGTGTCAATTTTACAGTTTCGAAAAAAAGGTCAAAATCAATTATGACATCATCAGTGATGTCACAATTGACATTGTCGGTTTAAAAATTACTGTCGTAGATGATGTCCGTGCCATCCGTGAGTTCAGAAGCGTCAATTTTACAGTTTTGAAAAGATGGTCGAAATCAATTATGACATCATCAGTGATGTCACAACTGACATTATCGGTTTTAAAATTACTGTCGTAGATGATGTCCGTGCCATTCGTGAGTTCAGAAGCGTCAATTTTACAGTTTTGAAAAGATGTCAAAATCAATTATGACATCATCAGTGATGTCACAATTAACATTATCGGTTTTAAAATTACTGTCTTAGATGATGTCCGTGCCATCCGTGAGTTCACAATCGTCAAATTTACAGTTTCGAAAAGATGGTCGAAATCAATTATGACATCATCAGTGATGTCACAATTGACATTATCGGTTTTAAAATTACTGTCGTAGATGATGTCCGTGCCATCCGTGAGTTCAGAAGCGTCAATTTTACAGTTTCGAAAAGATGGTCAAAATCAATTATGACATCATCAGTGATGTCACAATTGACATTATCGGTTTTAAAATTACTGTCGTAGATGATGTCCGTTCCATCCGTGAGTTCAGACGCGTCAATTTTACAGTTTTGAAAAGATGGTCGAAATCAATTATGACATCATCAGTGATGTCACAATTGACATTATCGGTTTTAAAATTACTGTCGTAGATGATATCCGTGCCATCCGTGAGTTCAGAAGAGTCAATTTTACAGTTTCGAAAAGATGGTCGAAATCAATTATGACATCATCAGTGATGTCCCAATTGACATTATCGGTTTAAAAATTACTGTCGTAGATGATGTCCGTGCCATCCGTGAGTTCAGAAGCGTCAATTTTACAGTTTCGAAAAGATGGTCAAAATCAATTATGACATCATCAGTGATGTCACAATTGACATTATCGGTTTTAAAATCACTGTCGTAGATGATGTCCGTACCATCCGTGAGTTCAGAAGCGTAAATTTTACAGTTTTGAAAAGATGGTTGAAATCAATTATGACATCATCAGTGATGTCACAATTGACATTATCGGTTTTAGAATTACTGTCGTAGATAATGTCCGTGCCATCCGTGATTTCAGAAGCGTAAATTTTACAGTTTTGAAAAGATGGTCGAAATCAATTATGACATCATCAGTGATGTCACAATTGACATTATCGGTTTTAAAATTACTGTCTTAGAAGATGTCTGTGCCATCCGTGAGTTCAGAAGTGTCAATTTTACAGTTTCGAAAAAAAGGTCAAAATCAATTATGACATCATCAGTGATGTCACAATTGACATTATCGGTTTTAAAATTACTGTCGTAGATGATGTCCGTGCCATCCGTGAGTTCAGAAGCGTCAATTTTACAGTTTCGAAAAGATGGTCAAAATCAATTATGACATCATCAGTGATGTCACAATTGACATTATCGGTTTTAAAATTACTGTCTTAGAAGATGTCTGTGCCATCCGTGAGTTCAGAAGTGTCAATTTTACAGTTTCGAAAAAAAGGTCAAAATCAATTATGACATCATCAGTGATGTCACAATTGACATTATCGGTTTTAAAATTACTGTCGTAGATGATGTCCGTGCCATCCGTGAGTTAAGAAGCGTCAATTTTACAGTTTTGAAAAGATGGTCGAAATCAATTATGACATCATCAGTGATGTCACAATTGACATTATCGGTTTTAAAATTACTGTCGTAGATGATGTCCGTGCCATTCGTGAGTTCAGAAGCGTCAATTTTACAGTTTTGAAAAGATGTCGAAATCAATTATGACATCATCAGTGATGTCACAATTGACATTATCGGTTTTAAAATTACTGTCTTAGATGATGTCCGTGCCATCCGTGAGTTCAGAATCGTCAAATTTACAGTTTCGAAAAGATGGTCGAAATCAATTATGACATCATCAGTGATGTCACAATTGACATTATCGGTTTTAAAATTACTGTCGTAGATGATGTCCAAGCCATCCGTGAGTTCAGAAGTGTCAATTTTACAGTTTCGAAAAAAAGGTCAAAATCAATTATGACATCATCAGTGATGTCACAATTGACATTGTCGGTTTAAAAATTACTGTCGTAGATGATGTCCGTGCCATCCGTGAGTTCAGAAGCGTCAATTTTACAGTTTTGAAAAGATGGTCGAAATCAATTATGACATCATCAGTGATGTCACAACTGACATTATCGGTTTTAAAATTACTGTCGTAGATGATGTCCGTGCCATTCGTGAGTTCAGAAGCGTCAATTTTACAGTTTTGAAAAGATGTCAAAATCAATTATGACATCATCAGTGATGTCACAATTAACATTATCGGTTTTAAAATTACTGTCTTAGATGATGTCCGTGCCATCCGTGAGTTCACAATCGTCAAATTTACAGTTTCGAAAAGATGGTCGAAATCAATTATGACATCATCAGTGATGTCACAATTGACATTATCGGTTTTAAAATTACTGTCGTAGATGATGTCCGTGCCATCCGTGAGTTCAGAAGCGTCAATTTTACAGTTTCGAAAAGATGGTCAAAATCAATTATGACATCATCAGTGATGTCACAATTGACATTATCGGTTTTAAAATTACTGTCGTAGATGATGTCCGTTCCATCCGTGAGTTCAGACGCGTCAATTTTACAGTTTTGAAAAGATGGTCGAAATCAATTATGACATCATCAGTGATGTCACAATTGACATTATCGGTTTTAAAATTACTGTCGTAGATGATATCCGTGCCATCCGTGAGTTCAGAAGAGTCAATTTTACAGCTTCGAAAAGATGGTCTAAATCAATTATGACATCATCAGTGATGTCACAATTGACATTATCGGTTTTAAAATTACTGTCGTAGATGATGTCCGTGCCATCCGTGAGTTAAGAAGCGTCAATTTTACAGTTTTGAAAAGATGGTCAAAATCAATTATGACATCATCAGTGATGTCACAATTGACATTATCGGTTTTAAAATTACTGTCGTAGATGATGTGCGTGCCATTCGTGAGTTCAGAAGCGTCAATTTTACAGTTTTGAAAAGATGTCGAAATCAATTATGACATCATCAGTGATGTCACAATTGACATTATCGGTTTTAAAATTACTGTCTTAGATGATGTCCGTGCCATCCGTGAGTTCAGAATCGTCAAATTTACAGTTTCGAAAAGATGGTCGAAATCAATTATGACATCATCAGTGATGTCACAATTGACATTATCGGTTTTAAAATTACTGTCGTAGATGATGTCCGTGCCATTCGTGAGTTCAGAAGCGTCAATTTTACAGTTTTGAAAAGATGTCGAAATCAATTATGACATCATCAGTGATGTCACAATTGACATTATCGGTTTTAAAATTACTGTCTTAGATGATGTCCGTGCCATCGGTGAGTTCAGAATCATCAAATTTACAGTTTCGAAAAGATGGTTGAAATCAATTATGACATCATCAGTGATGTCACAATTGACATTATCGGTTTTAAAATTACTGTCGTAGATGATGTCCAAGCCATCCGTGAGTTCAGAAGTGTCAATTTTACAGTTTCGAAAAAAAGGTCAAAAACAATTATGACATCATCAGTGATGTCCCAATTGACATTATCGGTTTAAAAATTACTGTCGTAGATGATGTCCGTGCCATCCGTGAGTTCAGAAGCGTCAATTTTACAGTTTCGAAAAGATGGTCAAAATCAATTATGACATCATCAGTGATGTCACAATTGACATTATCGGTTTTAAAATCACTGTCGTAGATGATGTCCGTGCCATCCGTGAGTTCAGAAGCGTCAATTTTACAGTTTTGAAAAGATGGTTGAAATCAATTATGACATCATCAGTGATGTCACAATTGACATTATCGGTTTTAGAATTACTGTCGTAGATAATGTCCGTGCCATCCGTGATTTCAGAAGCGTCAATTTTACAGTTTTGAAAAGATGGTCGAAATCAATTATGACATCATCAGTGATGTCACAATTGACATTATCGGTTTTAAAATTACTGTCTTAGAAGATGTCTGTGCCATCCGTGAGTTCAGAAGTGTCAATTTTACAGTTTCGAAAAAAAGGTCAAAATCAATTATGACATCATCAGTGATGTCACAATTGACATTATCGGTTTTAAAATTACTGTCGTAGATGATGTCCGTGCCATCCGTGAGTTCAGAAGCGTCAATTTTACAGTTTCGAAAAGATGGTCAAAATCAATTATGACATCATCAGTGATGTCACAATTGACATTATCGGTTTTAAAATTACTGTCGTAGATGATGTCCGTGCCATCCGTGAGTTAAGAAGCGTCAATTTTACAGTTTTGAAAAGATGGTCGAAATCAATTATGACATCATCAGTGATGTCACAATTGACATTATCGGTTTTAAAATTACTGTCTTAGATGATGTCCGTGCCATCCGTGAGTTCAGAATCGTCAAATTTACAGTTTAGAAAAGATGGTCGAAATCAATTATGACATCATCAGTGATGTCACAATTGACATTATCGGTTTTAAAATTACTGTCGTAGATGATGTCCGTGCCATTCGTGAGTTCAGAAGCGTCAATTTTACAGTTTTGAAAAGATGTCGAAATCAATTATGACATCATCAGTGATGTCACAATTGACATTATCGGTTTTAAAATTACTGTCTTAGATGATGTCCGTGCCATCCGTGAGTTCAGAATCGTCAAATTTACAGTTTCGAAAAGATGGTCAAAATCAATTATGACATCATCAGTGATGTTACAATTGACATTATCGGTTTTAAAATTACTGTCGTAGATGATGTCCAAGCCATCCGTGAGTTCAGAAGTGTCAATTTTATAGTTTCGAAAAAAAGGTCAAAATCAATTATGACATCATCAGTGATGTCACAATTGACATTATCGGTTTAAAAATTACTGTCGTAGATGATGTCCGTGCCATCCGTGAGTTCAGAAGCGTCAATTTTACAGTTTTGAAAAGATGGTCGAAATCAATTATGACATCATCAGTGATGTCACAACTGACATTATCGGTTTTAAAATTACTGTCGTAGATGATGTCCGTGCCATTCGTGAGTTCAGAAGCGTCAATTTTACAGATTTGAAAAGATGTCAAAATCAATTATGACATCATCAGTGATGTCACAATTAACATTATCGGTTTTAAAATTACTGTCTTAGATGATGTCCGTGCCATCCGTGAGTTCACAATCGTCAAATTTACAGTTTCGAAAAGATGGTCGAAATCAATTATGACATCATCAGTGATGTCAGAATTGACATTATCGGTTTTAAAATTACTGTCGTAGATGATGTCCGTGCCATCCGTGAGTTCAGAAGCGTCAATTTTACAGTTTCGAAAAGATGGTCAAAATCAATTATGACATCATCAGTGATGTCACAATTGACATTATCGGTTTTAAAATTACTGTCGTAGATGATGTCCGTTCCATCCGTGAGTTCAGACGCGTCAATTTTACAGTTTTGAAAAGATGGTCGAAATCAATTATGACATCATCAGTGATGTCACAATTGACATTATCGGTTTTAAAATTACTGTCGTAGATGATGTCCGTGCCATCCGTGAGTTAAGAAGCGTCAATTTTACAGTTTTGAAAAGATGGTCAAAATCAATTATGACATCATCAGTGATGTCACAATTGACATTATCGGTTTTAAAATTACTGTCGTAGATGATGTCCGTGCCATTCGTGAGTTCAGAAGCGTCAATTTTACAGTTTTGAAAAGATGTCGAAATCAATTATGACATCATCAGTGATGTCACAATTGACATTATCGGTTTTAAAATTAATGTCTTAGATGATGTCCGTGCCATCCGTGAGTTCAGAATCGTCAAATTTACAGTTTCGAAAAGATGGTCGAAATCAATTATGACATCATCAGTGATGTCACAATTGACATTATCGGTTTTAAAATTACTGTCGTAGAATATGTCCGTGCCATTCGTGAGTTCAGAAGTGTCAATTTTACAGTTTTGAAAAGATGTCGAAATCAATTATGACATCATCAGTGATGTCACAATTGACATTATCGGTTTTAAAATTACTGTCTTAGATGATGTCCGTGCCATCCGTGAGTTCAGAATCGTCAAATTTACAGTTTAGAAAAGATGGTCGAAATCAATTATGACATCATCAGTGATGTCACAATTGACATTATCGGTTTTAAAATTACTGTCGTAGATGATGTCCGTGCCATCCGTGAGTTCAGAAGCGTCGATTTTACAGTTTCGAAAAGATGGTCAAAATCAATTATGACATCATCAGTGATGTCACAATTGACATTATCGGTTTTAAAATTACTGTCGTAGATGATGTCCGTTCCATCCGTGAGTTCAGACGCGTCAATTTTACAGTTTTGAAAAGATGGTCGAAATCAATTATGACATCATCAGTGATGTCACAATTGACATTATCGGTTTTAAAATTACTGTCGTAGATGATGTCCGTGCCATCCGTGAGTTAAGAAGCGTCAATTTTACAGTTTTGAAAAGATGGTCGAAATCAATTATGACATCATCAGTGATGTCACAATTGACATTATCGGTTTTAAAATTACTGTCGAAGATGATGTCCGTGCCATTCGTGAGTTCAGAAGCGTCAATTTTACAGTTTTGAAAAGATGTCGAAATCAATTATGACATCATCAGTGATGTCACAATTGACATTATCGGTTTTAAAATTACTGTCTTAGATGATGTCCGTGCCATCCGTGAGTTCAGAATCGTCAAATTTACAGTTTCTAAAAGATGGTCGAAATCAATTATGACATCATCAGTGATGTCACAATTGACATTATCGGTTTTAAAATTACTGTCGTAGATGATGTCCGTGCCATTCGTGAGTTCAGAAGCGTCAATTTTACAGTTTTGAAAAGATGGTCGAAATCAATTATGACATCATCAGTGATGTCACAATTGACATTATCGGTTTAAAAATTACTGTCGTAGATGATGTCCGTGCCATCCGTGAGTTCAGAAGCGTCAATTTTACAGTTTTGAAAAGATGTCAAAATCAATTATGACATCATCAGTGATGTCACAATTAACATTATCGGTTTTAAAATTACTGTCTTAGATGATGTCCGTGCCATCCGTGAGTTCACAATCGTCAAATTTACAGTTTCGAAAAGATGGTCGAAATCAATTATGACATCATCAGTGATGTCACAATTGACATTATCGGTTTTAAAATTACTGTCGTAGATGATGTCCGTGCCATCCGTGAGTTCAGAAGCGTCAATTTTACAGTTTCGAAAAGATGGTCAAAATCAATTATGACATCATCAGTGATGTCACAATTGACATTATCGGTTTTAAAATTACTGTCGTAGATGATGTCCGTTCCATCCGTGAGTTCAGACGCGTCAATTTTACAGTTTTGAAAAGATGGTCGAAATCAATTATGACATCATCAGTGATGTCACAATTGACATTATCGGTTTTAAAATTACTGTCGTAGATGATATCCGTGCCATCCGTGAGTTCAGAAGAGTCAATTTTACAGTTTTGAAAAGATGGTCGAAATCAATTATGACATCATCAGTGATGTCACAATTGACATTATCGGTTTTAAAATTACTGTCGTAGATGATGTCCGTGCCATCCGTGAGTTAAGAAGCGTCAATTTTACAGTTTTGAAAAGATGGTCAAAATCAATTATGACATCATCAGTGATGTCACAATTGACATTATCGGTTTTAAAATTACTGTCGTAGATGATGTGCGTGCCATTCGTGAGTTCAGAAGCGTCAATTTTACAGTTTTGAAAAGATGTCGAAATCAATTATGACATCATCAGTGATGTCACAATTGACATTATCGGTTTTAAAATTACTGTCTTAGATGATGTCCGTGCCATCCGTGAGTTCAGAATCGTCAAATTTACAGTTTAGAAAAGATGGTCGAAATCAATTATGACATCATCAGTGATGTCACAATTGACATTATCGGTTTTAAAATTACTGTCGTAGATGATGTCCGTGCCATTCGTGAGTTCAGAAGCGTCAATTTTACAGTTTTGAAAAGATGTCGAAATCAATTATGACATCATCAGTGATGTCACAATTAACATTATCGGTTTTAAAATTACTGTCTTAGATGATGTCCGTGCCATCCGTGAGTTCACAATCGTCAAATTTACAGTTTCGAAAAGATGGTCGAAATCAATTATGACATCATCAGTGATGTCACAATTGACATTATCGGTTTTAAAATTACTGTCGTAGATGATGTCCGTGCCATCCGTGAGTTCAGAAGCGTCAATTTTACAGTTTCGAAAAGATGGTCAAAATCAATTATGACATCATCAGTGATGTCACAATTGACATTATCGGTTTTAAAATTACTGTCGTAGATGATGTCCGTTCCATCCGTGAGTTCAGACGCGTCAATTTTACAGTTTTGAAAAGATGGTCGAAATCAATTATGACATCATCAGTGATGTCACAATTGACATTATCGGTTTTAAAATTACTGTCGTAGATGATATCCGTGCCATCCGTGAGTTCAGAAGAGTCAATTTTACAGTTTCGAAAAGATGGTCGAAATCAATTATGACATCATCAGTGATGTCACAATTGACATTATCGGTTTTAAAATTACTGTCGTAGATGATGTCCGTGCCATCCGTGAGTTAAGAAGCGTCAATTTTACAGTTTTGAAAAGATGGTCAAAATCAATTATGACATCATCAGTGATGTCACAATTGACATTATCGGTTTTAAAATTACTGTCGTAGATGATGTGCGTGCCATTCGTGAGTTCAGAAGCGTCAATTTTACAGTTTTGAAAAGATGTCGAAATCAATTATGACATCATCAGTGATGTCACAATTGACATTATCGGTTTTAAAATTACTGTCTTAGATGATGTCCGTGCCATCCGTGAGTTCAGAATCGTCAAATTTACAGTTTCGAAAAGATGGTCGAAATCAATTATGACATCATCAGTGATGTCACAATTGACATTATCGGTTTTAAAATTACTGTCGTAGATGATGTCCGTGCCATTCGTGAGTTCAGAAGCGTCAATTTTACAGTTTTGAAAAGATGTCGAAATCAATTATGACATCATCAGTGATGTCACAATTGACATTATCGGTTTTAAAATTACTGTCTTAGATGATGTCCGTGCCATCCGTGAGTTCAGAATCATCAAATTTACAGTTTCGAAAAGATGGTTGAAATCAATTATGACATCATCAGTGATGTCACAATTGACATTATCGGTTTTAAAATTACTGTCGTAGATGATGTGCGTGCCATTCGTGAGTTCAGAAGCGTCAATTTTACAGTTTTGAAAAGATGTCGAAATCAATTATGACATCATCAGTGATGTCACAATTGACATTATCGGTTTTAAAATTACTGTCTTAGATGATGTCCGTGCCATCCGTGAGTTCAGAATCGTCAAATTTACAGTTTCGAAAAGATGGTCGAAATCAATTATGACATCATCAGTGATGTCACAATTGACATTATCGGTTTTAAAATTACTGTCGTAGATGATGTCCGTGCCATTCGTGAGTTCAGAAGCGTCAATTTTACAGTTTTGAAAAGATGTCGAAATCAATTATGACATCATCAGTGATGTCACAATTGACATTATCGGTTTTAAAATTACTGTCTTAGATGATGTCCGTGCCATCCGTGAGTTCAGAATCATCAAATTTACAGTTTCGAAAAGATGGTTGAAATCAATTATGACATCATCAGTGATGTCACAATTGACATTATCGGTTTTAAAATTACTGTCGTAGATGATGTCCAAGCCATCCGTGAGTTCAGAAGTGTCAATTTTACAGTTTCGAAAAAAAGGTCAAAATCAATTATGACATCATCAGTGATGTCCCAATTGACATTATCGGTTTAAAAATTACTGTCGTAGATGATGTCCGTGCCATCCGTGAGTTCAGAAGCGTCAATTTTACAGTTTCGAAAAGATGGTCAAAATCAATTATGACATCATCAGTGATGTCACAATTGACATTATCGGTTTTAAAATCACTGTCGTAGATGATGTCCGTGCCATCCGTGAGTTCAGAAGCGTCAATTTTACAGTTTTGAAAAGATGGTTGAAATCAATTATGACATCATCAGTGATATCACAATTGACATTATCGGTTTTAGAATTACTGTCGTAGATAATGTCCGTGCCATCCGTGATTTCAGAAGCGTCAATTTTACAGTTTTGAAAAGATGGTCGAAATCAATTATGACATCATCAGTGATGTCACAATTGACATTATCGGTTTTAAAATTACTGTCTTAGAAGATGTCTGTGCCATCCGTGAGTTCAGAAGTGTCAATTTTACAGTTTCGAAAAAAAGGTCAAAATCAATTATGACATCATCAGTGATGTCACAATTGACATTATCGGTTTTAAAATTACTGTCGTAGATGATGTCCGTGCCATCCGTGAGTTAAGAAGCGTCAATTTTACAGTTTTGAAAAGATGGTCGAAATCAATTATGACATCATCAGTGATGTCACAATTGACATTATCGGTTTTAAAATTACTGTCGTAGATGATGTCCGTGCCATTCGTGAGTTCAGAAGCGTCAATTTTACAGTTTTGAAAAGATGTCGAAATCAATTATGACATCATCAGTGATGTCACAATTGACATTATCGGTTTTAAAATTACTGTCTTAGATGATGTCCGTGCCATCCGTGAGTTCAGAATCGTCAAATTTACAGTTTCGAAAAGATGGTCAAAATCAATTATGACATCATCAGTGATGTTACAATTGACATTATCGGTTTTAAAATTACTGTCGTAGATGATGTCCAAGCCATCCGTGAGTTCAGAAGTGTCAATTTTACAGTTTCGAAAAAAAGGTCAAAATCAATTATGACATCATCAGTGATGTCACAATTGACATTATCGGTTTAAAAATTACTGTCGTAGATGATGTCCGTGCCATCCGTGAGTTCAGAAGAGTCAATTTTACAGTTTTGAAAAGATGGTCGAAATCAATTATGACATCATCAGTGATGTCACAACTGACATTATCGGTTTTAAAATTACTGTCGTAGATGATGTCCGTGCCATTCGTGAGTTCAGAAGCGTCAATTTTACAGATTTGAAAAGATGTCAAAATCAATTATGACATCATCAGTGATGTCACAATTGACATTATCGGTTTTAAAATTACTGTCGTAGATGATGTCCGTTCCATCCGTGAGTTCAGACGCGTCAATTTTACAGTTTTGAAAAGATGGTCGAAATCAATTATGACATCATCAGTGATGTCACAATTGACATTATCGTTTTTAAAATTACTGTCGTAGATGATGTCCGTGCCATCCGTGAGTTCAGAATCGTCAAATTTACAGTTTCGAAAAGATGGTCGAAATCAATTATGACATCATCAGTGATGTCACAATTGACATTATCGGTTTTAAAATTACTGTCGTAGAATATGTCCGTGCCATTCGTGAGTTCAGAAGTGTCAATTTTACAGTTTTGAAAAGATGTCGAAATCAATTATGACATCATCAGTGATGTCACAATTGACATTATCGGTTTTAAAATTACTGTCTTAGATGATGTCTGTGCCATCCGTGAGTTCAGAATCGTCAAATTTACAGTTTCTAAAAGATGGTCGAAATCAATTATGACATCATCAGTGATGTCACAATTGACATTATCGGTTTTAAAATTACTGTCGTAGATGATGTCCGTGCCATCCGTGAGTTCAGAAGCGTCAATTTTACAGTTTCGAAAAGATGGTCAAAATCAATTATGACATCATCAGTGATGTCACAATTGACATTATCGGTTTTAAAATTACTGTCGTAGATGATGTCCGTGCCATTCGTGAGTTCAGAAGCGTCAATTTTACAGATTTGAAAAGATGTCAAAATCAATTATGACATCATCAGTGATGTCACAATTAACATTATCGGTTTTAAAATTACTGTCTTAGATGATGTCCGTGCCATCCGTGAGTTCAGAATCGTCAAATTTACAGTTTCGAAAAGATGGTCAAAATCAATTATGACATCATCAGTGATGTTACAATTGACATTATCGGTTTTAAAATTACTGTCGTAGATGATGTCCGAGCCATCCGTGAGTTCAGAAGTGTCAATTTTACAGTTTCGAAAAAAAGGTCAAAATCAATTATGACATCATCAGTGATGTCACAATTGACATTATCGGTTTTAAAATTACTGTCGTAGATGATGTCCGTGCCATCCGTGAGTTCAGAAGCGTCAATTTTACAGTTTTGAAAAGATGGTCGAAATCAATTATGACATCATCAGTGATGTCACAACTGACATTATCGGTTTTAAAATTACTGTCGTAGATGATGTCCGTGCCATTCGTGAGTTCAGAAGCGTCAATTTTACAGATTTGAAAAGATGTCAAAATCAATTATGACATCATCAGTGATGTCACAATTAACATTATCGGTTTTAAAATTACTGTCTTAGATGATGTCCGTGCCATCCGTGAGTTCACAATCGTCAAATTTACAGTTTCGAAAAGATGGTCGAAATCAATTATGACATCATCAGTGATGTCAGAATTGACATTATCGGTTTTAAAATTACTGTCGTAGATGATGTCCGTGCCATCCGTGAGTTCAGAAGCGTCAATTTTACAGTTTCGAAAAGATGGTCAAAATCAATTATGACATCATCAGTGATGTCACAATTGACATTATCGGTTTTAAAATTACTGTCGTAGATGATGTCCGTTACATCCGTGAGTTCAGACGCGTCAATTTTACAGTTTTGAAAAGATGGTCGAAATCAATTATGACATCATCAGTGATGTCACAATTGACATTATCGTTTTTAAAATTACTGTCGTAGATGATGTCCGTGCCATCCGTGAGTTCAGAATCGTCAAATTTACAGTTTCGAAAAGATGGTCGAAATCAATTATGACATCATCAGTGATGTCACAATTGACATTATCTGTTTTAAAATTACTGTCGTAGAATATGTCCGTGCCATTCGTGAGTTCAGAAGTGTCAATTTTACAGTTTTGAAAAGATGTCGAAATCAATTATGACATCATCAGTGATGTCACAATTGACATTATCGGTTTTAAAATTACTGTCTTAGATGATGTCCGTGCCATCCGTGAGTTCAGAATCGTCAAATTTACAGTTTAGAAAAGATGGTCGAAATCAATTATGACATCATCAGTGATGTCACAATTGACATTATCGGTTTTAAAATTACTGTCGTAGATGATGTCCGTGCCATCCGTGAGTTCAGAAGCGTCGATTTTACAGTTTCGAAAAGATGGTCAAAATCAATTATGACATCATCAGTGATGTCACAATTGACATTATCGGTTTTAAAATTACTGTCGTAGATGATGTCCGTTCCATCCGTGAGTTCAGACGCGTCAATTTTACAGTTTTGAAAAGATGGTCGAAATCAATTATGACATCATCAGTGATGTCACAATTGACATTATCGGTTTTAAAATTACTGTCGTAGATGATATCCGTGCCATCCGTGAGTTCAGAAGAGTCAATTTTACAGTTTTGAAAAGATGGTCGAAATCAATTATGACATCATCAGTGATGTCACAATTGACATTATCGGTTTTAAAATTACTGTCGTAGATGATGTGCGTGCCATTCGTGAGTTCAGAAGCGTCAATTTTACAGTTTTGAAAAGATGTCGAAATCAATTATGACATCATCAGTGATGTCACAATTGACATTATCGGTTTTAAAATTACTGTCTTAGATGATGTCCGTGCCATCCGTGAGTTCAGAATCGTCAAATTTACAGTTTCGAAAAGATGGTCGAAATCAATTATGACATCATCAGTGATGTCACAATTGACATTATCGGTTTTAAAATTACTGTCGTAGATGATGTCCGTGCCATTCGTGAGTTCAGAAGCGTCAATTTTACAGTTTTGAAAAGATGTCGAAATCAATTATGACATCATCAGTGATGTCACAATTGACATTATCGGTTTTAAAATTACTGTCTTAGATGATGTCCGTGCCATCCGTGAGTTCAGAATCATCAAATTTACAGTTTCGAAAAGATGGTTGAAATCAATTATGACATCATCAGTGATGTCACAATTGACATTATCGGTTTTAAAATTACTGTCGTAGATGATGTCCAAGCCATCCGTGAGTTCAGAAGTGTCAATTTTACAGTTTCGAAAAAAAGGTCAAAATCAATTATGACATCATCAGTGATGTCACAATTGACATTATCGGTTTTAAAATCACTGTCGTAGATGATGTCCGTGCCATCCGTGAGTTCAGAAGCGTCAATTTTACAGTTTTGAAAAGATGGTTGAAATCAATTATGACATCATCAGTGATGTCACAATTGACATTATCGGTTTTAGAATTACTGTCGTAGATAATGTCCGTGCCATCCGTGATTTCAGAAGCGTCAATTTTACAGTTTTGAAAAGATGGTCGAAATCAATTATGACATCATCAGTGATGTCACAATTGACATTATCGGTTTTAAAATTACTGTCTTAGAAGATGTCTGTGCCATCCGTGAGTTCAGAAGTGTCAATTTTACAGTTTCGAAAAAAAGGTCAAAATCAATTATGACATCATCAGTGATGTCACAATTGACATTATCGGTTTTAAAATTACTGTCGTAGATGATGTCCGTGCCATCCGTGAGTTCAGAAGCGTCAATTTTACAGTTTCGAAAAGATGGTCAAAATCAATTATGACATCATCAGTGATGTCACAATTGACATTATCGGTTTTAAAATTACTGTCGTAGATGATGTCCGTGCCATCCGTGAGTTAAGAAGCGTCAATTTTACAGTTTTGAAAAGATGGTCGAAATCAATTATGACATCATCAGTGATGTCACAATTGACATTATCGGTTTTAAAATTACTGTCGTAGATGATGTCCGTGCCATTCGTGAGTTCAGAAGCGTCAATTTTACAGTTTTGAAAAGATGTCGAAATCAATTATGACATCATCAGTGATGTCACAATTGACATTATCGGTTTTAAAATTACTGTCTTAGATGATGTCCGTGCCATCCGTGAGTTCAGAATCGTCAAATTTACAGTTTCGAAAAGATGGTCAAAATCAATTATGACATCATCAGTGATGTTACAATTGACATTATCGGTTTTAAAATTACTGTCGTAGATGATGTCCAAGCCATCCGTGAGTTCAGAAGTGTCAATTTTACAGTTTCGAAAAAAAGGTCAAAATCAATTATGACATCATCAGTGATGTCACAATTGACATTATCGGTTTAAAAATTACTGTCGTAGATGATGTCCGTGCCATCCGTGAGTTCAGAAGCGTCAATTTTACAGTTTTGAAAAGATGGTCGAAATCAATTATGACATCATCAGTGATGTCACAACTGACATTATCGGTTTTAAAATTACTGTCGTAGATGATGTCCGTGCCATTCGTGAGTTCAGAAGCGTCAATTTTACAGATTTGAAAAGATGTCAAAATCAATTATGACATCATCAGTGATGTCACAATTAACATTATCGGTTTTAAAATTACTGTCTTAGATGATGTCCGTGCCATCCGTGAGTTCACAATCGTCAAATTTACAGTTTCGAAAAGATGGTCGAAATCAATTATGACATCATCAGTGATGTCAGAATTGACATTATCGGTTTTAAAATTACTGTCGTAGATGATGTCCGTGCCATCCGTGAGTTCAGAAGCGTCAATTTTACAGTTTCGAAAAGATGGTCAAAATCAATTATGACATCATCAGTGATGTCACAATTGACATTATCGGTTTTAAAATTACTGTCGTAGATGATGTCCGTTCCATCCGTGAGTTCAGACGCGTCAATTTTACAGTTTTGAAAAGATGGTCGAAATCAATTATGACATCATCAGTGATGTCACAATTGACATTATCGTTTTTAAAATTACTGTCGTAGATGATATCCGTGCCATCCGTGAGTTCAGAAGCGTCAATTTTACAGTTTCGAAAAGATGGTCGAAATCAATTATGACATCATCAGTGATGTCACAATTGACATTATCGGTTTTAAAATTACTGTCGTAGATGATGTCCGTGCCATCCGTGAGTTAAGAAGCGTCAATTTTACAGTTTTGAAAAGATGGTCAAAATCAATTATGACATCATCAGTGATGTCACAATTGACATTATCGGTTTTAAAATTACTGTCGTAGATGATGTCCGTGCCATTCGTGAGTTCAGAAGCGTCAATTTTACAGTTTTGAAAAGATGTCGAAATCAATTATGACATCATCAGTGATGTCACAATTGACATTATCGGTTTTAAAATTAATGTCTTAGATGATGTCCGTGCCATCCGTGAGTTCAGAATCGTCAGATTTACAGTTTCGAAAAGATGGTCGAAATCAATTATGACATCATCAGTGATGTCACAATTGACATTATCGGTTTTAAAATTACTGTCGTAGAATATGTCCGTGCCATTCGTGAGTTCAGAAGTGTCAATTTTACAGTTTTGAAAAGATGTCGAAATCAATTATGACATCATCAGTGATGTCACAATTGACATTATCGGTTTTAAAATTACTGTCTTAGATGATGTCCGTGCCATCCGTGAGTTCAGAATCGTCAAATTTACAGTTTAGAAAAGATGGTCGAAATCAATTATGACATCATCAGTGATGTCACAATTGACATTATCGGTTTTAAAATTACTGTCGTAGATGATGTCCGTGCCATCCGTGAGTTCAGAAGCGTCAATTTTACAGTTTCGAAAAGATGGTCGAAATCAATTATGACATCATCAGTGATGTCACAATTGACATTATCGGTTTTAAAATTACTGTCGTAGATGATGTCCGTGCCATCCGTGAGTTAAGAAGCGTCAATTTTACAGTTTTGAAAAGATGGTCGAAATCAATTATGACATCATCAGTGATGTCACAATTGACATTATCGGTTTTAAAATTACTGTCGAAGATGATGTCCGTGCCATTCGTGAGTTCAGAAGCGTCAATTTTACAGTTTTGAAAAGATGTCGAAATCAATTATGACATCATCAGTGATGTCACAATTGACATTATCGGTTTTAAAATTACTGTCTTAGATGATGTCCGTGCCATCCGTGAGTTCAGAATCGTCAAATTTACAGTTTCTAAAAGATGGTCGAAATCAATTATGACATCATCAGTGATGTCACAATTGACATTATCGGTTTTAAAATTACTGTCGTAGATGATGTCCGTGCCATTCGTGAGTTCAGAAGCGTCAATTTTACAGTTTTGAAAAGATGGTCGAAATCAATTATGACATCATCAGTGATGTCACAATTGACATTATCGGTTTTAAAATTACTGTCTTAGATGATGTCCGTGCCATCCGTGAGTTCAGAAGCGTCAATTTTACAGTTTTTAAAAGATGGTCGAAATCAATTATGACATCATCAGTGATGTCACAATTGACATTATCGGTTTTAAAATTACTGTCGTAGATGATGTCCGTGCCATCCGTGAGTTAAGAAGCGTCAATTTTACAGTTTTGAAAAGATGGTCGAAATCAATTATGACATCATCAGTGATGTCACATTTGACATTATCGGTTTTAAAATTACTGTCGTAGATGATGTCCGTGCCATCCGTGAGTTCAGAAGCGTCAATTTTACAGTTTCGAAAAGATGGTCGAAATCAATTATGACATCATCAGTGATGTCACAATTGACATTATCGGTTTTAAAATTACTGTCTTAGATGATGTCCGTGCCATCCGTGAGTTCAGAAGCGTCAATTTTACAGTTTTGAAAAGATGGTCGAAATCAATTATGACATCATCAGTGATGTCACAATTGACATTATCGGTTTTAAAATTACTGTCGTAGATGATGTCCGTGCCATCCGTGAGTTCAGAAGCGTCAATTTTACAGTTTTGAAAAGATGGCTGAAATCAATTATGACATCATCAGTGATGTCACAATTGACATTATCGGTTTTAGAATTACTGTCGTAGATGATGTCCGTGCCATCCGTGATTTCAGAATCGTCAATTTTACAGTTTTGAAAAGATGGTCGAAATCAATTATGACATCATCAGTGATGTCACAATTGACATTATTGGTTTCAAAATTACTGTCGTACATGATGTCCGTGCCATCCGTGAGTTCAGAAGCGTAAATTTTACAGTTTCGAAAAGTTGGTCGAAATCAATTATGACATCATCAGTGATGTCACAATTGAAATTATCGGTTTTAAAATTACTGTCGTAGATCATGTCCGTGCCATTCGTGAGTTCAGAAGCGTCAATTTTACAGTTTTGAAAAGATGGACGAAATCAATTATGACATCATCAGTGATGTCACAATTGACATTATCGGTTTTAAAATTACTGTCGTAGATGATGTCCGTGCCATTCGTGAGTTCAGAAGCGTCAATTTTACAGTTTTGAAAAGATGTCGAAATCAATTATGACATCATCAGTGATGTCACAATTGACATTATCGGTTTTAAAATTACTGTCTTAGATGATGTCCGTGCCATCCGTGAGTTCAGAATCGTCAAATTTACAGTTTCGAAAAGATGGTCGAAATCAATTATGACATCATCAGTGATGTCTCAATTGACATTATCGGTTTTAAAATTACTGTCGTAGATGATGTCCAAGCCATCCGTGAGTTCAGAAGTGTCAATTTTACAGTTTCGAAAAAAAGGTCAAAATCAATTATGACATCATCAGTGATGTCACAATTGACATTATTGGTTTTAAAATTACTGTCGTAGATGATGTCCGTGCCATCCGTGAGTTCAGAATCGTCAAATTTACAGTTTCGAAAAGATGGTCGAAATCAATTATGACATCATCAGTGATGTCACAATTGACATTATCGGTTTTAAAATTACTGTGGTAGATGATGTCCGTGCCATCCGTGAGTTCAGAAGCGTCAATTTTACAGTTTCGAAAAGATGGTAAATATCAATTATGACATCATCAGTGATGTCACAATTGACATTATCGGTTTTAAAATCACTGTCGTAGATGATGTCCGTGCCATCCGTGAGTTCAGAAGGGTCAATTTTACAGTTTTGAAAAGATGGTCGAAATCAATTATGACATCATCAGTGATGTCACAATTGACATTATCGGTTTTAGAATTACTGTCGTGGATGATGTCCGTGCCATCCGTGAATTCAGAAGCGTCAATTTTACAGTTTTGAAAAGATGGTCGAAATCAATTATGACATCATCAGTGATGTCACAATTGACATTATCGGTTTTAAAATTACTGTCGTAGATGATGTCCGTTCCATCCGTGAGTTCAGACACGTCAATTTTACAGTTTTGAAAAGATGGTCGAAATCAATTATGACATCATCAGTGATGTCACAATTTACATTATCGGTTTTAAAATTACTGTCGTAGATGATATCCGTGCCATCCGTGAGTTCAGAAGCGTCAATTTTACAGTTTCGAAAAGATGGTCGAAATTAATTATGACATCATCAGTGATGTCACAATTGACATTATCGGTTTTAAAATTGCTGTCGTAGATGATGTCCGTGCCATCCGTGAGTTAAGAAGCGTCAATTTTACAGTTTTGAAAAGATGGTCGAAATCAATTATGACATCATCAGTGATGTCAAAATTTGCATTATCGGTTTTAAAATTACTGTCGTAGATGATGTCCGTGCCATTCGTGAGTTCAGAAGCGTCAATTTTCCAGTTTTGAAAAGTTGGTCGAAATCAATTATGACATCATCAGTGATGTCACAATTAACATTATCGGTTTTAAAATTACTGTCTTAGATGATGTCCGTGCCATCCGTGAGTTCAGAATCGTCAAATTTACAGTTTCGAAAAGATGGTCGAAATCAATTATGACATCATCAGTGATGTCTCAATTGACATTATCGGTTTTAAAATTACTGTCGTAGATGATGTCCGTGCCATTCGTGAGTTCAGAAGCGTCAATTTTCCAGTTTTGAAAAGTTGGTCGAGATCAATTATGACATCATCAGTGATGTCACAATTAACATTATCGGTTTTAAAATTACTGTCTTAGATGATGTCCGTGCCATCCGTGAGTTCAGAATCGTCAAATTTACAGTTTCGAAAAGATGGTCGAAATCAATTATGACATCATCAGTGATGTCACAATTGACATTATCGGTTTTAAAATTACTGTCGTAGATGATGTCCGTGCCATCCGTGAGTTCAGAAGCGTCAATTTTATAGTTTCGAAAAGATGGTCAAAATCAATTATGACATCATCAGTGATGTCACAATTGACATTATCGGTTTTAAAATTACTGTCGTAGATGATGTCCGTTCCATCCGTGAGTTCAGACGCGTCAATTTTACAGTTTTGAAAAGATGGTCGAAATCAATTATGACATCATCAGTGATGTCACAATTGACATTATCGGTTTTAAAATTACTGTCGTAGATGATATCCGTGCCATCCGTGAGTTCAGAAGCGTCAATTTTACAGTTTCGAAAAGATGGTCGAAATCAATTATGACATCATCAGTGATGTCACAATTGACATTATCGGTTTTAAAATTACTGTCGTAGATGATGTCCGTGCCATTCGTGAGTTCAGAAGCGTCAATTTTCCAGTTTTGAAAAGTTGGTCGAAATCAATTATGACATCATCAGTGATGTCACAATTAACATTATCGGTTTTAAAATTACTGTCTTAGATGATGTCCGTGCCATCCGTGAGTTCAGAATCGTCAAATTTACAGTTTCGAAAAGATGGTCGAAATCAATTATGACATCATCAGTGATGTCACAATTGACATTATCGGTTTTAAAATTACTGTCGTAGATGATGTCCGTGCCATCCGTGAGTTCAGAAGCGTCAATTTTACAGTTTTGAAAAGATGGTTGAAATCAATTATGACATCATCAGTGATGTCACAATTGACATTATCGGTTTTAGAATTACTGTCGTAGATGATGTCCGTGCCATCCGTGATTTCAGAATCGTCAATTTTACAGTTTTGAAAAGATGGTCGAAATCAATTATGACATCATCAGTGATGTCACAATTGACATTATTGGTTTCAAAATTACTGTCGTACATGATGTCCGTGCCATCCGTGAGTTCAGAAGCGTAAATTTTACAGTTTCGAAAAGTTGGTCGAAATCAATTATGACATCATCAGTGATGTCACAATTGAAATTATCGGTTTTAAAATTACTGTCGTAGATCATGTCCGTGCCATTCGTGAGTTTAGAAGCGTCAATTTTACAGTTTTGAAAAGATGGACGAAATCAATTATGACATCATCAGTGATGTCACAATTGACATTATCGGTTTTAAAATTACTGTCGTAGATGATGTCCGTGCCATTCGTGAGTTCAGAAGCGTCAATTTTACAGTTTTGAAAAGATGTCGAAATCAATTATGACATCATCAGTGATGTCACAATTGACATTATCGGTTTTAAAATTACTGTCTTAGATGATGTCCGTGCCATCCGTGAGTTCAGAATCGTCAAATTTACAGTTTCGAAAAGATGGTCGAAATCAATTATGACATCATCAGTGATGTCTCAATTGACATTATCGGTTTTAAAATTACTGTCGTAGATGATGTCCAAGCCATCCGTGAGTTCAGAAGTGTCAATTTTACAGTTTCGAAAAAAAGGTCAAAATCAATTATGACATCATCAGTGATGTCACAATTGACATTATTGGTTTTAAAATTACTGTCGTAGATGATGTCCGTGCCATCCGTGAGTTCAGAATCGTCAAATTTACAGTTTCGAAAAGATGGTCGAAATCAATTATGACATCATCAGTGATGTCACAATTGACATTATCGGTTTTAAAATTACTGTCGTAGATGATGTCCGTGCCATCCGTGAGTTCAGAAGCGTCAATTTTACAGTTTCGAAAAGATGGTCAATATCAATTATGACATCATCAGTGATGTCACAATTGACATTATCGGTTTTAAAATCACTGTCGTAGATGATGTCCGTGCCATCCGTGAGTTCAGAAGGGTCAATTTTACAGTTTTGAAAAGATGGTCGAAATCAATTATGACATCATCAGTGATGTCACAATTGACATTATCGGTTTTAGAATTACTGTCGTGGATGATGTCCGTGCCATCCGTGAATTCAGAAGCGTCAATTTTACAGTTTTGAAAAGATGGTCGAAATCAATTATGACATCATCAGTGATGTCACAATTGACATTATCGGTTTTAAAATTACTGTCGTAGATGATGTCCGTTCCATCCGTGAGTTCAGACACGTCAATTTTACAGTTTTGAAAAGATGGTCGAAATCAATTATGACATCATCAGTGATGTCACAATTTACATTATCGGTTTTAAAATTACTGTCGTAGATGATATCCGTGCCATTCGTGAGTTCAGAAGCGTCAATTTTACAGTTTCGAAAAGATGGTCGAAATTAATTATGACATCATCAGTGATGTCACAATTGACATTATCGGTTTTAAAATTACTGTCATAGATGATGTCCGTGCCATCCGTGAGTTAAGAAGCGTCAATTTTACAGTTTTGAAAAGATGGTCGAAATCAATTATGACATCATCAGTGATGTCAAAATTTGCATTATCGGTTTTAAAATTACTGTCGTAGATGATGTCCGTGCCATTCGTGAGTTCAGAAGCGTCAATTTTCCAGTTTTGAAAAGTTGGTCGAAATCAATTATGACATCATCAGTGATGTCACAATTAACATTATCGGTTTTAAAATTACTGTCTTAGATGATGTCCGTGCCATCCGTGAGTTCAGAATCGTCAAATTTACAGTTTCGAAAAGATGGTCGAAATCAATTATGACATCATCAGTGATGTCTCAATTGACATTATCGGTTTTAAAATTACTGTCGTAGATGATGTCCGTGCCATTCGTGAGTTCAGAAGCGTCAATTTTCCAGTTTTGAAAAGTTGGTCGAAATCAATTATGACATCATCAGTGATGTCACAATTAACATTATCGGTTTTAAAATTACTGTCTTAGATGATGTCCGTGCCATCCGTGAGTTCAGAATCGTCAAATTTACAGTTTCGAAAAAATGGTCGAAATCAATTATGACATCATCAGTGATGTCTCAATTGACATTATCGGTTTTAAAATTACTGTCGTAGATGATGTCCGTGCCATTCGTGAGTTCAGAAGCGTCAATTTTCCAGTTTTGAAAAGTTGGTCGAAATCAATTATGACATCATCAGTGATGTCACAATTGACATTATCGGTTTTAAAATTACTGTCGTAGATGATGTCCGTGCCATCCGTGAGTTAAGAAGCGTCAATTTTACAGTTTTGAAAAGATGGTCGAAATCAATTATGACATCATCAGTGATGTCACAATTGACATTATCGGTTTTAAAATTACTGTCGTAGATGATGTCCGTGCCATCCGTGAGTTCAGAAGCGTCAATTTTACAGTTTCGAAAAGATGGTCAAAATCAATTATGACATCATCAGTGATGTCACAATTGACATTATCGGTTTTAAAATTACTGTCGTAGATGATGTCCGTTCCATCCGTGAGTTCAGACGCGTCAATTTTACAGTTTTGAAAAGATGGTCGAAATCAATTATGACATCATCAGTGATGTCACAATTGACATTATTGGTTTCAAAATTACTGTCGTACATGATGTCCGTGCCATCCGTGAAATCAGAAGCGTAAATTTTACAGTTTCGAAAAGTTGGTCGAAATCAATTATGACATCATCAGTGATGTCACAATTGACATTATCGGTTTTAAAATTACTGTCGTAGATCATGTCCGTGCCATTCGTGAGTTCAGAAGCGTCAAATTTACAGTTTCAAAAAGATGGTCGAAATCAATTATGACATCATCAGTGATGTCACAATTGACATTATAGGTTTAAAAATTACTGTCGTAGATGATGTCCGTGCCATCCATGAGTTCAGAAGCGTCAATTTTACAGTTTTGAAAAGATGGACGAAATCAATTATGACATCATCAGTGATGTCACAATTGACATTATCGGTTTTAAAATTACTGTCGTAGATGATGTCCGTGCCATTCGTGAGATCAGAAGCGTCAATTTTACAGTTTTGAAAAGATGTCGAAATCAATTATGACATCATCAGTGATGTCACAATTGACATTATCGGTTTTAAAATTACTGTCTTAGATGATGTCCGTGCCATCCGTGAGTTCAGAATCGTCAAATTTACAGTTTCGAAAAGATGGTCGAAATCAATTATGACATCATCAGTGATGTCACAATTGACATTATCGGTTTTAAAATTACTGTCGTAGATGATGTCCAAGCCATCCGTGAGTTCAGAAGTGTCAATTTTACAGTTTCGAAAAAAAGGTCAAAATCAATTATGACATCATCAGTGATGTCACAATTGATATTATCGGTTTTAAAATTACTGTCGTAGATGATGTCCGTGCCATCCGTGAGTTCAGAAGCGTCAATTTTACAGTTTCGAAAAGATGGTCATATCAATTATGACATCATCAGTGATGTCACAATTGACATTATCGGTTTTAAAATCACTGTCGTAGATGATGTCCGTGCCATCCGTGAGTTCAGAAGGGTCAATTTTACAGTTTTGAAAAGATGGTCGAAATCAATTATGACATCATCAGTGATGTCACAATTTACATTATCGGTTTTAAAATTACTGTCGTAGATGATATCCGTGCCATTCGTGAGTTCAGAAGCGTCAATTTTACAGTTTCGAAAAGATGGTCGAAATTAATTATGACATCATCAGTGATGTCACAATTGACATTATCGGTTTTAAAATTACTGTCGTAGATGATGTCCGTGCCATCCGTGAGTTCAGAAGGGTCAATTTTACAGTTTTGAAAAGATGGTCGAAATCAATTATGACATCATCAGTGATGTCACAATTTACATTATCGGTTTTAAAATTACTGTCGTAGATGATATCCGTGCCATTCGTGAGTTCAGAAGCGTCAATTTTACAGTTTCGAAAAGATGGTCGAAATTAATTATGACATCATCAGTGATGTCACAATTGACATTATCGGTTTTAAAATTACTGTCGTAGATGATGTCCGTGCCATCCGTGAGTTAAGAAGCGTCAATTTTACAGTTTTGAAAAGATGGTCGAAATCAATTATGACATCATCAGTGATGTCAAAATTTGCATTATCGGTTTTAAAATTACTGTCGTAGATGATGTCCGTGCCATTCGTGAGTTCAGAAGCGTCAATTTTCCAGTTTTGAAAAGTTGGTCGAAATCAATTATGACATCATCAGTGATGTCACAATTGACATTATCGGTTTTAAAATTACTGTCGTAGATGATGTCCGTGCCATTCGTGAGTTCAGAAGCGTCAATTTTCCAGTTTTGAAAAGTTGGTCGAAATCAATTATGACATCATCAGTGATGTCACAATTAACATTATCGGTTTTAAAATTACTGTCTTAGATGATGTCCGTGCCATCCGTGAGTTCAGAATCGTCAAATTTACAGTTTCGAAAAGATGGTCGAAATCAATTATGACATCATCAGTGATGTCACAATTGACATTATCGGTTTTAAAATTACTGTCGTAGATGATGTCTGTGCCATCCGTGAGTTCAGAAGCGTCAATTTTACAGTTTTGAAAAGATGGTTGAAATCAATTATGACATCATCAGTGATGTCACAATTGACATTATCGGTTTTAGAATTACTGTCGTAGATGATGTCCGTGCCATCCGTGATTTCAGAATCGTCAATTTTACAGTTTTGAAAAGATGGTCGAAATCAATTATGACATCATCAGTGATGTCACAATTGACATTATTGGTTTCAAAATTACTGTCGTACATGATGTCCGTGCCATCCGTGAAATCAGAAGCGTAAATTTTACAGTTTGGAAAAGTTGTTTGAAATCAATTATGACATCATCAGTGATGTCACAATTGACATTATCGGTTTTAAAATTACTGTCGTAGATCATGTCCGTGCCATTCGTGAGTTCAGAAGCGTCAAATTTACAGTTTCGAAAAGATGGTCGAAATCAATTATGACATCATCAGTGATGTCACAATTGACATTATAGGTTTAAAAATTACTGTCGTAGATGATGTCCGTGCCATCCATGAGTTCAGAAGCGTCAATTTTACAGTTTTGAAAAGATGGACGAAATCAATTATGACATCATCAGTGATGTCACAATTGACATTATCGGTTTTAAAATTACTGTCGTAGATGATGTCCGTGCCATTCGTGAGTTCAGAAGCGTCAATTTTACAGTTTTGAAAAGATGTCGAAATCAATTATGACATCATCAGTGATGTCACAATTGACATTATCGGTTTTAAAATTACTGTCTTAGATGATGTCCGTGCCATCCGTGAGTTCAGAATCGTCAAATTTACAGTTTCGAAAAGATGGTCGAAATCAATTATGACATCATCAGTGATGTCACAATTGACATTATCGGTTTTAAAATTACTGTCGTAGATGATGTCCAAGCCATCCGTGAGTTCAGAAGTGTCAATTTTACAGTTACGAAAAAAAGGTCAAAATCAATTATGACATCATCAGTGATGTCACAATTGATATTATCGGTTTTAAAATTACTGTCGTAGATGATGTCCGTGCCATCCGTGAGTTCAGAAGCGTCAATTTTACAGTTTCGAAAAGATGGTCATATCAATTATGACATCATCAGTGATGTCACAATTGACATTATCGGTTTTAAAATCACTGTCGTAGATGATGTCCGTGCCATCCGTGAGTTCAGAAGGGTCAATTTTACAGTTTTGAAAAGATGGTCGAAATCAATTATGACATCATCAGTGATGTCACAATTGACATTATCGGTTTTAGAATTACTGTCGTAGATGATGTCCGTGCCATCCGTGAATTCAGAAGCGTCAATTTTACAGTTTTGAAAAGATGGTCGAAATCAATTATGACATCATCAGTGATGTCACAATTGACATTATCGGTTTTAAAATTACTGTCTTAGATGATGTCCGTGCCATCCGTGATTTCAGAAGCGTCAATTTTACAGTTTTGAAAAGATGGTCGAAATCAATTATGACATCATCAGTGATGTCTCAATTGACATTATCGGTTTTAAAATTACTGTCGTAGATGATGCCCGTGCCATCCATGAGTTCAGAAGCGTCAATTTTACAGTTTTGAAAAGATGGTCGAAATCAATTATGACATCATCAGTGATGTCACAATTGACATTATCGGTTTTAGAATTACTGTCGTAGATGATGTCCGTGCCATCCGTGATTTCAGAAGCGTCAATTTTACAGTTTTGAAAAGATGGTCGAAATCAATTATGACATCATCAGTGATGTCACAATTGACATTATCCGTTTAAAAATTACTGTCGTAGATGATGTCCGTGCCATCCGTGAGTTAAGAAGCGTCAATTTTACAGTTTCGAAAAGATGGTCAATATCAATTATGACATCATCAGTGATGTCACAATTGACATTATCGGTTTTAAAATTACTGTCTTAGATGATGTCCGTGCCATCCGTGAGTTCAGAATCGTCAAATTTACAGTTTCGAAAAGATGGTCGAAATCAATTATGACATCATCAGTGATGTCACAATTGACATTATAGGTTTAAAAATTACTGTCGTAGATGATGTCCGTGCCATCCATGAGTTCAGAAGCGTCAATTTTACAGTTTTGAAAAGATGGACGAAATCAATTATGACATCATCAGTGATGTCACAATTGACATAATCGGTTTTAAAATTACTGTCTTAGATGATGTCCGTGCCATCCGTGAGTTCAGAATCGTCAAATTTACAGTTTCGAAAAGATGGTCGAAATCAATTATGACATCATCAGTGATGTCACAATTGACATTATAGGTTTAAAAATTACTGTCGTCGATGATGTCCGTGCCATCCATGAGTTCAGAAGCGTCAATTTTACAGTTTTGAAAAGATGGAAGAAATCAATTATGACATCATCAGTGATGTCACAATTGACATTATCGGTTTTAAAATTACTGTCGTAGATGATGTCCGTGCCATTCGTGAGTTCAGAAGCGTCAATTTTACAGTTTTGAAAAGATGTCGAAATCAATTATGACATCATCAGTGATGTCACAATTGACATTATTGGTTTTAAAATTACTGTCTTAGATGATGTCCGTGCCATCCGTGAGTTCAGAATCGTCAAATTTACAGTTTCGAAAAGATGGTCGAAATCAATTATGACATCATCAGTGATGTCACAATTGACATTATCGGTTTTAAAATTACTGTCGTAGATGATGTCCGTGCCATCCGTGAGTTCAGAAGCGTCAATTTTACAGTTTCGAAAAGATGGTCAATATCAATTATGACATCATCAGTGATGTCACAATTGACATTATCGGTTTTAAAATCACTGTCGTAGATGATGTCCGTGCCATCCGTGAGTTCAGAAGGGTCAATTTTACAGTTTTGAAAAGATGGTTGAAATCAATTATGACATCATCAGTGATGTCACAATTGACATTATCGGTTTTAGAATTACTGTCGTGGATGATGTCCGTGCCATCCGTGAATTCAGAAGCGTCAATTTTACAGTTTTGAAAAGATGGTCGAAATCAATTATGACATCATCAGTGATGTCACAATTGACATTATCGGTTTTAAAATTACTGTCGTAGATGATGTCCGTTCCATCCGTGAGTTCAGACACGTCAATTTTACAGTTTTGAAAAGATGGTCGAAATCAATTATGACATCATCAGTGATGTCACAATTTACATTATCGGTTTTAAAATTACTGTCGTAGATGATATCCGTGCCATCCGTGAGTTCAGAAGCGTCAATTTTACAGTTTCGAAAAGATGGTCGAAATTAATTATGACATCATCAGTGATGTCACAATTGACATTATCGGTTTTAAAATTACTGTCGTAGATGATGTCCGTGCCATCCGTGAGTTAAGAAGCGTCAATTTTACAGTTTTGAAAAGATGGTCGAAATCAATTATGACATCATCAGTGATGTCAAAATTTGCATTATCGGTTTTAAAATTACTGTCGTAGATGATGTCCGTGCCATTCGTGAGTTCAGAAGCGTCAATTTTCCAGTTTTGAAAAGTTGGTCGAAATCAATTATGACATCATCAGTGATGTCACAATTAACATTATCGGTTTTAAAATTACTGTCTTAGATGATGTCCGTGCCATCCGTGAGTTCAGAATCGTCAAATTTACAGTTTCGAAAAGATGGTCGAAATCAATTATGACATCATCAGTGATGTCTCAATTGACATTATCGGTTTTAAAATTACTGTCGTAGATGATGTCCGTGCCATTCGTGAGTTCAGAAGCGTCAATTTTCCAGTTTTGAAAAGTTGGTCGAAATCAATTATGACATCATCAGTGATGTCACAATTAACATTATCGGTTTTAAAATTACTGTCTTAGATGATGTCCGTGCCATCCGTGAGTTCAGAATCGTCAAATTTACAGTTTCGAAAAGATGGTCGAAATCAATTATGACATCATCAGTGATGTCTCAATTGACATTATCGGTTTTAAAATTACTGTCGTAGATGATGTCCGTGCCATTCGTGAGTTCAGAAGCGTCAATTTTAAAGTTTTGAAAAGTTGGTCGAAATCAATTATGACATCATCAGTGATGTCACAATTGACATTATCGGTTTTAAAATTACTGTCGTAGATGATGTCCGTGCCATCCGTGAGTTAAGAAGCGTCAATTTTACAGTTTTGAAAAGATGGTCGAAATCAATTATGACATCATCAGTGATGTCACAATTGACATTATCGGTTTTAAAATTACTGTCGTAGATGATGTCCGTGCCATCCGTGAGTTCAGAAGCGTCAATTTTACAGTTTCGAAAAGATGGTCAAAATCAATTATGACATCATCAGTGATGTCACAATTGACATTATCGGTTTTAAAATTACTGTCGTAGATGATGTCCGTTCCATCCGTGAGTTCAGACGCGTCAATTTTACAGTTTTGAAAAGATGGTCGAAATCAATTATGACATCATCAGTGATGTCACAATTGACATTATCGGTTTTAAAATTACTGTCGTAGATGATATCCGTGCCATCCGTGAGTTCAGAAGCGTCAATTTTACAGTTTCGAAAAGATGGTCGAAATCAATTATGACATCATCAGTGATGTCACAATTGACATTATCGGTTTTAAAATTACTGTCGTAGATGATGTCCGTGCCATTCGTGAGTTCAGAAGCGTCAATTTTCCAGTTTTGAAAAGTTGGTCGAAATCAATTATGACATCATCAGTGATGTCACAATTGACATTATCGGTTTTAAAATCACTGTCGTAGATGATGTCCGTGCCATCCGTGAGTTCAGAAGGGTCAATTTTACAGTTTTGAAAAGATGGTCGAAATCAATTATGACATCATCAGTGATGTCACAATTTACATTATCGGTTTTAAAATTACTGTCGTAGATGATATCCGTGCCATTCGTGAGTTCAGAAGCGTCAATTTTACAGTTTCGAAAAGATGGTCGAAATTAATTATGACATCATCAGTGATGTCACAATTGACATTATCGGTTTTAAAATTACTGTCGTAGATGATGTCCGTGCCATCCGTGAGTTCAGAAGGGTCAATTTTACAGTTTTGAAAAGATGGTCGAAATCAATTATGACATCATCAGTGATGTCACAATTTACATTATCGGTTTTAAAATTACTGTCGTAGATGATATCCGTGCCATTCGTGAGTTCAGAAGCGTCAATTTTACAGTTTCGAAAAGATGGTCGAAATTAATTATGACATCATCAGTGATGTCACAATTGACATTATCGGTTTTAAAATTACTGTCGTAGATGATGTCCGTGCCATCCGTGAGTTAAGAAGCGTCAATTTTACAGTTTTGAAAAGATGGTCGAAATCAATTATGACATCATCAGTGATGTCAAAATTTGCATTATCGGTTTTAAAATTACTGTCGTAGATGATGTCCGTGCCATTCGTGAGTTCAGAAGCGTCAATTTTCCAGTTTTGAAAAGTTGGTCGAAATCAATTATGACATCATCAGTGATGTCACAATTGACATTATCGGTTTTAAAATTACTGTCGTAGATGATGTCCGTGCCATTCGTGAGTTCAGAAGCGTCAATTTTCCAGTTTTGAAAAGTTGGTCGAAATCAATTATGACATCATCAGTGATGTCACAATTAACATTATCGGTTTTAAAATTACTGTCTTAGATGATGTCCGTGCCATCCGTGAGTTCAGAATCGTCAAATTTACAGTTTCGAAAAGATGGTCGAAATCAATTATGACATCATCAGTGATGTCACAATTGACATTATCGGTTTTAAAATTACTGTCGTAGATGATGTCTGTGCCATCCGTGAGTTCAGAAGCGTCAATTTTACAGTTTTGAAAAGATGGTTGAAATCAATTATGACATCATCAGTGATGTCACAATTGACATTATCGGTTTTAGAATTACTGTCGTAGATGATGTCCGTGCCATCCGTGATTTCAGAATCGTCAATTTTACAGTTTTGAAAAGATGGTCGAAATCAATTATGACATCATCAGTGATGTCACAATTGACATTATTGGTTTCAAAATTACTGTCGTACATGATGTCCGTGCCATCCGTGAAATCAGAAGCGTAAATTTTACAGTTTGGAAAAGTTGTTTGAAATCAATTATGACATCATCAGTGATGTCACAATTGACATTATCGGTTTTAAAATTACTGTCGTAGATCATGTCCGTGCCATTCGTGAGTTCAGAAGCGTCAAATTTACAGTTTCGAAAAGATGGTCGAAATCAATTATGACATCATCAGTGATGTCACAATTGACATTATAGGTTTAAAAATTACTGTCGTAGATGATGTCCGTGCCATCCATGAGTTCAGAAGCGTCAATTTTACAGTTTTGAAAAGATGGACGAAATCAATTATGACATCATCAGTGATGTCACAATTGACATTATCGGTTTTAAAATTACTGTCGTAGATGATGTCCGTGCCATTCGTGAGTTCAGAAGCGTCAATTTTACAGTTTTGAAAAGATGTCGAAATCAATTATGACATCATCAGTGATGTCACAATTGACATTATCGGTTTTAAAATTACTGTCTTAGATGATGTCCGTGCCATCCGTGAGTTCAGAATCGTCAAATTTACAGTTTCGAAAAGATGGTCGAAATCAATTATGACATCATCAGTGATGTCACAATTGACATTATCGGTTTTAAAATTACTGTCGTAGATGATGTCCAAGCCATCCGTGAGTTCAGAAGTGTCAATTTTACAGTTACGAAAAAAAGGTCAAAATCAATTATGACATCATCAGTGATGTCACAATTGATATTATCGGTTTTAAAATTACTGTCGTAGATGATGTCCGTGCCATCCGTGAGTTCAGAAGCGTCAATTTTACAGTTTCGAAAAGATGGTCATATCAATTATGACATCATCAGTGATGTCACAATTGACATTATCGGTTTTAAAATCACTGTCGTAGATGATGTCCGTGCCATCCGTGAGTTCAGAAGGGTCAATTTTACAGTTTTGAAAAGATGGTCGAAATCAATTATGACATCATCAGTGATGTCACAATTGACATTATCGGTTTTAGAATTACTGTCGTAGATGATGTCCGTGCCATCCGTGAATTCAGAAGCGTCAATTTTACAGTTTTGAAAAGATGGTCGAAATCAATTATGACATCATCAGTGATGTCACAATTGACATTATCGGTTTTAAAATTACTGTCTTAGATGATGTCCGTGCCATCCGTGATTTCAGAAGCGTCAATTTTACAGTTTTGAAAAGATGGTCGAAATCAATTATGACATCATCAGTGATGTCTCAATTGACATTATCGGTTTTAAAATTACTGTCGTAGATGATGCCCGTGCCATCCATGAGTTCAGAAGCGTCAATTTTACAGTTTTGAAAAGATGGTCGAAATCAATTATGACATCATCAGTGATGTCACAATTGACATTATCGGTTTTAGAATTACTGTCGTAGATGATGTCCGTGCCATCCGTGATTTCAGAAGCGTCAATTTTACAGTTTTGAAAAGATGGTCGAAATCAATTATGACATCATCAGTGATGTCACAATTGACATTATCCGTTTAAAAATTACTGTCGTAGATGATGTCCGTGCCATCCGTGAGTTAAGAAGCGTCAATTTTACAGTTTCGAAAAGATGGTCAATATCAATTATGACATCATCAGTGATGTCACAATTGACATTATCGGTTTTAAAATTACTGTCTTAGATGATGTCCGTGCCATCCGTGAGTTCAGAATCGTCAAATTTACAGTTTCGAAAAGATGGTCGAAATCAATTATGACATCATCAGTGATGTCACAATTGACATTATAGGTTTAAAAATTACTGTCGTAGATGATGTCCGTGCCATCCATGAGTTCAGAAGCGTCAATTTTACAGTTTTGAAAAGATGGACGAAATCAATTATGACATCATCAGTGATGTCACAATTGACATAATCGGTTTTAAAATTACTGTCTTAGATGATGTCCGTGCCATCCGTGAGTTCAGAATCGTCAAATTTACAGTTTCGAAAAGATGGTCGAAATCAATTATGACATCATCAGTGATGTCACAATTGACATTATAGGTTTAAAAATTACTGTCGTCGATGATGTCCGTGCCATCCATGAGTTCAGAAGCGTCAATTTTACAGTTTTGAAAAGATGGAAGAAATCAATTATGACATCATCAGTGATGTCACAATTGACATTATCGGTTTTAAAATTACTGTCGTAGATGATGTCCGTGCCATTCGTGAGTTCAGAAGCGTCAATTTTACAGTTTTGAAAAGATGTCGAAATCAATTATGACATCATCAGTGATGTCACAATTGACATTATTGGTTTTAAAATTACTGTCTTAGATGATGTCCGTGCCATCCGTGAGTTCAGAATCGTCAAATTTACAGTTTCGAAAAGATGGTCGAAATCAATTATGACATCATCAGTGATGTCACAATTGACATTATCGGTTTTAAAATTACTGTCGTAGATGATGTCCGTGCCATCCGTGAGTTCAGAAGCGTCAATTTTACAGTTTCGAAAAGATGGTCAATATCAATTATGACATCATCAGTGATGTCACAATTGACATTATCGGTTTTAAAATCACTGTCGTAGATGATGTCCGTGCCATCCGTGAGTTCAGAAGGGTCAATTTTACAGTTTTGAAAAGATGGTTGAAATCAATTATGACATCATCAGTGATGTCACAATTGACATTATCGGTTTTAGAATTACTGTCGTGGATGATGTCCGTGCCATCCGTGAATTCAGAAGCGTCAATTTTACAGTTTTGAAAAGATGGTCGAAATCAATTATGACATCATCAGTGATGTCACAATTGACATTATCGGTTTTAAAATTACTGTCGTAGATGATGTCCGTTCCATCCGTGAGTTCAGACACGTCAATTTTACAGTTTTGAAAAGATGGTCGAAATCAATTATGACATCATCAGTGATGTCACAATTTACATTATCGGTTTTAAAATTACTGTCGTAGATGATATCCGTGCCATCCGTGAGTTCAGAAGCGTCAATTTTACAGTTTCGAAAAGATGGTCGAAATTAATTATGACATCATCAGTGATGTCACAATTGACATTATCGGTTTTAAAATTACTGTCGTAGATGATGTCCGTGCCATCCGTGAGTTAAGAAGCGTCAATTTTACAGTTTTGAAAAGATGGTCGAAATCAATTATGACATCATCAGTGATGTCAAAATTTGCATTATCGGTTTTAAAATTACTGTCGTAGATGATGTCCGTGCCATTCGTGAGTTCAGAAGCGTCAATTTTCCAGTTTTGAAAAGTTGGTCGAAATCAATTATGACATCATCAGTGATGTCACAATTAACATTATCGGTTTTAAAATTACTGTCTTAGATGATGTCCGTGCCATCCGTGAGTTCAGAATCGTCAAATTTACAGTTTCGAAAAGATGGTCGAAATCAATTATGACATCATCAGTGATGTCTCAATTGACATTATCGGTTTTAAAATTACTGTCGTAGATGATGTCCGTGCCATTCGTGAGTTCAGAAGCGTCAATTTTCCAGTTTTGAAAAGTTGGTCGAAATCAATTATGACATCATCAGTGATGTCACAATTAACATTATCGGTTTTAAAATTACTGTCTTAGATGATGTCCGTGCCATCCGTGAGTTCAGAATCGTCAAATTTACAGTTTCGAAAAGATGGTCGAAATCAATTATGACATCATCAGTGATGTCTCAATTGACATTATCGGTTTTAAAATTACTGTCGTAGATGATGTCCGTGCCATTCGTGAGTTCAGAAGCGTCAATTTTAAAGTTTTGAAAAGTTGGTCGAAATCAATTATGACATCATCAGTGATGTCACAATTGACATTATCGGTTTTAAAATTACTGTCGTAGATGATGTCCGTGCCATCCGTGAGTTAAGAAGCGTCAATTTTACAGTTTTGAAAAGATGGTCGAAATCAATTATGACATCATCAGTGATGTCACAATTGACATTATCGGTTTTAAAATTACTGTCGTAGATGATGTCCGTGCCATCCGTGAGTTCAGAAGCGTCAATTTTACAGTTTCGAAAAGATGGTCAAAATCAATTATGACATCATCAGTGATGTCACAATTGACATTATCGGTTTTAAAATTACTGTCGTAGATGATGTCCGTTCCATCCGTGAGTTCAGACGCGTCAATTTTACAGTTTTGAAAAGATGGTCGAAATCAATTATGACATCATCAGTGATGTCACAATTGACATTATCGGTTTTAAAATTACTGTCGTAGATGATATCCGTGCCATCCGTGAGTTCAGAAGCGTCAATTTTACAGTTTCGAAAAGATGGTCGAAATCAATTATGACATCATCAGTGATGTCACAATTGACATTATCGGTTTTAAAATTACTGTCGTAGATGATGTCCGTGCCATTCGTGAGTTCAGAAGCGTCAATTTTCCAGTTTTGAAAAGTTGGTCGAAATCAATTATGACATCATCAGTGATGTCACAATTAACATTATCGGTTTTAAAATTACTGTCGTAGATGATGTCCGTGCCATCCGTGAGTTAAGAAGCGTCAATTTTACAGTTTTGAAAAGATGGTCGAAATCAATTATGACATCATCAGTGATGTCACAATTGACATTATCGGTTTTAAAATTACTGTCGTAGATGATGTCCGTGCCATCCGTGAGTTCAGAAGCGTCAATTTTACAGTTTCGAAAAGATGGTCAAAATCAATTATGACATCATCAGTGATGTCACAATTGACATTATCGGTTTTAAAATTACTGTCGTAGATGATGTCCGTTCCATCCGTGAGTTCAGACGCGTCAATTTTACAGTTTTGAAAAGATGGTCGAAATCAATTATGACATCATCAGTGATGTCACAATTGACATTATCGGTTTTAAAATTACTGTCGTAGATGATATCCGTGCCATCCGTGAGTTCAGAAGCGTCAATTTTACAGTTTCGAAAAGATGGTCGAAATCAATTATGACATCATCAGTGATGTCACAATTGACATTATCGGTTTTAAAATTACTGTCGTAGATGATGTCCGTGCCATTCGTGAGTTCAGAAGCGTCAATTTTCCAGTTTTGAAAAGTTGGTCGAAATCAATTATGACATCATCAGTGATGTCACAATTAACATTATCGGTTTTAAAATTACTGTCTTAGATGATGTCCGTGCCATCCGTGAGTTCAGAATCGTCAAATTTACAGTTTCGAAAAGATGGTCGAAATCAATTATGACATCATCAGTGATGTCACAATTGACATTATCGGTTTTAAAATTACTGTCGTAGATGATGTCCGTGCCATCCGTGAGTTCAGAAGCGTCAATTTTACAGTTTTGAAAAGATGGTTGAAATCAATTATGACATCATCAGTGATGTCACAATTGACATTATCGGTTTTAGAATTACTGTCGTAGATGATGTCCGTGCCATCCGTGATTTCAGAATCGTCAATTTTACAGTTTTGAAAAGATGGTCGAAATCAATTATGACATCATCAGTGATGTCACAATTGACATTATTGGTTTCAAAATTACTGTCGTACATGATGTCCGTGCCATCCGTGAAATCAGAAGCGTAAATTTTACAGTTTCGAAAAGTTGGTCGAAATCAATTATGACATCATCAGTGATGTCACAATTGACATTATCGGTTTTAAAATTACTGTCGTAGATCATGTCCGTGCCATTCGTGAGTTCAGAAGCGTCAAATTTACAGTTTCGAAAAGATGGTCGAAATCAATTATGACATCATCAGTGATGTCACAATTGACATTATAGGTTTAAAAATTACTGTCGTAGATGATGTCCGTGCCATCCATGAGTTCAGAAGCGTCAATTTTACAGTTTTGAAAAGATGGACGAAATCAATTATGACATCATCAGTGATGTCACAATTGACATTATCGGTTTTAAAATTACTGTCGTAGATGATGTCCGTGCCATTCGTGAGATCAGAAGCGTCAATTTTACAGTTTTGAAAAGATGTCGAAATCAATTATGACATCATCAGTGATGTCACAATTGACATTATCGGTTTTAAAATTACTGTCTTAGATGATGTCCGTGCCATCCGTGAGTTCAGAATCGTCAAATTTACAGTTTCGAAAAGATGGTCGAAATCAATTATGACATCATCAGTGATGTCACAATTGACATTATCGGTTTTAAAATTACTGTCGTAGATGATGTCCAAGCCATCCGTGAGTTCAGAAGTGTCAATTTTACAGTTTCGAAAAAAAGGTCAAAATCAATTATGACATCATCAGTGATGTCACAATTGATATTATCGGTTTTAAAATTACTGTCGTAGATGATGTCCGTGCCATCCGTGAGTTCAGAAGCGTCAATTTTACAGTTTCGAAAAGATGGTCATATCAATTATGACATCATCAGTGATGTCACAATTGACATTATCGGTTTTAAAATCACTGTCGTAGATGATGTCCGTGCCATCCGTGAGTTCAGAAGGGTCAATTTTACAGTTTTGAAAAGATGGTCGAAATCAATTATGACATCATCAGTGATGTCACAATTGACATTATCGGTTTTAGAATTACTGTCGTAGATGATGTCCGTGCCATCCGTGAATTCAGAAGCGTCAATTTTACAGTTTTGAAAAGATGGTCGAAATCAATTATGACATCATCAGTGATGTCACAATTGACATTATCGGTTTTAAAATTACTGTCTTAGATGATGTCCGTGCCATCCGTGAGTTCAGAAGCGTCAATTTTACAGTTTCGAAAAGATGGTCAAAATCAATTATGACATCATCAGTGATGTCACAATTGACATTATCGGTTTTAAAATTACTGTCGTAGATGATGTCTGTGCCATCCGTGAGTTAAGAAGCGTCAATTTTACAGTTTTGAAAAGATGTCGAAATCAATTATGACATCATCAGTGATGTCACAATTGACATTATCGGTTTTAAAATTACTGTCTTAGATGATGTCCGTGCCATCCGTGAGTTCAGAATCGTCAAATTTACAGTTTCGAAAAGATGGTCGAAATCAATTATGACATCATCAGTGATGTCACAATTGACATTATCGGTTTTAAAATTACTGTCGTAGATGATGTCCAAGCCATCCGTGAGTTCAGAAGTGTCAATTTTACAGTTTCGAAAAAAAAGGTCAAAATCAATTATGACATCATCAGTGATGTCACAATTGACATTATCGGTTTTAAAATTACTGTCTTAGATGATGTCCGTGCCATCCGTGAGTTCAGAAGCGTCAATTTTACAGTTTTTAAAAGATGGTCGAAATCAATTATGACATCATCAGTGATGTCACAATTGACATTATCGGTTTTAAAATTACTGTCGTAGATGATGTCCGTGCCATCCGTGAGTTAAGAAGCGTCAATTTTACAGTTTTGAAAAGATGGTCGAAATCAATTATGACATCATCAGTGATGTCACATTTGACATTATCGGTTTTAAAATTACTGTCGTAGATGATGTCCGTGCCATCCGTGAGTTCAGAAGCGTCAATTTTACAGTTTCGAAAAGATGGTCGAAATCAATTATGACATCATCAGTGATGTCACAATTGACATTATCGGTTTTAAAATTACTGTCTTAGATGATGTCCGTGCCATCCGTGAGTTCAGAAGCGTCAATTTTACAGTTTTGAAAAGATGGTCGAAATCAATTATGACATCATCAGTGATGTCACAATTGACATTATCGGTTTTAAAATTACTGTCGTAGATGATGTCCGTGCCATCCGTGAGTTCAGAAGCGTCAATTTTACAGTTTTGAAAAGATGGTTGAAATCAATTATGACATCATCAGTGATGTCACAATTGACATTATCGGTTTTAGAATTACTGTCGTAGATGATGTCCGTGCCATCCGTGATTTCAGAATCGTCAATTTTACAGTTTTGAAAAGATGGTCGAAATCAATTATGACATCATCAGTGATGTCACAATTGACATTATTGGTTTCAAAATTACTGTCGTACATGATGTCCGTGCCATCCGTGAGTTCAGAAGCGTAAATTTTACAGTTTCGAAAAGTTGGTCGAAATCAATTATGACATCATCAGTGATGTCACAATTGAAATTATCGGTTTTAAAATTACTGTCGTAGATCATGTCCGTGCCATTCGTGAGTTCAGAAGCGTCAATTTTACAGTTTTGAAAAGATGGACGAAATCAATTATGACATCATCAGTGATGTCACAATTGACATTATCGGTTTTAAAATTACTGTCGTAGATGATGTCCGTGCCATTCGTGAGTTCAGAAGCGTCAATTTTACAGTTTTGAAAAGATGTCGAAATCAATTATGATATCATCAGTGATGTCACAATTGACATTATTGGTTTTAAAATTACTGTCGTAGATGATGTCCGTGCCTTCTTTGAGTTCAGAAGCGTCAATTTTACAGTTACGAAAAGATGGTCGAAATCAATTATGACATCATTAGTGATGTCACAATTGACATTATTGGTTTTAAAATTACTGTCGTAGATGATGTCCGTGATATCCGTGAGTTCAGAAGCGTCAATTTTACAGTTTTGAAAAGATGGTTAAAATCAATTATGACATCATCAGTGATGTCACAATTGACATTATTGGTTTTAAAATTACTGTCGTAGATGATGTCCGTGCCATCTTTGAGTTCAGAAGCGTCAATTTTACAGTTACGAAAAGATGGTCAAAATCAATTATGACATCATCAGTGATGTCACAATTGACATTATCGGTTTTAAAATTACTGTCGTAGATGATGTCCGTGCCATCCGTGAGTTCAGAAGTGTCAATTTTACAGTTTCGAAAAGATGGTTAAAATCAATTATGACATCATCAGTGATGTCACAATTGACATTATTGGTTTTAAAATTACTGTCGTAGATGATGTCCGTTCCATCGGTGAGTTCAGAAGCGTCAATTTTACAGTTTTGAAAAGATGGTCGAAATCAATTATGACATCATCAGTGATGTCACAATTGACATTATTGGTTTTAAAATTACTGTCATAGATGATGTCCGTGCCATCTTTGAGTTCACAAGCGTCAATTTTACAGTTACGAAAAGATGGTTAAAATCAATTATGACATCATCAGTGATGTCACAATTGACATTATTGGTTTTAAAATTACTGTCGTAGATGATGTCCGTTCCATCCGTGAGTTCAGAAGCGTCAATTTTACAGTTTTGAAAAGATGGTCGAAATCAATTATGACATCATCAGTGATGTCACAATTGACATTATCCGTTTTAAAATTACTGTCGTAGATGATGTCCGTTCCATCCGTGAGTTCAGAAGCGTCAATTTTACAGTTTTGAAAAGATGGTCGAAATCAATTATAACATCATCAGTGATGTCACAATTGACATTATCCGTTTTAAAATTACTGTCGTAGATGATGTCCGTTCCATCCGTGAGTTCAGAAGCGTCAATTTTACAGTTTTGAAAAGATTGTCGAAATCAATTATGACATCATCAGTGATGTCACAATTGACATTATCGGTTTTAAAATTACTGTCGTAGATGATATCCGTGCAATCCGTGAGTTCAGAAGTGTCAATTTTACAGTTTCGAAAAGATGGTCGAAATCAATTATGACATCATCAGTGATGTCACAATTGACATTAACGGTTTTAAAATTACTGTCGTAGATGATGTCCGTGCCATCCGTGAGTTCAGAAGCGTCAATTTTACAGTTTTGAAAAGATGGTTAAAATCAATTATGACATCATCAGTGATGTCACAATTGACATTATTGGTTTTAAAATTACTGTCGTAGATGATGTCCGTTCCATCCGTGAGTTCAGAAGCATCAATTTTACAGTTTTGAAAAGATGGTCGAAATCAATTATGACATCATCAGTGATGTCACAATTGACATTATCCGTTTTAAAATTACTGTCGTAGATGATGTCCGTTCCATCCGTGAGTTCAGAAGCGTCAATTTTACAGTTTTGAAAAGATGGTCGAAATCAATTATGACATCATCAGTGATGTCACAATTGACATTAACGGTTTTAAAATTACTGTCGTAGATGATGTCCGTGCCATCCGTGAGTTCAGAAGCGTCAATTTTACAGTTTTGAAAAGATGGTTAAAATCAATTATGACATCATCAGTGATGTCACAATTGACATTATTGGTTTTAAAATTACTGTCGTAGATGATGTCCGTGCCATCTTTGAGTTCAGAAGCATCAATTTTACAGTTACGAAAAGATGGTCAAAATCAATTATGACATCATCAGTGATGTCACAATTGACATTATTGGTTTTAAAATTACTGTCGTAGATGATGTCCGTGATATCCGTGAGTTCAGAAGCGTCAATTTTACAGTTTTGAAAAGATGGTTAAAATCAATTATGACATCATCAGTGATGTCACAATTGACATTATTGGTTTTAAAATTACTGTCGTAGATGATGTCCGTGCCTTCTTTGAGTTCAGAAGCGTCAATTTTACAGTTACGAAAAGATGGTCGAAATCAATTATGACATCATTAGTGATGTCACAATTGACATTATTGGTTTTAAAATTACTGTCGTAGATGATGTCCGTTCCATCCGTGAGTTCAGAAGCGTCAATTTTACAGTTTTGAAAAGATGGTCGAAATCAATTATGACATCATCAGTGATGTCACAATTGACATTATCCGTTTTAAAATTACTGTCGTAGATGATATCCGTGCAATCCGTGAGTTCAGAAGTGTCAATTTTACAGTTTCGAAAAGATGGTCGAAATCAATTATGACATCATCAGTGATGTCACAATTGACATTAACGGTTTTAAAATTACTGTCGTAGATGATGTCCGTGCCATCCGTGAGTTCAGAAGCGTCAATTTTACAGTTTTGAAAAGATGGTTAAAATCAATTATGACATCATCAGTGATGTCACAATTGACATTATTGGTTTTAAAATTACTGTCGTAGATGATGTCCGTGCCATCTTTGAGTTCAGAAGCGTCAATTTTATAGTTACGAAAAGATGGTCAAAATCAATTATGACATCATCAGTGATGTCACAATTGACATTATCGGTTTTAAAATTACTGTCGTAGATGATGTCCGTGCCATCCGTGAGTTCAGAAGCGTCAATTTTACAGTTTCGAAAAGATGGTCGAAATCAATTATGACATCATCAGTGATGTCACAATTGACATTATCGGTTTTAAAATTACTGTCTTAGATGATGTCCGTGCCATCCGTGAGTTCAGAAGCGTCAATTTTACAGTTTTGAAAAGATGGTCGAAATCAATTATGACATCATCAGTGATGTCACAATTGACATTATCGGTTTTAAAATTACTGTCGTAGATGATGTCCGTGCCATCCGTGAGTTCAGAAGCGTCAATTTTACAGTTTTGAAAAGATGGTTGAAATCAATTATGACATCATCAGTGATGTCACAATTGACATTATCGGTTTTAGAATTACTGTCGTAGATGATGTCCGTGCCATCCGTGATTTCAGAATCGTCAATTTTACAGTTTTGAAAAGATGGTCGAAATCAATTATGACATCATCAGTGATGTCACAATTGACATTATTGGTTTCAAAATTACTGTCGTACATGATGTCCGTGCCATCCGTGAGTTCAGAAGCATAAATTTTACAGTTTCGAAAAGTTGGTCGAAATCAATTATGACATCATCAGTGATGTCACAATTGAAATTATCGGTTTTAAAATTACTGTCGTAGATCATGTCCGTGCCATTCGTGAGTTCAGAAGCGTCAATTTTACAGTTTTGAAAAGATGGACGAAATCAATTATGACATCATCAGTGATGTCACAATTGACATTATCGGTTTTAAAATTACTGTCGTAGATGATGTCCGTGCCATTCGTGAGTTCAGAAGCGTCAATTTTACAGTTTTGAAAAGATGTCGAAATCAATTATGATATCATCAGTGATGTCACAATTGACATTATCGGTTTTAAAATTACTGTCTTAGATGATGTCCGTGCCATCCGTGAGTTCAGAATCGTCAAATTTACAGTTTCGAAAAGATGGTCGAAATCAATTATGACATCATCAGTGATGTCTCAATTGACATTATCGGTTTTAAAATTACTGTCGTAGATGATGTCCAAGCCATCCGTGAGTTCAGAAGTGTCAATTTTACAGTTTCGAAAAAAAGGTCAAAATCAATTATGACATCATCAGTGATGTCACAATTGACATTATTGGTTTTAAAATTACTGTCGTAGGTGATGTCCGTGCCATCCGTGAGTTCAGAATCGTCAAATTTACAGTTTCGAAAAGATGGTCGAAATCAATTATGACATCATCAGTGATGTCACAATTGACATTATCGGTTTTAAAATTACTGTGGTAGATGATGTCCGTGCCATCCGTGAGTTCAGAAGCGTCAATTTTACAGTTTCGAAAAGATGGTCAATATCAATTATGACATCATCAGTGATGTCACAATTGACATTATCGGTTTTAAAATCACTGTCGTAGATGATGTCCGTGCCATCCGTGAGTTCAGAAGGGTCAATTTTACAGTTTTGAAAAGATGGTCGAAATCAATTATGACATCATCAGTGATGTCACAATTGACATTATCGGTTTTAGAATTACTGTCGTGGATGATGTCCGTGCCATCCGTGAATTCAGAAGCGTCAATTTTACAGTTTTGAAAAGATGGTCGAAATCAATTATGACATCATCAGTGATGTCACAATTGACATTATCGGTTTTAAAATTACTGTCGTAGATGATGTCCGTTCCATCCGTGAGTTCAGACACGTCAATTTTACAGTTTTGAAAAGATGGTCGAAATCAATTATGACATCATCAGTGATGTCACAATTTACATTATCGGTTTTAAAATTACTGTCGTAGATGATATCCGTGCCATTCGTGAGTTCAGAAGCGTCAATTTTACAGTTTCGAAAAGATGGTCGAAATTAATTATGACATCATCAGTGATGTCACAATTGACATTATCGGTTTTAAAATTACTGTCGTAGATGATGTCCGTGCCATCCGTGAGTTCAGAAGCGTCAATTTTACAGTTTTGAAAAGATGGTTGAAATCAATTATGACATCATCAGTGATGTCACAATTGACATTATCGGTTTTAGAATTACTGTCGTAGATGATGTCCGTGCCATCCGTGATTTCAGAATCGTCAATTTTACAGTTTTGAAAAGATGGTCGAAATCAATTATGACATCATCAGTGATGTCACAATTGACATTATTGGTTTCAAAATTACTGTCGTACATGATGTCCGTGCCATCCGTGAGTTCAGAAGCATAAATTTTACAGTTTCGAAAAGTTGGTCGAAATCAATTATGACATCATCAGTGATGTCACAATTGAAATTATCGGTTTTAAAATTACTGTCGTAGATCATGTCCGTGCCATTCGTGAGTTCAGAAGCGTCAATTTTACAGTTTTGAAAAGATGGACGAAATCAATTATGACATCATCAGTGATGTCACAATTGACATTATCGGTTTTAAAATTACTGTCGTAGATGATGTCCGTGCCATTCGTGAGTTCAGAAGCGTCAATTTTACAGTTTTGAAAAGATGTCGAAATCAATTATGATATCATCAGTGATGTCACAATTGACATTATCGGTTTTAAAATTACTGTCTTAGATGATGTCCGTGCCATCCGTGAGTTCAGAATCGTCAAATTTACAGTTTCGAAAAGATGGTCGAAATCAATTATGACATCATCAGTGATGTCTCAATTGACATTATCGGTTTTAAAATTACTGTCGTAGATGATGTCCAAGCCATCCGTGAGTTCAGAAGTGTCAATTTTACAGTTTCGAAAAAAAGGTCAAAATCAATTATGACATCATCAGTGATGTCACAATTGACATTATTGGTTTTAAAATTACTGTCGTAGGTGATGTCCGTGCCATCCGTGAGTTCAGAATCGTCAAATTTACAGTTTCGAAAAGATGGTCGAAATCAATTATGACATCATCAGTGATGTCACAATTGACATTATCGGTTTTAAAATTACTGTGGTAGATGATGTCCGTGCCATCCGTGAGTTCAGAAGCGTCAATTTTACAGTTTCGAAAAGATGGTCAATATCAATTATGACATCATCAGTGATGTCACAATTGACATTATCGGTTTTAAAATCACTGTCGTAGATGATGTCCGTGCCATCCGTGAGTTCAGAAGGGTCAATTTTACAGTTTTGAAAAGATGGTCGAAATCAATTATGACATCATCAGTGATGTCACAATTGACATTATCGGTTTTAGAATTACTGTCGTGGATGATGTCCGTGCCATCCGTGAATTCAGAAGCGTCAATTTTACAGTTTTGAAAAGATGGTCGAAATCAATTATGACATCATCAGTGATGTCACAATTGACATTATCGGTTTTAAAATTACTGTCGTAGATGATGTCCGTTCCATCCGTGAGTTCAGACACGTCAATTTTACAGTTTTGAAAAGATGGTCGAAATCAATTATGACATCATCAGTGATGTCACAATTTACATTATCGGTTTTAAAATTACTGTCGTAGATGATATCCGTGCCATTCGTGAGTTCAGAAGCGTCAATTTTACAGTTTCGAAAAGATGGTCGAAATTAATTATGACATCATCAGTGATGTCACAATTGACATTATCGGTTTTAAAATTACTGTCGTAGATGATGTCCGTGCCATCCGTGAGTTAAGAAGCGTCAATTTTACAGTTTTGAAAAGATGGTCGAAATCAATTATGACATCATCAGTGATGTCAAAATTTGCATTATCGGTTTTAAAATTACTGTCGTAGATGATGTCCGTGCCATTCGTGAGTTCAGAAGCGTCAATTTTCCAGTTTTGAAAAGTTGGTCGAAATCAATTATGACATCATCAGTGATGTCACAATTAACATTATCGGTTTTAAAATTACTGTCTTAGATGATGTCCGTGCCATCCGTGAGTTCAGAATCGTCAAATTTACAGTTTCGAAAAGATGGTCGAAATCAATTATGACATCATCAGTGATGTCTCAATTGACATTATCGGTTTTAAAATTACTGTCGTAGATGATGTCCGTGCCATTCGTGAGTTCAGAAGCGTCAATTTTCCAGTTTTGAAAAGTTGGTCGAAATCAATTATGACATCATCAGTGATGTCACAATTAACATTATCGGTTTTAAAATTACTGTCTTAGATGATGTCCGTGCCATCCGTGAGTTCAGAATCGTCAAATTTACAGTTTCGAAAAGATGGTCGAAATCAATTATGACATCATCAGTGATGTCTCAATTGACATTATCGGTTTTAAAATTACTGTCGTAGATGATGTCCGTGCCATTCGTGAGTTCAGAAGCGTCAATTTTCCAGTTTTGAAAAGTTGGTCGAAATCAATTATGACATCATCAGTGATGTCACAATTGACATTATCGGTTTTAAAATTACTGTCGTAGATGATGTCCGTGCCATCCGTGAGTTAAGAAGCGTCAATTTTACAGTTTTGAAAAGATGGTCGAAATCAATTATGACATCATCAGTGATGTCACAATTGACATTATCGGTTTTAAAATTACTGTCGTAGATGATGTCCGTGCCATCCGTGAGTTCAGAAGCGTCAATTTTACAGTTTCGAAAAGATGGTCAAAATCAATTATGACATCATCAGTGATGTCACAATTGACATTATCGGTTTTAAAATTACTGTCGTAGATGATGTCCGTTCCATCCGTGAGTTCAGACGCGTCAATTTTACAGTTTTGAAAAGATGGTCGAAATCAATTATGACATCATCAGTGATGTCACAATTGACATTATCGGTTTTAAAATTACTGTCGTAGATGATATCCGTGCCATCCGTGAGTTCAGAAGCTTCAATTTTACAGTTTCGAAAAGATGGTCGAAATCAATTATGACATCATCAGTGATGTCACAATTGACATTATCGGTTTTAAAATTACTGTCGTAGATGATGTCCGTGCCATTCGTGAGTTCAGAAGCGTCAATTTTCCAGTTTTGAAAAGTTGGTCGAAATCAATTATGACATCATCAGTGATGTCACAATTAACATTATCGGTTTTAAAATTACTGTCTTAGATGATGTCCGTGCCATCCGTGAGTTCAGAATCGTCAAATTTACAGTTTCGAAAAGATGGTCGAAATCAATTATGACATCATCAGTGATGTCACAATTGACATTATCGGTTTTAAAATTACTGTCGTAGATGATGTCCGTGCCATCCGTGAGTTCAGAAGCGTCAATTTTACAGTTTTGAAAAGATGGTTGAAATCAATTATGACATCATCAGTGATGTCACAATTGACATTATCGGTTTTAGAATTACTGTCGTAGATGATGTCCGTGCCATCCGTGATTTCAGAATCGTCAATTTTACAGTTTTGAAAAGATGGTCGAAATCAATTATGACATCATCAGTGATGTCACAATTGACATTATTGGTTTCAAAATTACTGTCGTACATGATGTCCGTGCCATCCGTGAGTTCAGAAGCGTAAATTTTACAGTTTCGAAAAGTTGGTCGAAATCAATTATGACATCATCAGTGATGTCACAATTGAAATTATCGGTTTTAAAATTACTGTCGTAGATCATGTCCGTGCCATTCGTGAGTTTAGAAGCGTCAATTTTACAGTTTTGAAAAGATGGACGAAATCAATTATGACATCATCAGTGATGTCACAATTGACATTATCGGTTTTAAAATTACTGTCGTAGATGATGTCCGTGCCATTCGTGAGTTCAGAAGCGTCAATTTTACAGTTTTGAAAAGATGTCGAAATCAATTATGACATCATCAGTGATGTCACAATTGACATTATCGGTTTTAAAATTACTGTCTTAGATGATGTCCGTGCCATCCGTGAGTTCAGAATCGTCAAATTTACAGTTTCGAAAAGATGGTCGAAATCAATTATGACATCATCAGTGATGTCTCAATTGACATTATCGGTTTTAAAATTACTGTCGTAGATGATGTCCAAGCCATCCGTGAGTTCAGAAGTGTCAATTTTACAGTTTCGAAAAAAAGGTCAAAATCAATTATGACATCATCAGTGATGTCACAATTGACATTATTGGTTTTAAAATTACTGTCGTAGATGATGTCCGTGCCATCCGTGAGTTCAGAATCGTCAAATTTACAGTTTCGAAAAGATGGTCGAAATCAATTATGACATCATCAGTGATGTCACAATTGACATTATCGGTTTTAAAATTACTGTCGTAGATGATGTCCGTGCCATCCGTGAGTTCAGAAGCGTCAATTTTACAGTTTCGAAAAGATGGTCAATATCAATTATGACATCATCAGTGATGTCACAATTGACATTATCGGTTTTAAAATCACTGTCGTAGATGATGTCCGTGCCATCCGTGAGTTCAGAAGGGTCAATTTTACAGTTTTGAAAAGATGGTCGAAATCAATTATGACATCATCAGTGATGTCACAATTGACATTATCGGTTTTAGAATTACTGTCGTGGATGATGTCCGTGCCATCCGTGAATTCAGAAGCGTCAATTTTACAGTTTTGAAAAGATGGTCGAAATCAATTATGACATCATCAGTGATGTCACAATTGACATTATCGGTTTTAAAATTACTGTCGTAGATGATGTCCGTTCCATCCGTGAGTTCAGACACGTCAATTTTACAGTTTTGAAAAGATGGTCGAAATCAATTATGACATCATCAGTGATGTCACAATTTACATTATCGGTTTTAAAATTACTGTCGTAGATGATATCCGTGCCATTCGTGAGTTCAGAAGCGTCAATTTTACAGTTTCGAAAAGATGGTCGAAATTAATTATGACATCATCAGTGATGTCACAATTGACATTATCGGTTTTAAAATTACTGTCGTAGATGATGTCCGTGCCATCCGTGAGTTAAGAAGCGTCAATTTTACAGTTTTGAAAAGATGGTCGAAATCAATTATGACATCATCAGTGATGTCAAAATTTGCATTATCGGTTTTAAAATTACTGTCGTAGATGATGTCCGTGCCATTCGTGAGTTCAGAAGCGTCAATTTTCCAGTTTTGAAAAGTTGGTCGAAATCAATTATGACATCATCAGTGATGTCACAATTAACATTATCGGTTTTAAAATTACTGTCTTAGATGATGTCCGTGCCATCCGTGAGTTCAGAATCGTCAAATTTACAGTTTCGAAAAGATGGTCGAAATCAATTATGACATCATCAGTGATGTCTCAATTGACATTATCGGTTTTAAAATTACTGTCGTAGATGATGTCCGTGCCATTCGTGAGTTCAGAAGCGTCAATTTTCCAGTTTTGAAAAGTTGGTCGAAATCAATTATGACATCATCAGTGATGTCACAATTAACATTATCGGTTTTAAAATTACTGTCTTAGATGATGTCCGTGCCATCCGTGAGTTCAGAATCGTCAAATTTACAGTTTCGAAAAGATGGTCGAAATCAATTATGACATCATCAGTGATGTCTCAATTGACATTATCGGTTTTAAAATTACTGTCGTAGATGATGTCCGTGCCATTCGTGAGTTCAGAAGCGTCAATTTTCCAGTTTTGAAAAGTTGGTCGAAATCAATTATGACATCATCAGTGATGTCACAATTGACATTATCGGTTTTAAAATTACTGTCGTAGATGATGTCCGTGCCATCCGTGAGTTAAGAAGCGTCAATTTTACAGTTTTGAAAAGATGGTCGAAATCAATTATGACATCATCAGTGATGTCACAATTGACATTATCGGTTTTAAAATTACTGTCGTAGATGATGTCCGTGCCATCCGTGAGTTCAGAAGCGTCAATTTTACAGTTTCGAAAAGATGGTCAAAATCAATTATGACATCATCAGTGATGTCACAATTGACATTATCGGTTTTAAAATTACTGTCGTAGATGATGTCCGTTCCATCCGTGAGTTCAGACGCGTCAATTTTACAGTTTTGAAAAGATGGTCGAAATCAATTATGACATCATCAGTGATGTCACAATTGACATTATCGGTTTTAAAATTACTGTCGTAGATGATATCCGTGCCATCCGTGAGTTCAGAAGCGTCAATTTTACAGTTTCGAAAAGATGGTCGAAATCAATTATGACATCATCAGTGATGTCACAATTGACATTATCGGTTTTAAAATTACTGTCGTAGATGATGTCCGTGCCATTCGTGAGTTCAGAAGCGTCAATTTTCCAGTTTTGAAAAGTTGGTCGAAATCAATTATGACATCATCAGTGATGTCACAATTAACATTATCGGTTTTAAAATTACTGTCTTAGATGATGTCCGTGCCATCCGTGAGTTCAGAATCGTCAAATTTACAGTTTCGAAAAGATGGTCGAAATCAATTATGACATCATCAGTGATGTCACAATTGACATTATCGGTTTTAAAATTACTGTCGTAGATGATGTCCGTGCCATCCGTGAGTTCAGAAGCGTCAATTTTACAGTTTTGAAAAGATGGTTGAAATCAATTATGACATCATCAGTGATGTCACAATTGACATTATCGGTTTTAGAATTTCTGTCGTAGATGATGTCCGTGCCATCCGTGATTTCAGAATCGTCAATTTTACAGTTTTGAAAAGATGGTCGAAATCAATTATGACATCATCAGTGATGTCACAATTGACATTATTGGTTTCAAAATTACTGTCGTACATGATGTCCGTGCCATCCGTGAAATCAGAAGCGTAAATTTTACAGTTTCGAAAAGTTGGTCGAAATTAATTATGACATCATCAGTGATGTCACAATTAACATTATCGGTTTTAAAATTACTGTCTTAGATGATATCCGTGCCATTCGTGAGTTCAGAAGCGTAAATTTTACAGTTTCGAAAAGTTGGTCGAAATCAATTATGACATCATCAGTGATGTCACAATTGAAATTATCGGTTTTAAAATTACTGTCGTAGATCATGTCCGTGCCATTCGTGAGTTTAGAAGCGTCAATTTTACAGTTTTGAAAAGATGGACGAAATCAATTATGACATCATCAGTGATGTCACAATTGACATTATCGGTTTTAAAATTACTGTCGTAGATGATGTCCGTGCCATTCGTGAGATCAGAAGCGTCAATTTTACAGTTTTGAAAAGATGTCGAAATCAATTATGACATCATCAGTGATATCACAATTGACATTATCGGTTTTAAAATTACTGTCTTAGATGATATCCGTGCCATTTGTGAGTTCAGAAGCGTAAATTTTACAGTTTCGAAAAGATGGTCGAAATCAATTATGACATCATCAGTGATGTCACAATTGACATTATCGGTTTTAAAATTACTGTCGTAGATCATGTCCGTGCCATTCGTGAGTTTAGAAGCGTCAATTTTACAGTTTTGAAAAGATGGACGAAATCAATTATGACATCATCAGTGATGTCACAATTGACATTATCGGTTTTAAAATTACTGTCGTAGATGATGTCCGTGCCATTCGTGAGATCAGAAGCGTCAATTTTACAGTTTTGAAAAGATGTCGAAATCAATTATGACATCATCAGTGATATCACAATTGACATTATCGGTTTTAAAATTACTGTCTTAGATGATGTCCGTGCCATCCGTGAGTTCAGAATCGTCAAATTTACAGTTTCGAAAAGATGGTCGAAATCAATTATGACATCATCAGTGATGTCACAATTGACATTATCGGTTTTAAAATTACTGTCGTAGATGATGTCCAAGCCATCCGTGAGTTCAGAAGTGTCAATTTTACAGTTTCGAAAAAAAGGTCAAAATCAATTATGACATCATCAGTGATGTCACAATTGATATTATCGGTTTTAAAATTACTGTCGTAGATGATGTCCGTGCCATCCGTGAGTTCAGAAGCGTCAATTTTACAGTTTCGAAAAGATGGTTATATCAATTATGACATCATCAGTGATGTCACAATTGACATTATCGGTTTTAAAATCACTGTCGTAGATGATGTCCGTGCCATCCGTGAGTTCAGAAGGGTCAATTTTACAGTTTTGAAAAGATGGTCGAAATCAATTAGACATCATCAGTGATGTCACAATTGACATTATCGGTTTTAGAATTACTGTCGTAGATGATGTCCGTGCCATCCGTGAATTCAGAAGCGTCAATTTTACAGTTTTGAAAAGATGGTCGAAATCAATTATGACATCATCAGTGATGTCACAATTGACATTATCGGTTTTAAAATTACTGTCTTAGATGATGTCCGTGCCATCCGTGAGTTCAGAAGCGTCAATTTTACAGTTTCGAAAAGATGGTCAAAATCAATTATGACATCATCAGTGATGTCACAATTGACATTATCGGTTTTAAAATTACTGTCGTAGATGATGTCCGTGCCATCCGTGAGTTAAGAAGCGTCAATTTTACAGTTTTGAAAAGATGTCGAAATCAATTATGACATCATCAGTGATGTCACAATTGACATTATCGGTTTTAAAATTACTGTCTTAGATGATGTCCGTGCCATCCGTGAGTTCAGAATCGTCAAATTTACAGTTTCGAAAAGATGGTCGAAATCAATTATGACATCATCAGTGATGTCACAATTGACATTATCGGTTTTAAAATTACTGTCGTAGATGATGTCCAAGCCATCCGTGAGTTCAGAAGTGTCAATTTTACAGTTTCGAAAAAAAAGGTCAAAATCAATTATGACATCATCAGTGATGTCACAATTGACATTATCGGTTTAAAAATTACTGTCGTAGATGGTGTCCGTGCCATCCGTGAGTTCAGAAGCGTCAATTTTACAGTTTCGAAAAGATGGTCAATATCAATTATGACATCATCAGTGATGTCACAATTGACATTATCGGTTTTAGAATTACTGTAGTAGATGATGTCCGTGCCATCCGTGAATTCAGAATCGTCAATTTTATAGTTTTGAAAAGATGGTCGAAATCAATTATGACATCATCAGGGATGTCACAATTGACATTATCGGTTTTAAAATTACTGTCTTAGATGATGTCCGTGCCATCCGTGAGTTCAGAAGCGTCAATTTTACAGTTTTTAAAAGATGGTCGAAATCAATTATGACATCATCAGTGATGTCACAATTGACATTATCGGTTTTAAAATTACTGTCGTAGATGATGTCCGTGCCATCCGTGAGTTAAGAAGCGTCAATTTTACAGTTTTGAAAAGATGGTCGAAATCAATTATGACATCATCAGTGATGTCACATTTGACATTATCGGTTTTAAAATTACTGTCGTATATGATGTCCGTGCCATCCGTGAGTTCAGAAGCGTCAATTTTACAGTTTCGAAAAGATGGTCGAAATCAATTATGACATCATCAGTGATGTCACAATTGACATTATCGGTTTTAAAATTACTGTCTTAGATGATGTCCGTGCCATCCGTGAGTTCAGAAGCGTCAATTTTACAGTTTTGAAAAGATGGTCGAAATCAATTATGACATCATCAGTGATGTCACAATTGACATTATCGGTTTTAAAATTACTGTCGTAGATGATGTCCGTGCCATCCGTGAGTTCAGAAGCGTCAATTTTACAGTTTTGAAAAGATGGTTGAAATCAATTATGACATCATCAGTGATGTCACAATTGACATTATCGGTTTTAGAATTACTGTCGTAGATGATGTCCGTGCCATCCGTGATTTCAGAATCGTCAATTTTACAGTTTTGAAAAGATGGTCGAAATCAATTATGACATCATCAGTGATGTCACAATTGACATTATTGGTTTCAAAATTACTGTCGTACATGATGTCCGTGCCATCCGTGAGTTCAGAAGCGTAAATTTTACAGTTTCGAAAAGTTGGTCGAAATCAATTATGACATCATCAGTGATGTCACAATTGAAATTATCGGTTTTAAAATTACTGTCGTAGATCATGTCCGTGCCATTCGTGAGTTCAGAAGCGTCAATTTTACAGTTTTGAAAAGATGGACGAAATCAATTATGACATCATCAGTGATGTCACAATTGACATTATCGGTTTTAAAATTACTGTCGTAGATGATGTCCGTGCCATTCGTGAGTTCAGAAGCGTCAATTTTACAGTTTTGAAAAGATGTCGAAATCAATTATGACATCATCAGTGATGTCACAATTGACATTATCGGTTTTAAAATTACTGTCTTAGATGATGTCCGTGCCATCCGTGAGTTCAGAATCGTCAAATTTACAGTTTCGAAAAGATGGTCGAAATCAATTATGACATCATCAGTGATGTCTCAATTGACATTATCGGTTTTAAAATTACTGTCGTAGATGATGTCCAAGCCATCCGTGAGTTCAGAAGTGTCAATTTTACAGTTTCGAAAAAAAGGTCAAAATCAATTATGACATCATCAGTGATGTCACAATTGACATTATCGGTTTTAAAATTACTGTCGTAGATGATGTCCGTGCCATCCGTGAGTTCAGAAGCGTCAATTTTACAGTTTCGAAAAGATGGTCAATATCAATTATGACATCATCAGTGATGTCACAATTGACATTATCGGTTTTAAAATCACTGTCGTAGATGATGTCCGTGCCATCCGTGAGTTCAGAAGGGTCAATTTTACAGTTTTGAAAAGATGTCGAAATCAATTATGACATCATCAGTGATGTCACAATTGACATTATCGGTTTTAAAATTACTGTCTTAGATGATGTCCGTGCCATCCGTGAGTTCAGAATCGTCAAATTTACAGTTTCGAAAAGATGGTCGAAATCAATTATGACATCATCAGTGATGTCACAATTGACATTATCGGTTTTAAAATTACTGTCGTAGATGATGTCCAAGCCATCCGTGAGTTCAGAAGTGTCAATTTTACAGTTTCGAAAAAAAAGGTCAAAATCAATTATGACATCATCAGTGATGTCACAATTGACATTATCGGTTTAAAAATTACTGTCGTAGATGGTGTCCGTGCCATCCGTGAGTTCAGAAGCGTCAATTTTACAGTTTCGAAAAGATGGTCAATATCAATTATGACATCATCAGTGATGTCACAATTGACATTATCGGTTTTAGAATTACTGTCGTAGATGATGTCCGTGCCATCCGTGAATTCAGAATCGTCAATTTTACAGTTTTGAAAAGATGGTCGAAATCAATTATGACATCATCAGTGATGTCACAATTGACATTATCGGTTTTAAAATTACTGTCTTAGATGATGTCCGTGCCATCCGTGAGTTCAGAAGCGTCAATTTTACAGTTTTGAAAAGATGGTCGAAATCAATTATGACATCATCAGTGATGTCACAATTGACATTATCGGTTTTAAAATTACTGTCGAAGATGATGTCCGTGCCATCCGTGAGTTAAGAAGCGTCAATTTTACAGTTTTGAAAAGATGGTCGAAATCAATTATGACATCATCAGTGATGTCACATTTGACATTATCGGTTTTAAAATTACTGTCGTAGATGATGTCCGTGCCATCCGTGAGTTCAGAAGCGTCAATTTTACAGTTTCGAAAAGATGGTCGAAATCAATTATGACATCATCAGTGATGTCACAATTGACATTATCGGTTTTAAAATTACTGTCTTAGATGATGTCCGTGCCATCCGTGAGTTCAGAAGCGTCAATTTTACAGTTTTGAAAAGATTGTCGAAATCAATTATGACATCATCAGTGATGTCACAATTGACATTATCAGTTTTAAAATTATAAAATTACTGTTGTAGATGATGTCCGTGCCATTCGTGAGTTCAGAAGCGTAAATTTTACAGTTTTGAAAAGATGTCGAAATCAATTATGACATCATCAGTGATGTCACAATTGACATTATCGGTTTTAAAATTACTGTCTTAGATGATGTCCGTGCCATCCGTGAGTTCAGAATCGTCAAATTTACAGTTTCGAAAAGATGGTCGAAATCAATTATGACATCATCAGTGATGTCACAATTGACATTATCGGTTTTAAAATTACTGTCGTAGATGATGTCCAAGCCATCCGTGAGTTCAGAAGTGTCAATTTTACAGTTTCGAAAAAAAGGTCAAAATCAATTATGACATCATCAGTGATGTCACAATTGACATTATCGGTTTAAAAATTACTGTCGTAGATGATGTCCGTGCCATCCGTGAGTTCAGAAGCGTCAATTTTACAGTTTCGAAAAGATGGTCAATATCAATTATGACATCATCAGTGATGTCACAATTGACATTATCGGTTTTAAAATCACTGTCGTAGATGATGTCCGTGCCATCCGTGAGTTCAGAAGGGTCAATTTTACAGTTTTGAAAAGATGGTTGAAATCAATTATGACATCATCAGTGATGTCACAATTGACATTATCGGTTTTAGAATTACTGTCGTAGATGATGTCCCTGCCATCCGTGAATTCAGAAGCGTCAATTTTACAGTTTTGAAAAGATGGTCGAAATCAATTATGACATCATCAGTGATGTCACAATTGACATTATCGGTTTTAAAATTACTGTCTTAGATGATGTCCAGGCCATCCGTGAGTTCAGAAGCGTCAATTTTACAGTTTTGAAAAGATGGTCGAAATCAATTATGACATCATCAGTGATGTCACAATTGACATTATCGGTTTTAAAATTACTGTCGTAGATGATGTCCGTGCCATCCGTGAGTTAAGAAGCGTCAATTTTACAGTTTTGAAAAGATGGTCGAAATCAATTATGACATCAGTGATGTCACAATTGACATTATCGGTATTAAAATTACTGTCGTAGATGATGTCCGTGCCATCCGTGAGTTCAGAAGTGTCAATTTTACAGTTTCGAAAAAAAGGTCAAAATCAATTATGACATCATCAGTGATGTCACAATTGACATTATCGGTTTAAAAATTAATGTCGTAGATGATGTCCGTGCCATCCGTGAGTTCAGAAGCGTCAATTTTACAGTTTTGAAAAGATGGTCGAAATCAATTATGACATCATCAGTGATGTCACAATTGACATTATCGGTTTTAAAATTACTGTCGTAGATGATGTCCGTGCCATCCGTGAGTTAAGAAGCTTCAATTTTACAGTTTTGAAAAGATAGTCGAAATCAATTATGACATCATCAGTGATGTCACAATTGACATTATCGGTTTTAAAATTACTGTCGTAGATGATGTCCGTGCCATTTGTGAGTTCAGAAGCGTAAATTTTACAGTTTTGAAAAGATGTCGAAATCAATTATGACATCATCAGTGATGTCACAATTGACATTATCGGTTTTAAAATACTGTCTTAGATGATGTCCGTGCCATCCGTGAGTTCAGAATCATCAAATTTACAGTTTCGAAAAGATGGTCGAAATCAATTATGACATCATCAGTGATGTCACAATTGACATTATCGGTTTTAAAATTACTGTCGTAGATGATGTCCAAGCCATCCGTGAGTTCAGAAGTGTCAATTTTACAGTTTCGAAAAAAGATCAAAATCAATTATGACATCATCAGTGATGTCACAATTGACATTATCGGTTTTAAAATTACTGTCGTAGATGATGTCCAAGCCATCCGTGAGTTCAGAAGTGTCAATTTTACAGTTTCGAAAAAAGATCAAAATCAATTATGACATCATCAGTGATGTCACAATTGACATTATCGTTTTAAAAATTACTGTCGTAGATGATGTCCGTGCCATCCGTGAGTTCAGAAGCGTCAATTTTACAGTTTCGAAAAGATGGTCAAAATCAATTATGACATCATCAGTGATGTCACAATTGACATTATCGGTTTTAAAATCACTGTCGTAGATGATGTCCGTGCCATCCGTGATTTCAGAAGCGTCAATTTTACAGTTTTGAAAAGATGGTCGAAATCAATTATGACATCATCAGTGATGTCTCAATTGACATTATCGGTTTTAAAATTACTGTCGTAGATGATGCCCGTGCCATCCATGAGTTCAGAAGCGTCAATTTTACAGTTTTGAAAAGATGCTTGAAATCAATTATGACATCATCAGTGATGTCACAATTGACATTATCGGTTTTAGAATTACTGTCGTAGATGATGTCCGTGCCATCCGTGATTTCAGAAGCGTCAATTTTACAGTTTTGAAAAGATGGTCGAAATCAATTATGACATCATCAGTGATGTCACAATTGACATTATCGGTTTTAGAATTACTGTCGTAGATGATGTCCGTGCCATCCGTGATTTCAGAAGCGTCAATTTTACAGTTTTGAAAAGATGGTCGAAATCAATTATGACATCATCAGTGATGTCACAATTGACATTATCGGTTTAAAAATTACTGTCGTAGATGATGTCCGTGCCATCCGTGAGTTAAGAAACGTCAATTTTACAGTTTAGAAAAGATGGTCAATATCAATTATGACATCATCAGTGATGTCACAATTGACATTATCGGTTTTAAAATTACTGTCTTAGATGATGTCCGTGCCATCCGTGAGTTCAGAATCGTCAAATTTACAGTTTCGAAAAGATGGTCGAAATCAATTATGACATCATCAGTGATGTCACAATTGACATTATAGGTTTAAAAATTACTGTCGTAGATGATGTCCGTGCCATCCATGAGTTCAGAAGCGTCAATTTTACAGTTTTGAAAAGATGGACGAAATCAATTATGACATCATCAGTGATGTCACAATTGACATAATCGGTTTTAAAATTACTGTCTTAGATGATGTCCGTGCCATCCGTGAGTTCAGAATCGTCAAATTTACAGTTTCGAAAAGATGGTCGAAATCAATTATGACATCATCAGTGATGTCACAATTGACATTATAGGTTTAAAAATTACTGTCGTCGATGATGTCCGTGCCATCCGTGAGTTCAGAATCGTCAAATTTACAGTTTCGAAAAGATGGTCGAAATCAATTATGACATCATCAGTGATGTCACAATTGACATTATCGGTTTTAAAATTACTGTCGTAGATGATGTCCGTGCCATCCGTGAGTTCAGAAGCGTCAATTTTACAGTTTCGAAAAGATGGTCAATATCAATTATGACATCATCAGTGATGTCACAATTGACATTATCGGTTTTAAAATCACTGTCGTAGATGATGTCCGTGCCATCCGTGAGTTCAGAAGGGTCAATTTTACAGTTTTGAAAAGATGGTCGAAATCAATTATGACATCATCAGTGATGTCACAATTGACATTATCGGTTTTAAAATTACTATCTTAGATGATGTCAGTGCCATCCGTGAATTCAGAAGCGTCAATTTTACAGTTTTGAAAAGATGGTCGAAATCAATTATGACATCATCAGTGATGTCACAATTGACATTATCGGTTTTAAAATTACTGTCTTAGATGATGTCCGTGCCATCCGTGAGTTAAGAAGCGTCAATTTTACAGTTTTGAAAAGATGGTCGAAATCAATTATGAAATCATCAGTGATGTCACAATTGACATTATCGGTTTTAAAATTACTGTCGTAGATGATGTCCGTTCCATCCGTGAGTTCAGACACGTCAATTTTACAGTTTTGAAAAGATGGTCGAAATCAATTATGACATCATCAGTGATGTCACAATTTACATTATCGGTTTTAAAATTACTGTCGTAGATGATATCCGTGCCATCCGTGAGTTCAGAAGCGTCAATTTTACAGTTTCGAAAAGATGGTCGAAATTAATTATGACATCATCAGTGATGTCACAATTGACATTATCGGTTTTAAAATTGCTGTCGTAGATGATGTCCGTGCCATCCGTGAGTTAAGAAGCGTCAATTTTACAGTTTTGAAAAGATGGTCGAAATCAATTATGACATCATCAGTGATGTCAAAATTTGCATTATCGGTTTTAAAATTACTGTCGTAGATGATGTCCGTGCCATTCGTGAGTTCAGAAGCGTCAATTTTCCAGTTTTGAAAAGTTGGTCGAAATCAATTATGACATCATCAGTGATGTCACAATTAACATTATCGGTTTTAAAATTACTGTCTTAGATGATGTCCGTGCCATCCGTGAGTTCAGAATCGTCAAATTTACAGTTTCGAAAAGATGGTCGAAATCAATTATGACATCATCAGTGATGTCTCAATTGACATTATCGGTTTTAAAATTACTGTCATAGATGATGTCCGTGCCATTCGTGAGTTCAGAAGCGTCAATTTTCCAGTTTTGAAAAGTTGGTCGAAATCAATTATGACATCATCAGTGATGTCACAATTAACATTATCGGTTTTAAAATTACTGTCTTAGATGATGTCCGTGCCATCCGTGAGTTCAGAATCGTCAAATTTACAGTTTCGAAAAGATGGTCGAAATCAATTATGACATCATCAGTGATGTCTCAATTGACATTATCGGTTTTAAAATTACTGTCGTAGATGATGTCCGTGCCATTCGTGAGTTCAGAAGCGTCAATTTTCCAGTTTTGAAAAGTTGGTCGAAATCAATTATGACATCATCAGTGATGTCACAATTGACATTATCGGTTTTAAAATTACTGTCGTAGATGATGTCCGTGCCATCCGTGAGTTAAGAAGCGTCAATTTTACAGTTTTGAAAAGATGGTCGAAATCAATTATGACATCATCAGTGATGTCACAATTGACATTATCGGTTTTAAAATTACTGTCGTAGATGATGTCCGTGCCATCCGTGAGTTCAGAAGCGTCAATTTTACAGTTTCGAAAAGATGGTCAAAATCAATTATGACATCATCAGTGATGTCACAATTGACATTATCGGTTTTAAAATTACTGTCGTAGATGATGTCCGTTCCATCCGTGAGTTCAGACGCGTCAATTTTACAGTTTTGAAAAGATGGTCGAAATCAATTATGACATCATCAGTGATGTCACAATTGACATTATCGGTTTTAAAATTACTGTCGTAGATGATATCCGTGCCATCCGTGAGTTCAGAAGCGTCAATTTTACAGTTTCGAAAAGATGGTCGAAATCAATTATGACATCATCAGTGATGTCACAATTGACATTATCGGTTTTAAAATTACTGTCGTAGATGATGTCCGTGCCATTCGTGAGTTCAGAAGCGTCAATTTTCCAGTTTTGAAAAGTTGGTCGAAATCAATTATGACATCATCAGTGATGTCACAATTAACATTATCGGTTTTAAAATTACTGTCTTAGATGATGTCCGTGCCATCCGTGAGTTCAGAATCGTCAAATTTACAGTTTCGAAAAGATGTTCGAAATCAATTATGACATCATCAGTGATGTCTCAATTGACATTATCGGTTTTAAAATTACTGTCGTAGATGATGTCCGTGCCATTCGTGAGTTCAGAAGCGTCAATTTTCCAGTTTTGAAAAGATGGTCGAAATCAATTATGACATCATCAGTGATGTCACAATTGACATTATCGGTTTTAAAATTACTGTCGTAGATGATGTCCGTGCCATCCGTGAGTTCAGAAGCGTCAATTTTACAGTTTTGAAAAGATGTCGAAATCAATTATGACATCATCAGTGATGTCACAATTGACATTATCGGTTTTAAAATTACTGTCTTAGATGATGTCCGTGCCATCCGTGAGTTCAGAATCGTCAAATTTACAGTTTCGAAAAGATGGTCGAAATCAATTATGACATCATCAGTGATGTCACAATTGACATTATTGGTTTTAAAATTACTGTCGTAGATGATGTCCAAGCCATCCGTGAGTTCAGAAGTGTCAATTTTACAGTTTCGAAAAAAAAGGTCAAAATCAATTATGACATCATCAGTGATGTCACAATTGACATTATCGGTTTAAAAATTACTGTCGTAGATGGTGTCCGTGCCATCCGTGAGTTCAGAAGCGTCAATTTTACAGTTTCGAAAAGATGGTCAATATCAATTATGACATCATCAGTGATGTCACAATTGACATTATCGGTTTTAGAATTACTGTCGTAGATGATGTCCGTGCCATCCGTGAATTCAGAATCGTCAATTTTACAGTTTTGAAAAGATGGTCGAAATCAATTATGACATCATCAGTGATGTCACAATTGACATTATCGGTTTTAAAATTACTGTCTTAGATGATGTTCGTGCCATCCGTGAGTTCAGAAGGGTCAATTTTACAGTTTTGAAAAGATGGTCGAAATCAATTATGACATCATCAGTGATGTCACAATTGACATTATCGGTTTTAGAATTACTGTCGTAGATGATGTCCGTGCCATCCGTGAATTCAGAAGCGTCAATTTTACAGTTTTGAAAAGATGGTCGAAATCAATTATGACATCATCAGTGATGTCACAATTGACATTATCGGTTTTAAAATTACTGTCTTAGATGATGTCCGTGCCATCCGTGAGTTCAGAAGCGTCAATTTTACAGTTTCGAAAAGATGGTCAAAATCAATTATGACATCATCAGTGATGTCACAATTGACATTATCGGTTTTAAAATTACTGTCGTAGATGATGTCCGTGCCATCCGTGAGTTAAGAAGCGTCAATTTTACAGTTTTGAAAAGATGTCGAAATCAATTATGACATCATCAGTGATGTCACAATTGACATTATCGGTTTTAAAATTACTGTCTTAGATGATGTCCGTGCCATCCGTGAGTTCAGAATCGTCAAATTTACAGTTTCGAAAAGATGGTCGAAATCAATTATGACATCATCAGTGATGTCACAATTGACATTATCGGTTTTAAAATTACTGTCGTAGATGATGTCCAAGCCATCCGTGAGTTCAGAAGTGTCAATTTTACAGTTTCGAAAAAAAAGGTCAAAATCAATTATGACATCATCAGTGATGTCACAATTGACATTATCGGTTTAAAAATTACTGTCGTAGATGGTGTCCGTGCCATCCGTGAGTTCAGAAGCGTCAATTTTACAGTTTCGAAAAGATGGTCAATATCAATTATGACATCATCAGTGATGTCACAATTGACATTATCGGTTTTAGAATTACTGTCGTAGATGATGTCCGTGCCATCCGTGAATTCAGAATCGTCAATTTTACAGTTTTGAAAAGATGGTCGAAATCAATTATGACATCATCAGTGATGTCACAATTGACATTATCGGTTTTAAAATTACTGTCTTAGATGATGTCCGTGCCATCCGTGAGTTCAGAAGCGTCAATTTTACAGTTTTTAAAAGATGGTCGAAATCAATTATGACATCATCAGTGATGTCACAATTGACATTATCGGTTTTAAAATTACTGTCGTAGATGATGTCCGTGCCATCCGTGAGTTAAGAAGCGTCAATTTTACAGTTTTGAAAAGATGGTCGAAATCAATTATGACATCATCAGTGATGTCACATTTGACATTATCGGTTTTAAAATTACTGTCGTAGATGATGTCCGTGCCATCCGTGAGTTCAGAAGCGTCAATTTTACAGTTTCGAAAAGATGGTCGAAATCAATTATGACATCATCAGTGATGACACAATTGACATTATCGGTTTTAAAATTATTGTCTTAGATGATGTCCGTGCCATCCGTGAGTTCAGAAGCGTCAATTTTACAGTTTTGAAAAGATGGTCGAAATCAATTATGACATCATCAGTGATGTCACAATTGACATTATCAGTTTTAAAATTACTGTCGTAGATGATGTCCGTGCCATTCGTGAGTTCAGAAGCGTAAATTTTACAGTTTTGAAAAGATGTCGAAATCAATTATGACATCATCAGTGATGTCACAATTGACATTATCGGTTTTAAAATTACTGTCTTAGATGATGTCCGTGCCATCCGTGAGTTCAGAATCGTCAAATTTACAGTTTCGAAAAGATGGTCGAAATCAATTATGACATCATCAGTGATGTCACAATTGACATTATCGGTTTTAAAATTACTGTCGTAGATGATGTCCAAGCCATCCGTGAGTTCAGAAGTGTCAATTTTACAGTTTCGAAAAAAAGGTCAAAATCAATTATGACATCATCAGTGATGTCACAATTGATATTATCGGTTTTAAAATTACTGTCGTAGATGATGTCCGTGCCATCCGTGAGTTCAGAAGCGTCAATTTTACAGTTTCGAAAAGATGGTCAATATCAATTATGACATCATCAGTGATGTCACAATTGACATTATCGGTTTTAAAATCACTGTCGTAGATGATGTCCGTGCCATCCGTGAGTTCAGAAGGGTCAATTTTACAGTTTTGAAAAGATGGTCGAAATCAATTATGACATCATCAGTGATGTCACAATTGACATTATCGGTTTTAGAATTACTGTCGTAGATGATGTCCGTGCCATCCGTGAATTCAGAAGCGTCAATTTTTACAGTTTTGAAAAGATGGTCGAAATCAATTATGACATCATCAGTGATGTCACAATTGACATTATCGGTTTTAAAATTACTGTCTTAGATGATGTCCGTGCCATCCGTGAGTTCAGAAGCGTCAATTTTACAGTTTCGAAAAGATGGTCAAAATTAATTATGACATCATCAGTGATGTCACAATTGACATTATCGGTTTTAAAATTACTGTCGTAGATGATGTCCGTGCCATCCGTGAGTTAAGAAGCGTCAATTTTACAGTTTTGAAAAGATGTCGAAATCAATTATGACATCATCAGTGATGTCACAATTGACATTATCGGTTTTAAAATTACTGTCTTAGATGATGTCCGTGCCATCCGTGAGTTCAGAAGCGTCAATTTTACAGTTTCGAAAAGATGGTCAATATCAATTATGACATCATCAGTGATGTCACAATTGACATTATCGGTTTTAGAATTACTGTCGTAGATGATGTCCGTGCCATCCGTGAATTCAGAATCGTCAATTTTACAGTTTTGAAAAGATGGTCGAAATCAATTATGACATCATCAGTGATGTCACAATTGACATTATCGGTTTTAAAATTACTGTCTTAGATGATGTCCGTGCCATCCGTGAGTTCAGAAGCGTCAATTTTACAGTTTTTAAAAGATGGTCGAAATCAATTATGACATCATCAGTGATGTCACAATTGACATTATCGGTTTTAAAATTACTGTCGTAGATGATGTCCGTGCCATCCGTGAGTTAAGAAGCGTCAATTTTACAGTTTTGAAAAGATGGTCGAAATCAATTATGACATCATCAGTGATGTCACAATTGACATTATCGGTTTTAAAATTACTGTCGTAGATGATGTCCGTGCCATCCGTGAGTTCAGAAGCGTCAATTTTACAGTTTTGAAAAGATGGTTGAAATCAATTATGACATCATCAGTGATGTCACAATTGACATTATCGGTTTTAGAATTACTGTCGTAGATGATGTCCGTGCCATCCGTGATTTCAGAATCGTCAATTTTACAGTTTTGAAAAGATGGTCGAAATCAATTATGACATCATCAGTGATGTCACAATTGACATTATTGGTTTCAAAATTACTGTCGTACATGATGTCCGTGCCATCCGTGAAATCAGAAGCGTAAATTTTACAGTTTCGAAAAGTTGGTCGAAATCAATTATGACATCATCAGTGATGTCACAATTGACATTATCGGTTTTAAAATTACTGTCGTAGATCATGTCCGTGCCATTCGTGAGTTCAGAAGCGTCAAATTTACAGTTTTGAAAAGATGGTCGAAATCAATTATGACATCATCAGTGATGTCACAATTGACATTATCGGTTTTAAAATTACTGTCGTAGATGATGTCCGTGCCATCCGTGAGTTCAGAAGCGTCAATTTTACAGTTTTGAAAAGATGGTCGAAATCAATTATGACATCATCAGTGATGTCACAATTGACATTATAGGTTTAAAAATTACTGTCGTAGATGATGTCCGTGCCATCCATGAGTTCAGAAGCGTCAATTTTACAGTTTTGAAAAGATGGACGAAATCAATTATGACATCATCAGTGATGTCACAATTGACATTATCGGTTTTAAAATTACTGTCGTAGATGATGTCCGTGCCATTCGTGAGTTCAGAAGCGTCAATTTTACAGTTTTGAAAAGATGTCGAAATCAATTATGACATCATCAGTGATGTCACAATTGACATTATCGGTTTTAAAATTACTGTCTTAGATGATGTCCGTGCCATCCGTGAGTTCAGAATCGTCAAATTTACAGTTTCGAAAAGATGGTCGAAATCAATTATGACATCATCAGTGATGTCACAATTGACATTATCGGTTTTAAAATTACTGTCGTAGATGATGTCCAAGCCATCCGTGAGTTCAGAAGTGTCAATTTTACAGTTTCGAAAAAAAGGTCAAAATCAATTATGACATCATCAGTGAAGTCACAATTGATATTATCGGTTTTAAAATTACTGTCGTAGATGATGTCCGTGCCATCCGTGAGTTCAGAAGCGTCAATTTTACAGTTTCGAAAAGATGGTCAATATCAATTATGACATCATCAGTGATGTCACAATTGACATTATCGGTTTTAAAATCACTGTCGTAGATGATGTCCGTGCCATCCGTGAGTTCAGAAGGGTCAATTTTACAGTTTTGAAAAGATGGTCGAAATCAATTATGACATCATCAGTGATGTCACAATTGACATTATCGGTTTTAAAATTACTGTCTTAGATGATGTCCGTGCCATCCGTGAGTTCAGAAGCGTCAATTTTACAGTTTTTAAAAGATGGTCGAAATCAATTATGACATCATCAGTGATGTCACAATTGACATTATCGGTTTTAAAATTACTGTCGTAGATGATGTCCGTGCCATCCGTGAGTTAAGAAGCGTCAATTTTACAGTTTTGAAAAGATGGTCGAAATCAATTATGACATCATCAGTGATGTCACAATTGACATTATCGGTTTTAAAATTACTGTCGTAGATGATGTCCGTGCCATCCGTGAGTTCAGAAGCGTCAATTTTACAGTTTTGAAAAGATGGTTGAAATCAATTATGACATCATCAGTGATGTCACAATTGACATTATCGGTTTTAGAATTACTGTCGTAGATGATGTCCGTGCCATCCGTGATTTCAGAATCGTCAATTTTACAGTTTTGAAAAGATGGTCGAAATCAATTATGACATCATCAGTGATGTCACAATTGACATTATTGGTTTCAAAATTACTGTCGTACATGATGTCCGTGCCATCCGTGAAATCAGAAGCGTAAATTTTACAGTTTCGAAAAGTTGGTCGAAATCAATTATGACATCATCAGTGATGTCACAATTGACATTATCGGTTTTAAAATTACTGTCGTAGATCATGTCCGTGCCATTCGTGAGTTCAGAAGCGTCAAATTTACAGTTTTGAAAAGATGGTCGAAATCAATTATGACATCATCAGTGATGTCACAATTGACATTATCGGTTTTAAAATTACTTTCGTAGATGATGTCCGTGCCATCCGTGAGTTAAGAAGCGTCAATTTTACAGTTTTGAAAAGATGGTCGAAATCAATTATGACATCATCAGTGATGTCACATTTGACATTATCGGTTTTAAAATTACTGTCGTAGATGATGTCCGTGCCATCCGTGAGTTCAGAAGCGTCAATTTTACAGTTTCGAAAAGATGGTCGAAATCAATTATGACATCATCAGTGATGACACAATTGACATTATCGGTTTTAAAATTATTGTCTTAGATGATGTCCGTGCCATCCGTGAGTTCAGAAGCGTCAATTTTACAGTTTTGAAAAGATGGTCGAAATCAATTATGACATCATCAGTGATGTCACAATTGACATTATCAGTTTTAAAATTACTGTCGTAGATGATGTCCGTGCCATTCGTGAGTTCAGAAGCGTAAATTTTACAGTTTTGAAAAGATGTCGAAATCAATTATGACATCATCAGTGATGTCACAATTGACATTATCGGTTTTAAAATTACTGTCTTAGATGATGTCCGTGCCATCCGTGAGTTCAGAATCGTCAAATTTACAGTTTCGAAAAGATGGTCGAAATCAATTATGACATCATCAGTGATGTCACAATTGACATTATCGGTTTTAAAATTACTGTCGTAGATGATGTCCAAGCCATCCGTGAGTTCAGAAGTGTCAATTTTACAGTTTCGAAAAAAAGGTCAAAATCAATTATGACATCATCAGTGATGTCACAATTGATATTATCGGTTTTAAAATTACTGTCGTAGATGATGTCCGTGCCATCCGTGAGTTCAGAAGCGTCAATTTTACAGTTTCGAAAAGATGGTCAATATCAATTATGACATCATCAGTGATGTCACAATTGACATTATCGGTTTTAAAATCACTGTCGTAGATGATGTCCGTGCCATCCGTGAGTTCAGAAGGGTCAATTTTACAGTTTTGAAAAGATGGTCGAAATCAATTATGACATCATCAGTGATGTCACAATTGACATTATCGGTTTTAGAATTACTGTCGTAGATGATGTCCGTGCCATCCGTGAATTCAGAAGCGTCAATTTTACAGTTTTGAAAAGATGGTCGAAATCAATTATGACATCATCAGTGATGTCACAATTGACATTATCGGTTTTAAAATTACTGTCTTAGATGATGTCCGTGCCATCCGTGAGTGCAGAAGCGTCAATTTTACAGTTTCGAAAAGATGGTCAAAATCAATTATGACATCATCAGTGATGTCACAATTGACATTATCGGTTTTAAAATTACTGTCGTAGATGATGTCCGTGCCATCCGTGAGTTAAGAAGCGTCAATTTTACAGTTTTGAAAAGATGTCGAAATCAATTATGACATCATCAGTGATGTCACAATTGACATTATCGGTTTTAAAATTACTGTCTTAGATGATGTCCGTGCCATCCGTGAGTTCAGAATCGTCAAATTTACAGTTTCGAAAAGATGGTCGAAATCAATTATGACATCATCAGTGATGTCACAATTGACATTATCGGTTTTAAAATTACTGTCGTAGATGATGTCCAAGCCATCCGTGAGTTTAGAAGTGTCAATTTTACAGTTTCGAAAAAAAAGGTCAAAATCAATTATGACATCATCAGTGATGTCACAATTGACATTATCGGTTTAAAAATTACTGTCGTAGATGGTGTCCGTGCCATCCGTGAGTTCAGAAGCGTCAATTTTACAGTTTCGAAAAGATGGTCAATATCAATTATGACATCATCAGTGATGTCACAATTGACATTATCGGTTTTAGAATTACTGTCGTAGATGATGTCCGTGCCATCCGTGAATTCAGAATCGTCAATTTTACAGTTTTGAAAAGATGGTCGAAATCAATTATGACATCATCAGTGATGTCACAATTGACATTATCGGTTTTAAAATTACTGTCTTAGATGATGTCCGTGCCATCCGTGAGTTCAGAAGCGTCAATTTTACAGTTTTTAAAAGATGGTCGAAATCAATTATGACATCATCAGTGATGTCACAATTGACATTATCGGTTTTAAAATTACTGTCGTAGATGATGTCCGTGCCATCCGTGAGTTAAGAAGCGTCAATTTTACAGTTTTGAAAAGATGGTCGAAATCAATTATGACATCATCAGTGATGTCACAATTGACATTATCGGTTTTAAAATTACTGTCGTAGATGATGTCCGTGCCATCCGTGAGTTCAGAAGCGTCAATTTTACAGTTTTGAAAAGATGGTTGAAATCAATTATGACATCATCAGTGATGTCACAATTGACATTATCGGTTTTAGAATTACTGTCGTAGATGATGTCCGTGCCATCCGTGATTTCAGAATCGTCAATTTTACAGTTTTGAAAAGATGGTCGAAATCAATTATGACATCATCAGTGATGTCACAATTGACATTATTGGTTTCAAAATTACTGTCGTACATGATGTCCGTGCCATCCGTGAAATCAGAAGCGTAAATTTTACAGTTTCGAAAAGTTGGTCGAAATCAATTATGACATCATCAGTGATGTCACAATTGACATTATCGGTTTTAAAATTACTGTCGTAGATCATGTCCGTGCCATTCGTGAGTTCAGAAGCGTCAAATTTACAGTTTTGAAAAGATGGTCGAAATCAATTATGACATCATCAGTGATGTCACAATTGACATTATCGGTTTTAAAATTACTGTCGTAGATGATGTCCGTGCCATCCGTGAGTTCAGAAGCGTCAATTTTACAGTTTTGAAAAGATGGTCGAAATCAATTATGACATCATCAGTGATGTCACAATTGACATTATAGGTTTAAAAATTACTGTCGTAGATGATGTCCGTGCCATCCATGAGTTCAGAAGCGTCAATTTTACAGTTTTGAAAAGATGGACGAAATCAATTATGACATCATCAGTGATGTCACAATTGACATTATCGGTTTTAAAATTACTGTCGTAGATGATGTCCGTGCCATTCGTGAGTTCAGAAGCGTCAATTTTACAGTTTTGAAAAGATGTCGAAATCAATTATGACATCATCAGTGATGTCACAATTGACATTATCGGTTTTAAAATTACTGTCTTAGATGATGTCCGTGCCATCCGTGAGTTCAGAATCGTCAAATTTACAGTTTCGAAAAGATGGTCGAAATCAATTATGACATCATCAGTGATGTCACAATTGACATTATCGGTTTTAAAATTACTGTCGTAGATGATGTCCAAGCCATCCGTGAGTTCAGAAGTGTCAATTTTACAGTTTCGAAAAAAAGGTCAAAATCAATTATGACATCATCAGTGAAGTCACAATTGATATTATCGGTTTTAAAATTACTGTCGTAGATGATGTCCGTGCCATCCGTGAGTTCAGAAGCGTCAATTTTACAGTTTCGAAAAGATGGTCAATATCAATTATGACATCATCAGTGATGTCACAATTGACATTATCGGTTTTAAAATCACTGTCGTAGATGATGTCCGTGCCATCCGTGAGTTCAGAAGGGTCAATTTTACAGTTTTGAAAAGATGGTCGAAATCAATTATGACATCATCAGTGATGTCACAATTGACATTATCGGTTTTAAAATTACTGTCTTAGATGATGTCCGTGCCATCCGTGTGTTCAGAAGCGTCAATTTTACAGTTTTTAAAAGATGGTCGAAATCAATTATGACATCATCAGTGATGTCACAATTGACATTATCGGTTTTAAAATTACTGTCGTAGATGATGTCCGTGCCATCCGTGAGTTAAGAAGCGTCAATTTTACAGTTTTGAAAAGATGGTCGAAATCAATTATGACATCATCAGTGATGTCACAATTGACATTATCGGTTTTAAAATTACTGTCGTAGATGATGTCCGTGCCATCCGTGAGTTCAGAAGCGTCAATTTTACAGTTTTGAAAAGATGGTTGAAATCAATTATGACATCATCAGTGATGTCACAATTGACATTATCGGTTTTAGAATTACTGTCGTAGATGATGTCCGTGCCATCCGTGATTTCAGAATCGTCAATTTTACAGTTTTGAAAAGATGGTCGAAATCAATTATGACATCATCAGTGATGTCACAATTGACATTATTGGTTTCAAAATTACTGTCGTACATGATGTCCGTGCCATCCGTGAAATCAGAAGCGTAAATTTTACAGTTTCGAAAAGTTGGTCGAAATCAATTATGACATCATCAGTGATGTCACAATTGACATTATCGGTTTTAAAATTACTGTCGTAGATCATGTCCGTGCCATTCGTGAGTTCAGAAGCGTCAAATTTACAGTTTTGAAAAGATGGTCGAAATCAATTATGACATCATCAGTGATGTCACAATTGACATTATCGGTTTTAAAATTACTGTCGTAGATGATGTCCGTGCCATCCGTGAGTTCAGAAGCGTCAATTTTACAGTTTTGAAAAGATGGTCGAAATCAATTATGACATCATCAGTGATGTCACAATTGACATTATAGGTTTAAAAATTACTGTCGTAGATGATGTCCGTGCCATCCATGAGTTCAGAAGCGTCAATTTTACAGTTTTGAAAAGATGGACGAAATCAATTATGACATCATCAGTGATGTCACAATTGACATTATCGGTTTTAAAATTACTGTCGTAGATGATGTCCGTGCCATTCGTGAGTTCAGAAGCGTCAATTTTACAGTTTTGAAAAGATGTCGAAATCAATTATGACATCATCAGTGATGTCACAATTGACATTATCGGTTTTAAAATTACTGTCTTAGATGATGTCCGTGCCATCCGTGAGTTCAGAATCGTCAAATTTACAGTTTCGAAAAGATGGTCGAAATCAATTATGACATCATCAGTGATGTCACAATTGACATTATCGGTTTTAAAATTACTGTCGTAGATGATGTCCAAGCCATCCGTGAGTTCAGAAGTGTCAATTTTACAGTTTCGAAAAAAAGGTCAAAATCAATTATGACATCATCAGTGAAGTCACAATTGATATTATCGGTTTTAAAATTACTGTCGTAGATGATGTCCGTGCCATCCGTGAGTTCAGAAGCGTCAATTTTACAGTTTCGAAAAGATGGTCAATATCAATTATGACATCATCAGTGATGTCACAATTGACATTATCGGTTTTAAAATCACTGTCGTAGATGATGTCCGTGCCATCCGTGAGTTCAGAAGGGTCAATTTTACAGTTTTGAAAAGATGGTCGAAATCAATTATGACATCATCAGTGATGTCACAATTGACATTATCGGTTTTAGAATTACTGTCGTAGATGATGTCCGTGCCATCCGTGAATTCAGAAGCGTCAATTTTACAGTTTTGAAAAGATGGTCGAAATCAATTATGACATCATCAGTGATGTCACAATTGACATTATCGGTTTTAAAATTACTGTCTTAGATGATGTCCGTGCCATCCGTGAGTTCAGAAGCGTCAATTTTACAGTTTCGAAAAGATGGTCGAAATCAATTATGACATCATCAGTGATGTCACAATTGACATTATCGGTTTTAAAATTACTGTCGTAGATGATGTCCGTGCCATCCGTGAGTTAAGAAGCGTCAATTTTACAGTTTTGAAAAGATGTCGAAATCAATTATGACATCATCAGTGATGTCACAATTGACATTATCGGTTTTAAAATTACTGTCTTAGATGATGTCCGTGCCATCCGTGAGTTCAGAATCGTCAAATTTACAGTTTCGAAAAGATGGTCGAAATCAATTATGACATCATCAGTGATGTCACAATTGACATTATCGGTTTTAAAATTACTGTCGTAGATGATGTCCAAGCCATCCGTGAGTTCAGAAGTGTCAATTTTACAGTTTCGAAAAAAAAGGTCAAAATCAATTATGACATCATCAGTGATGTCACAATTGACATTATCGGTTTAAAAATTACTGTCGTAGATGGTGTCCGTGCCATCCGTGAGTTCAGAAGCGTCAATTTTACAGTTTCGAAAAGATGGTCAATATCAATTATGACATCATCAGTGATGTCACAATTGACATTATCGGTTTTAGAATTACTGTCGTAGATGATGTCCGTGCCATCCGTGAATTCAGAATCGTCAATTTTACAGTTTTGAAAAGATGGTCGAAATCAATTATGACATCATCAGTGATGTCACAATTGACATTATCGGTTTTAAAATTACTGTCTTAGATGATGTCCGTGCCATCCGTGAGTTCAGAAGCGTCAATTTTACAGTTTTTAAAAGATGGTCGAAATCAATTATGACATCATCAGTGATGTCACAATTGACATTATCGGTTTTAAAATTACTGTCGTAGATGATGTCCGTGCCATCCGTGAGTTAAGAAGCGTCAATTTTACAGTTTTGAAAAGATGGTCGAAATCAATTATGACATCATCAGTGATGTCACAATTGACATTATCGGTTTTAAAATTACTGTCGTAGATGATGTCCGTGCCATCCGTGAGTTCAGAAGCGTCAATTTTACAGTTTTGAAAAGATGGTTGAAATCAATTATGACATCATCAGTGATGTCACAATTGACATTATCGGTTTTAGAATTACTGTCGTAAATGATGTCCGTGCCATCCGTGATTTCAGAATCGTCAATTTTACAGTTTTGAAAAGATGGTCGAAATCAATTATGACATCATCAGTGATGTCACAATTGACATTATTGGTTTCAAAATTACTGTCGTACATGATGTCCGTGCCATTCGTGAGTTCAGAAGCGTCAAATTTACAGTTTCGAAAAGATGGTCGAAATCAATTATGACATCATCAGTGATGTCACAATTGACATTATAGGTTTAAAAATAAATTACTGTCGTAGATGATGTCCGTGCCATCCGTGAGTTAAGAAGCGTCAATTTTACAGTTTTGAAAAGATGGTCGAAATCAATTATGACATCATCAGTGATGTCACAATTGACATTATCGGTATTAAAATTACTGTCGTAGATGATGTCCGTGCCATCCGTGAGTTCAGAAGCGTCAATTTTACAGTTTCGAAAAGATGGTCGAAATCAATTATGACATCATCAGTGATGTCACAATTGACATTATCGGTTTTAAAATTACTGTCTTAGATGATGTCCGTGCCATCCGTGAGTTCAGAAGCGTCAATTTTACAGTTTTGAAAAGATGGTCGAAATCAATTATGACATCATCAGTGATGTCACAATTGACATTATCAGTTTTAAAATTACTGTCGTAGATGATGTCCGTGCCATCCGTGTTTTCAGAAGCGTCAATTTTACAGTTTTGAAAAGATGGTCGAAATCAATTATGACATCATCAGTGATGTCACAATTGACATTATCGGTTTTAAAATTACTGTCTTAGATGATGTCCGTGCCATCCGTGAGTTCAGAATCGTCAAATTTACAGTTTCGAAAAGATGGTCGAAATCAATTATGACATCATCAGTGATGTCACAATTGACATTATCGGTTTTAAAATTACTGTCGTAGATGATGTCCAAGCCATCCGTGAGTTCAGAAGTGTCAATTTTACAGTTTCGAAAAAAAGGTTAAAATCAATTATGACATCATCAGTGATGTCACAATTGACATTATCGGTTTAAAAATTAATGTCGTAGATGATGTCCGTGCCATCCGTGAGTTCAGAAGCGTCAATTTTACAGTTTTGAAAAGATGGTCGAAATCAATTATGACATCATCAGTGATGTCACAATTGACATTATCGGTTTTAAAATTTCTGTCGTAGATGATGTCCGTGCCATCCGTGAGTTAAGAAGCTTCAATTTTACAGTTTTGAAAAGATGGTCGAAATCAATTATGACATCATCAGTGATGTCACAATTGACATTATCGGTTTTAAAATTACTGTCGTAGATGATGTCCGTGCCATTTGTGAGTTCAGAAGCGTAAATTTTACAGTTTTGAAAAGATGTCGAAAACAATTATGACATCATCAGTGATGTCACAATTGACATTATCGGTTTTAAAATACTGTCTTAGATGATGTCCGTGCCATCCGTGAGTTCAGAATCATCAAATTTACAGTTTCGAAAAGATGGTCGAAATCAATTATGACATCATCAGTGATGTCACAATTGACATTATCGGTTTTAAAATTACTGTCGTAGATGATGTCCAAGCCATCCGTGAGTTCAGAAGTGTCAATTTTACAGTTTCGAAAAAAGATCAAAATCAATTATGACATCATCAGTGATGTCACAATTGACATTATCTTTTTAAAAATTACTGTCGTAGATGATGTCCGTGCCATCCGTGAGTTCAGAAGCGTCAATTTTACAGTTTCTAAAAGATGGTCAAAATCAATTATGACATCATCAGTGATGTCACAATTGACATTATCGGTTTTAAAATCACTGTCGTAGATGATGTCCGTGCCATCCGTGAGTTCAGAAGCGTCAATTTTACAGTTTTGAAAAGATGGTTGAAATCAATTATGACATCATCAGTGATGTCACAATTGACATTATCAGTTTTAGAATTACTGTCGTAGATGATGTCCGTGCCATCCGTGATTTCAGAAGAGTCAATTTTACAGTTTTGAAAAGATGGTCGAAATCAATTATGACATCATCAGTGATGTCACAATTGACATTATCGGTTTTAAAATTACTGTCTTAGATGATGTCCGTGCCATCCGTGAGTTCAGAAGCGTCAATTTTACAGTTTTAAAAAAGATGGTCGAAATCAATTATGACATCATCAGTGATGTCACAATTGACATTATCGGTTTTAAAATTACTGTCGTAGATGATGTCCGTGCCATTCGTGAGTTCAGAAGCGTCAATTTTACAGTTTTGAAAAGATGTCGAAATCAATTATGACATCATCAGTGATGTCACAATTGACATTATCGGTTTTAAAATTACTGTCTTAGATGATGTCCGTGCCATCCGTGAGTTCAGAATCGTCAAATTTACAGTTTCGAAAAGATGGTCGAAATCAATTATGACATCATCAGTGATGTCACAATTGACATTATCGGTTTAAAAATTACTGTCGTAAATGATGTCCAAGCCATCCGTGAGTTCAGAAGTGTCAATTTTACAGTTTCGAAAAAAAAGGTCAAAATCAATTATGACATCATCAGTGATGTCACAATTGACATTATCGGTTTAAAAATTACTGTCGTAGATGATGTCCGTGCCATCCGTGAGTTCAGAAGCGTCAATTTTACAGTTTCGAAAAGATGGTCAATATCAATTATGACATCATCAGTGATGTCACAATTGACATTATCGGTTTTAAAATCACTGTCGTAGATGATGTCCGTGCCATCCGTGAGTTCAGAAGCGTCAATTTTACAGTTTTGAAAAGATGGTTGAAATCAATTATGACATCATCAGTGATGTCACAATTGACATTATCAGTTTTAGAATTACTGTCGTAGATGATGTCCGTGCCATCCGTGATTTCAGAAGAGTCAATTTTACAGTTTTGAAAAGATGGTCGAAATCAATTATGACATCATCAGTGATGTCACAATTGACATTATCGGTTTTAAAATTACTGTCTTAGATGATGTCCGTGCCATCCGTGAGTTCAGAAGCGTCAATTTTACAGTTTTAAAAAAGATGGTCGAAATCAATTATGACATCATCAGTGATGTCACAATTGACATTATCGGTTTTAAAATTACTGTCGTAGATGATGTCCGTGCCATTCGTGAGTTCAGAAGCGTCAATTTTACAGTTTTGAAAAGATGTCGAAATCAATTATGACATCATCAGTGATGTCACAATTGACATTATCGGTTTTAAAATTACTGTCTTAGATGATGTCCGTGCCATCCGTGAGTTCAGAATCGTCAAATTTACAGTTTCGAAAAGATGGTCGAAATCAATTATGACATCATCAGTGATGTCACAATTTACATTATCGGTTTTAAAATTACTGTCGTAAATGATGTCCAAGCCATCCGTGAGTTCAGAAGTGTCAATTTTACAGTTTCGAAAAAAAGGTCAAAATCAATTATGACATCATCAGTGATGTCACAATTGACATTATCGGTTTAAAAATTACTGTCGTAGATGATGTCCGTGCCATCCGTGAGTTCAGAAGCGTCAATTTTACAGTTTCGAAAAGATGGTCAATATCAATTATGACATCATCAGTGATGTCACAATTGACATTATCGGTTTTAAAATCACTGTCGTAGATGATGTCCGTGCCATCCGTGAGTTTAGAAGGGTCAATTTTACAGTTTTGAAAAGATGGTCGAAATCAATTATGACATCATCAGTGATGTCACAATTGACATTATCGGTTTTAAAATTACTGTCTTAGATGATGTCCGTGCCATCCGTGTTTTCAGAAGCGTCAATTTTACAGTTTTGAAAAGATGGTCGAAATCAATTATGACATCATCAGTGATGTCACAATTGACATTATCGGTTTTAAAATTACTGTCGTAGATGATATCCGTGCCATCCGTGAGTTCAGAATCGTCAAATTTACAGTTTCAAAAAGATGGTCGAAATCAATTATGACATCATCAGTGATGTCACAATTGACATTATCGGTTTAAAAATTACTGTCGTAGATGATGTCCGTGCCATCCGTGAGTTCAGAAGTGTCAATTTTACAGTTTCGAAAAAAAGGTCAAAATCAATTATGACATCATCAGTGATGTCACAATTGACATTATCGTTTTAAAAATTACTGTCGTAGATGATGTCCGTGCCATCCGTGAGTTCAGAAGCGTCAATTTTACAGTTTCGAAAAGATGGTCAAAATCAATTATGACTTAATCAGTGATGTCACAATTGACATTATCGGTTTTAAAATTACTGTCGTAGATGATGCCCGTGCCATCCGTGAGTTCAGAAGCGTCAATTTTACAGTTTTGAAAAGATGCTTGAAATCAATTATGACATCATCAGTGATGTCACAGTTGACATTATCGGTTTTAGAATTACTGTCGTAGATGATGTCCGTGCCATCCGTGATTTCAGAAGCGTCAATTTTACAGTTTTGAAAAGATGGTCGAAATCAATTATGACATCATCAGTGATGTCACAATTGACATTATCGGTTTAAAAATTACTGTCGTAGATGATGTCCGTGCCATCCGTGAGTTCAGAAGCGTCAATTTTACAGTTTCTAAAAGATGGTCAATATCAATTAGGACATCATCAGTGATGTCACAATTGACATTATCGGTTTTAGAATTACTGTCGTAGATGATGTCCGTGCCATCCGTGAATTCAGAATCGTCAATTTTACAGTTTTGAAAAGATGGTCGAAATCAATTATGACATCATCAGTGATGTCACAATTGACATTATCGGTTTTAAAATTACTGTCGTAGATGATGTCCGTGCCATCCGTGAGTTCAGAAGCGTCAATTTTACAGTTTCGAAAAGATGGTCGAAATCAATTATGACATCATCAGTGATGTCACAATTGACATTATCGGTTTTAAAATTACTGTCTTAGATGATGTCCGTGCCATCCCTGAGTTCAGAAGCGTCAATTTTACAGTTTTGAAAAGATGGTCGAAATCAATTATGACATCATCAGTGATGTCACAATTGACATTATCGGTTTTAAAATTACTGTCTTAGATGATGTCCGTGCCATCCGTGAGTTCAGAATCGTCAAATTTACAGTTTTGAAAAGATGTCGAAATCAATTATGACATCATCAGTGATGTCACAATTGACATTATCGGTTTAAAAATTACTGTCGTAGATGATGTCCGTGCCATCCGTGAGTTCAGAAGCGTCAATTTTACAGTTTCGAAAAGATGGTCGAAATCAATTATGACATCATCAGTGATGTCACAATTGACATTATCGGTTTTAGAATTACTGTCGTAGATGATGTCCGTGCCATCCGTAAATTCAGAATCGTCAATTTTACAGTTTTGAAAAGATGGTCGAAATCAATTATGACATCATCAGTGATGTCACAATTGACATTATCGGTTTTAAAATTACTGTCTTAGATGATGTCCGTGCCATCCGTGAGTTCAGAAGCGTCAATTTTACAGTTTTGAAAAGATGGTCGAAATCAATTATGACATCATCAGTGATGTCACAATTGACATTATCAGTTTTAAAATTACTGTCGTAGATGATGTCCGTGCCATTCGTGAGTTCAGAATCGTCAAATTTACAGTTTTGAAAAGATGGTCGAAATCAATTATGACATCATCAGTGATGTCACAATTGACATTATCGGTTTTAAAACTACTGTCGTAGATGATGTCCAAGCCATCCGTGAGTTCAGAAGTGTCAATTTTACAGTTTCGAAAAAAAGGTCAAAATCAATTATGACATCATCAGTGATGTCACAATTGACATTATCGGTTTAAAAATTACTGTCGTAGATGATGTCCGTGCCATCCGTGAGTTCAGAAGCGTCAATTTTACAGTTTCGAAAAGATGGTCACTATCAATTATGACATCATCAGTGATGTCACAATTGACATTATCGGTTTTAAAATCACTGTCGTAGATGATGTCCGTGCCATCCGTGAGTTCAGAAGGGTCAATTTTACAGTTTTGAAAAGATGGTTGAAATCAATTATGACATCATCAGTGATGTCACAATTGACATTATCGGTTTTAGAATTACTGTCGTAGATGATGTCCCTGCCATCCGTGAATTCAGAAGCGTCAATTTTACAGTTTTGAAAAGATGGTCGAAATCAATTATGACATCATCAGTGATGTCACAATTGACATTATCGGTTTTAAAATTACTGTCTTAGATGATGTCCAGGCCATCCGTGAGTTCAGAAGCGTCAATTTTACAGTTTTGAAAAGATGGTCGAAATCAATTATGACATCATCAGTGATGTCACAATTGACATTATCAGTTTTAAAATTACTGTCGTAGATGATGTCCGTGCCATTCGTGAGTTCAGAAGCGTACATTTTACAGTTTTGAAAAGATGTCGAAATCAATTATGACATCATCAGTGATGTCACAATTGACATTATCGGTTTTAAAATTACTGTCTTAGATGATGTCCGTGCCATCCGTGAGTTCAGAATCGTCAAATTTACAGTTTCGAAAAGATGGTCGAAATCAATTATGACATCATCAGTGATGTCACAATTGACATTATCGGTTTTAAAATTACTGTCGTAGATGATGTCCGTGCCATCCGTGATTTCAGAAGCGTCAATTTTACAGTTTTGAAAAGATGGTCGAAATCAATTATGACATCATCAGTGATGTCACAATTGACATTATCGGTTTAAAAATTACTGTCGTAGATGATGTCCGTGCCATCCGTGAGTTCAGAAGCGTCAATTTTACAGTTTCGAAAAGATGGTCAATATCAATTATGACATCATCAGTGATGTCACAATTGACATTATCGGTTTTAGAATTACTGTCGTAGATGATGTCCGTGCCATCCGTAAATTCAGAATCGTCAATTTTACAGTTTTGAAAAGATGGTCGAAATCAATTATGACATCATCAGTGATGTCACAATTGACATTATCGGTTTTAAAATTACTGTCTTAGATGATGTCCGTGCCATCCGTGAGTTCAGAAGCGTCAATTTTACAGTTTTGAAAAGATGGTCGAAATCAATTATGACATCATCAGTGATGTCACAATTGACATTATCAGTTTTAAAATTACTGTCGTAGATGATGTCCGTGCCATTCGTGAGTTCAGAATCGTCAAATTTACAGTTTCGAAAAGATGGTCGAAATCAATTATGACATCATCAGTGATGTCACAATTGACATTATCGGTTTTAAAATTACTGTCGTAGATGATGTCCAAGCCATCCGTGAGTTCAGAAGTGTCAATTTTACAGTTTCGAAAAAAAGGTCAAAATCAATTATGACATCATCAGTGATGTCACAATTGACATTATCGGTTTTAAAATTACTGTCGTAGATGATGTCCGTGCCATTCGTGAGTTCAGAAGCGTCAATTTTACAGTTTTGAAAAGATGTCGAAATCAATTATGACATCATCAGTGATGTCACAATTGACATTATCGGTTTTAAAATTACTGTCTTAGATGATGTCCGTGCCATCCGTGAGTTCAGAATCGTCAAATTTACAGTTTCGAAAAGATGGTCGAAATCAATTATGACATCATCAGTGATGTCACAATTTACATTATCGGTTTTAAAATTACTGTCGTAAATGATGTCCAAGCCATCCGTGAGTTCAGAAGTGTCAATTTTACAGTTTCGAAAAAAAGGTCAAAATCAATTATGACATCATCAGTGATGTCACAATTGACATTATCGGTTTAAAAATTACTGTCGTAGATGATGTCCGTGCCATCCGTGAGTTCAGAAGCGTCAATTTTACAGTTTCGAAAAGATGGTCAATATCAATTATGACATCATCAGTGATGTCACAATTGACATTATCGGTTTTAAAATCACTGTCGTAGATGATGTCCGTGCCATCCGTGAGTTTAGAAGGGTCAATTTTACAGTTTTGAAAAGATGGTCGAAATCAATTATGACATCATCAGTGATGTCACAATTGACATTATCGGTTTTAAAATTACTGTCTTAGATGATGTCCGTGCCATCCGTGTTTTCAGAAGCGTCAATTTTACAGTTTTGAAAAGATGGTCGAAATCAATTATGACATCATCAGTGATGTCACAATTGACATTATCGGTTTTAAAATTACTGTCGTAGATGATATCCGTGCCATCCGTGAGTTCAGAATCGTCAAATTTACAGTTTCAAAAAGATGGTCGAAATCAATTATGACATCATCAGTGATGTCACAATTGACATTATCGGTTAAAAAATTACTGTCGTAGATGATGTCCGTGCCATCCGTGAGTTCAGAAGTGTCAATTTTACAGTTTCGAAAAAAAGGTAAAAATCAATTATGACATCATCAGTGATGTCACAATTGACATTATCGTTTTAAAAATTACTGTCGTAGATGATGTCCGTGCCATCCGTGAGTTCAGAAGCGTCAATTTTACAGTTTCGAAAAGATGGTCAAAATCAATTATGACTTAATCAGTGATGTCACAATTGACATTATCGGTTTTAAAATTACTGTCGTAGATGATGCCCGTGCCATCCGTGAGTTCAGAAGCGTCAATTTTACAGTTTTGAAAAGATGCTTGAAATCAATTATGACATCATCAGTGATGTCACAATTGACATTATCGGTTTTAGAATTACTGTCGTAGATGATGTCCGTGCCATCCGTGATTTCAGAAGCGTCAATTTTACAGTTTTGAAAAGATGGTCGAAATCAATTATGACATCATCAGTGATGTCACAATTGACATTATCGGTTTAAAAATTAATGTCGTAGATGATGTCCGTGCCATCCGTGAGTTCAGAAGCGTCAATTTTACAGTTTCTAAAAGATGGTCAATATCAATTAGGACATCATCAGTGATGTCACAATTGACATTATCGGTTTTAGAATTACTGTCGTAGATGATGTCCGTGCCATCCGTGAATTCAGAATCGTCAATTTTACAGTTTTGAAAAGATGGTCGAAATCAATTATGACATCATCAGTGATGTCACAATTGACATTATCGGTTTTAAAATTACTGTCGTAGATGATGTCCGTGCCATCCGTGAGTTCAGAAGCGTCAATTTTACAGTTTCGAAAAGATGGTCGAAATCAATTATGACATCATCAGTGATGTCACAATTGACATTATCGGTTTTAAAATTACTGTCTTAGATGATGTCCGTGCCATCCCTGAGTTCAGAAGCGTCAATTTTACAGTTTTGAAAAGATGGTCGAAATCAATTATGACATCATCAGTGATGTCACAATTGACATTATCGGTTTTAAAATTACTGTCTTAGATGATGTCCGTGCCATCCGTGAGTTCAGAATCGTCAAATTTACAGTTTTGAAAAGATGTCGAAATCAATTATGACATCATCAGTGATGTCACAATTGACATTATCGGTTTAAAAATTACTGTCGTAGATGATGTCCGTGCCATCCGTGAGTTCAGAAGCGTCAATTTTACAGTTTCGAAAAGATGGTCGAAATCAATTATGACATCATCAGTGATGTCACAATTGACATTATCGGTTTTAGAATTACTGTCGTAGATGATGTCCGTGCCATCCGTAAATTCAGAATCGTCAATTTTACAGTTTTGAAAAGATGGTCGAAATCAATTATGACATCATCAGTGATGTCACAATTGACATTATCGGTTTTAAAATTACTGTCTTAGATGATGTCCGTGCCATCCGTGAGTTCAGAAGCGTCAATTTTACAGTTTTGAAAAGATGGTCGAAATCAATTATGACATCATCAGTGATGTCACAATTGACATTATCAGTTTTAAAATTACTGTCGTAGATGATGTCCGTGCCATTCGTGAGTTCAGAATCGTCAAATTTACAGTTTTGAAAAGATGGTCGAAATCAATTATGACATCATCAGTGATGTCACAATTGACATTATCGGTTTTAAAACTACTGTCGTAGATGATGTCCAAGCCATCCGTGAGTTCAGAAGTGTCAATTTTACAGTTTCGAAAAAAAGGTCAAAATCAATTATGACATCATCAGTGATGTCACAATTGACATTATCGGTTTAAAAATTACTGTCGTAGATGATGTCCGTGCCATCCGTGAGTTCAGAAGCGTCAATTTTACAGTTTCGAAAAGATGGTCACTATCAATTATGACATCATCAGTGATGTCACAATTGACATTATCGGTTTTAAAATCACTGTCGTAGATGATGTCCGTGCCATCCGTGAGTTCAGAAGGGTCAATTTTACAGTTTTGAAAAGATGGTTGAAATCAATTATGACATCATCAGTGATGTCACAATTGACATTATCGGTTTTAGAATTACTGTCGTAGATGATGTCCCTGCCATACGTGAATTCAGAAGCGTCAATTTTACAGTTTTGAAAAGATGGTCGAAATCAATTATGACATCATCAGTGATGTCACAATTGACATTATCGGTTTTAAAATTACTGTCTTAGATGATGTCCAGGCCATCCGTGAGTTCAGAAGCGTCAATTTTACAGTTTTGAAAAGATGGTCGAAATCAATTATGACATCATCAGTGATGTCACAATTGACATTATCAGTTTTAAAATTACTGTCGTAGATGATGTCCGTGCCATTCGTGAGTTCAGAAGCGTACATTTTACAGTTTTGAAAAGATGTCGAAATCAATTATGACATCATCAGTGATGTCACAATTGACATTATCGGTTTTAAAATTACTGTCTTAGATGATGTCCGTGCCATCCGTGAGTTCAGAATCGTCAAATTTACAGTTTCGAAAAGATGGTCGAAATCAATTATGACATCATCAGTGATGTCACAATTGACATTATCGGTTTTAAAATTACTGTCGTAGATGATGTCCGTGCCATCCGTGATTTCAGAAGCGTCAATTTTACAGTTTTGAAAAGATGGTCGAAATCAATTATGACATCATCAGTGATGTCACAATTGACATTATCGGTTTAAAAATTACTGTCGTAGATGATGTCCGTGCCATCCGTGAGTTCAGAAGCGTCAATTTTACAGTTTCGAAAAGATGGTCAATATCAATTATGACATCATCAGTGATGTCACAATTGACATTATCGGTTTTAGAATTACTGTCGTAGATGATGTCCGTGCCATCCGTAAATTCAGAATCGTCAATTTTACAGTTTTGAAAAGATGGTCGAAATCAATTATGACATCATCAGTGATGTCACAATTGACATTATCGGTTTTAAAATTACTGTCTTAGATGATGTCCGTGCCATCCGTGAGTTCAGAAGCGTCAATTTTACAGTTTTGAAAAGATGGTCGAAATCAATTATGACATCATCAGTGATGTCACAATTGACATTATCAGTTTTAAAATTACTGTCGTAGATGATGTCCGTGCCATTCGTGAGTTCAGAATCGTCAAATTTACAGTTTCGAAAAGATGGTCGAAATCAATTATGACATCATCAGTGATGTCACAATTGACATTATCGGTTTTAAAATTACTGTCGTAGATGATGTCCAAGCCATCCGTGAGTTCAGAAGTGTCAATTTTACAGTTTCGAAAAAAAGGTCAAAATCAATTATGACATCATCAGTGATGTCACAATTGACATTATCGGTTTAAAAATTACTGTCGTAGATGATGTCCGTGCCATCCGTGAGTTCAGAAGCGTCAATTTTACAGTTTCGAAAAGATGGTCAATATCAATTATGACATCATCAGTGATGTCACAATTGACATTATCGGTTTTAAAATCACTGTCGTAGATGATGTCCGTGCCATCCGTGAGTTCAGAAGGGTCAATTTTACAGTTTTGAAAAGATGGTTGAAATCAATTATGACATCATCAGTGATGTCACAATTGACATTATCGGTTTTAGAATTACTGTCGTAGATGATGTCCAGGCCATCCGTGAGTTCAGAAGCGTCAATTTTACAGTTTTGAAAAGATGGTCGAAATCAATTATGACATCATCAGTGATGTCACAATTGACATTATCGGTTTTAAAATTACTGTCGTAGATGATGTCCGTGCCATCCGTGAGTTAAGAAGCGTCAATTTTACAGTTTTGAAAAGATGGTCGAAATCAATTATGACATCATCAGTGATGTCACAATTGACATTATCGGTATTAAAATTACTGTCGTAGATGATGTCCGTGCCATCCGTGAGATCAGAAGCGTCAATTTTACAGTTTCGAAAAGATGGTCGAAATCAATTATGACATCATCAGTGATGTCACAATTGACATTATCGGTTTTAAAATTACTGTCTTAGATGATGTCCGTGCCATCGGTGAGTTCAGAAGCGTCAATTTTACAGTTTTGAAAAGATGGTCGAAATCAATTATGACATCATCAGTGATGTCACAATTGACATTATCAGTTTTAAAATTACTGTCGTAGATGATGTCCGTGCCATCCGTGAGATCAGAAGCGTCAATTTTACAGTTTCGAAAAGATGGTCGAAATCAATTATGACATCATCAGTGATGTCACAATTGACATTATCGGTTTAAAAATTAATGTCGTAGATGATGTCCGTGCCATCCGTGAGTTCAGAAGCGTCAATTTTACAGTTTTGAAAAGATGGTCGAAATCAATTATGACATCATCAGTGATGTCACAATTGACATTATCGGTTTTAAAATTTCTGTCGTAGATGATGTCCGTGCCATCCGTGAGTTAAGAAGCTTCAATTTTACAGTTTTGAAAAGATGGTCGAAATCAATTATGACATCATCAGTGATGTCACAATTGACATTATCGGTTTTAAAATTACTGTCGTAGATGATGTCCGTGCCATTTGTGAGTTCAGAAGCGTAAATTTTACAGTTTTGAAAAGATGTCGAAATCAATTATGACATCATCAGTGATGTCACAATTGACATTATCGGTTTTAAAATACTGTCTTAGATGATGTCCGTGCCATCCGTGAGTTCAGAATCATCAAATTTACAGTTTCGAAAAGATGGTCGAAATCAATTATGACATCATCAGTGATGTCACAATTGACATTATCGGTTTTAAAATTACTGTCGTAGATGATGTCCAAGCCATCCGTGAGTTCAGAAGTGTCAATTTTACAGTTTCGAAAAAAGATCAAAATCAATTATGACATCATCAGTGATGTCACAATTGACATTATCTTTTTAAAAATTACTGTCGTAGATGATGTCCGTGCCATCCGTGAGTTCAGAAGCGTCAATTTTACAGTTTCTAAAAGATGGTCAAAATCAATTATGACATCATCAGTGATGTCACAATTGACATTATCGGTTTTAAAATCACTGTCGTAGATGATGTCCGTGCCATCCGTGATTTCAGAAGAGTCAATTTTACAGTTTTGAAAAGATGGTCGAAATCAATTATGACATCATCAGTGATGTCACAATTGACATTATCGGTTTTAAAATTACTGTCTTAGATGATGTCCGTGCCATCCGTGAGTTCAGAAGCGTCAATTTTACAGTTTTAAAAAAGATGGTCGAAATCAATTATGACATCATCAGTGATGTCACAATTGACATTATCGGTTTTAAAATTACTGTCGTAGATGATGTCCGTGCCATTCGTGAGTTCAGAAGCGTCAATTTTACAGTTTTGAAAAGATGTCGAAATCAATTATGACATCATCAGTGATGTCACAATTGACATTATCGGTTTTAAAATTACTGTCTTAGATGATGTCCGTGCCATCCGTGAGTTCAGAATCGTCAAATTTACAGTTTCGAAAAGATGGTCGAAATCAATTATGACATCATCAGTGATGTCACAATTGACATTATCGGTTTAAAAATTACTGTCGTAAATGATGTCCAAGCCATCCGTGAGTTCAGAAGTGTCAATTTTACAGTTTCGAAAAAAAGGTCAAAATCAATTATGACATCATCAGTGATGTCACAATTGACATTATCGGTTTAAAAATTACTGTCGTAGATGATGTCCGTGCCATCCGTGAGTTCAGAAGCGTCAATTTTACAGTTTCGAAAAGATGGTCAATATCAATTATGACATCATCAGTGATGTCACAATTGACATTATCGGTTTTAAAATCACTGTCGTAGATGATGTCCGTGCCATCCGTGAGTTCAGAAGCGTCAATTTTACAGTTTTGAAAAGATGGTTGAAATCAATTATGACATCATCAGTGATGTCACAATTGACATTATCAGTTTTAGAATTACTGTCGTAGATGATGTCCGTGCCATCCGTGATTTCAGAAGAGTCAATTTTACAGTTTTGAAAAGATGGTCGAAATCAATTATGACATCATCAGTGATGTCACAATTGACATTATCGGTTTTAAAATTACTGTCTTAGATGATGTCCGTGCCATCCGTGAGTTCAGAAGCGTCAATTTTACAGTTTTAAAAAAGATGGTCGAAATCAATTATGACATCATCAGTGATGTCACAATTGACATTATCGGTTTTAAAATTACTGTCGTAGATGATGTCCGTGCCATTCGTGAGTTCAGAAGCGTCAATTTTACAGTTTTGAAAAGATGTCGAAATCAATTATGACATCATCAGTGATGTCACAATTGACATTATCGGTTTTAAAATTACTGTCTTAGATGATGTCCGTGCCATCCGTGAGTTCAGAATCGTCAAATTTACAGTTTCGAAAAGATGGTCGAAATCAATTATGACATCATCAGTGATGTCACAATTTACATTATCGGTTTTAAAATTACTGTCGTAAATGATGTCCAAGCCATCCGTGAGTTCAGAAGTGTCAATTTTACAGTTTCGAAAAAAAGGTCAAAATCAATTATGACATCATCAGTGATGTCACAATTGACATTATCGGTTTAAAAATTACTGTCGTAGATGATGTCCGTGCCATCCGTGAGTTCAGAAGCGTCAATTTTACAGTTTCGAAAAGATGGTCAATATCAATTATGACATCATCAGTGATGTCACAATTGACATTATCGGTTTTAAAATCACTGTCGTAGATGATGTCCGTGCCATCCGTGAGTTCAGAAGGGTCAATTTTACAGTTTTGAAAAGATGGTCGAAATCAATTATGACATCATCAGTGATGTCACAATTGACATTATCGGTTTTAAAATTACTGTCTTAGATGATGTCCGTGCCATCCGTGTTTTCAGAAGCGTCAATTTTACAGTTTTGAAAAGATGGTCGAAATCAATTATGACATCATCAGTGATGTCACAATTGACATTATCGGTTTTAAAATTACTGTCGTAGATGATATCCGTGCCATCCGTGAGTTCAGAATCGTCAAATTTACAGTTTCAAAAAGATGGTCGAAATCAATTATGACATCATCAGTGATGTCACAATTGACATTATCGGTTTAAAAATTACTGTCGTAGATGATGTCCGTGCCATCCGTGAGTTCAGAAGTGTCAATTTTACAGTTTCGAAAAAAAGGTCAAAATCAATTATGACATCATCAGTGATGTCACAATTGACATTATCGTTTTAAAAATTACTGTCGTAGATGATGTCCGTGCCATCCGTGAGTTCAGAAGCGTCAATTTTACAGTTTCGAAAAGATGGTCAAAATCAATTATGACTTAATCAGTGATGTCACAATTGACATTATCGTTTTTAAAATCACTGTCGTAGATGATGTCCGTGCCATCCGTGATTTCAGAAGCGTCAATTTTACAGTTTTGAAAAGATGGTCGAAATCAATTATGACATCATCAGTGATGTCTCAATTGACATTATCAGTTTTAAAATTACTGTCGTAGATGATGCCCGTGCCATCCGTGAGTTCAGAAGCGTCAATTTTACAGTTTTGAAAAGATGCTTGAAATCAATTATGACATCATCAGTGATGTCACAATTGACATTATCGGTTTTAGAATTACTGTCGTAGATGATGTCCGTGCCATCCGTGATTTCAGAAGCGTCAATTTTACAGTTTTGAAAAGATGGTCGAAATCAATTATGACATCATCAGTGATGTCACAATTGACATTATCGGTTTAAAAATTACTGTCGTAGATGATGTCCGTGCCATCCGTGAGTTCAGAAGCGTCAATTTTACAGTTTCTAAAAGATGGTCAATATCAATTAGGACATCATCAGTGATGTCACAATTGACATTATCGGTTTTAGAATTACTGTCGTAGATGATGTCCGTGCCATCCGTGAATTCAGAATCGTCAATTTTACAGTTTTGAAAAGATGGTCGAAATCAATTATGACATCATCAGTGATGTCACAATTGACATTATCGGTTTTAAAATTACTGTCGTAGATGATGTCCGTGCCATCCGTGAGTTCAGAAGCGTCAATTTTACAGTTTCGAAAAGATGGTCGAAATCAATTATGACATCATCAGTGATGTCACAATTGACATTATCGGTTTTAAAATTACTGTCTTAGATGATGTCCGTGCCATCCCTGAGTTCAGAAGCGTCAATTTTACAGTTTTGAAAAGATGGTCGAAATCAATTATGACATCATCAGTGATGTCACAATTGACATTATCGGTTTTAAAATTACTGTCTTAGATGATGTCCGTGCCATCCGTGAGTTCAGAATCGTCAAATTTACAGTTTTGAAAAGATGTCGAAATCAATTATGACATCATCAGTGATGTCACAATTGACATTATCGGTTTAAAAATTACTGTCGTAGATGATGTCCGTGCCATCCGTGAGTTCAGAAGCGTCAATTTTACAGTTTCGAAAAGATGGTCGAAATCAATTATGACATCATCAGTGATGTCACAATTGACATTATCGGTTTTAGAATTACTGTCGTAGATGATGTCCGTGCCATCCGTAAATTCAGAATCGTCAATTTTACAGTTTTGAAAAGATGGTCGAAATCAATTATGACATCATCAGTGATGTCACAATTGACATTATCGGTTTTAAAATTACTGTCTTAGATGATGTCCGTGCCATCCGTGAGTTCAGAAGCGTCAATTTTACAGTTTTGAAAAGATGGTCGAAATCAATTATGACATCATCAGTGATGTCACAATTGACATTATCAGTTTTAAAATTACTGTCGTAGATGATGTCCGTGCCATTCGTGAGTTCAGAATCGTCAAATTTACAGTTTTGAATAGATGGTCGAAATCAATTATGACATCATCAGTGATGTCACAATTGACATTATCGGTTTTAAAACTACTGTCGTAGATGATGTCCAAGCCATCCGTGAGTTCAGAAGTGTCAATTTTACAGTTTCGAAAAAAAGGTCAAAATCAATTATGACATCATCAGTGATGTCACAATTGACATTATCGGTTTAAAAATTACTGTCGTAGATGATGTCCGTGCCATCCGTGAGTTCAGAAGCGTCAATTTTACAGTTTCGAAAAGATGGTCACTATCAATTATGACATCATCAGTGATGTCACAATTGACATTATCGGTTTTAAAATCACTGTCGTAGATGATGTCCGTGCCATCCGTGAGTTCAGAAGGGTCAATTTTACAGTTTTGAAAAGATGGTTGAAATCAATTATGACATCATCAGTGATGTCACAATTGACATTATCGGTTTTAGAATTACTGTCGTAGATGATGTCCCTGCCATCCGTGAATTCAGAAGCGTCAATTTTACAGTTTTGAAAAGATGGTCGAAATCAATTATGACATCATCAGTGATGTCACAATTGACATTATCGGTTTTAAAATTACTGTCTTAGATGATGTCCAGGCCATCCGTGAGTTCAGAAGCGTCAATTTTACAGTTTTGAAAAGATGGTCGAAATCAATTATGACATCATCAGTGATGTCACAATTGACATTATCGGTTTTAATATTACTGTCGTAGATGATGTCCGTGCCATCCGTGAGTTAAGAAGCGTCAATTTTACAGTTTTGAAAAGATGGTCGAAATCAATTATGACATCATCAGTGATGTCACAATTGACATTATCAGTTTTAAAATTACTGTCGTAGATGATGTCCGTGCCATTCGTGAGTTCAGAAGCGTACATTTTACAGTTTTGAAAAGATGTCGAAATCAATTATGACATCATCAGTGATGTCACAATTGACATTATCGGTTTTAAAATTACTGTCTTAGATGATGTCCGTGCCATCCGTGAGTTCAGAATCGTCAAATTTACAGTTTCGAAAAGATGGTCGAAATCAATTATGACATCATCAGTGATGTCACAATTGACATTATCGGTTTTAAAATTACTGTCGTAGATGATGTCCGTGCCATCCGTGATTTCAGAAGCGTCAATTTTACAGTTTTGAAAAGATGGTCGAAATCAATTATGACATCATCAGTGATGTCACAATTGACATTATCGGTTTAAAAATTACTGTCGTAGATGATGTCCGTGCCATCCGTGAGTTCAGAAGCGTCAATTTTACAGTTTCGAAAAGATGGTCAATATCAATTATGACATCATCAGTGATGTCACAATTGACATTATCGGTTTTAGAATTACTGTCGTAGATGATGTCCGTGCCATCCGTAAATTCAGAATCGTCAATTTTACAGTTTTGAAAAGATGGTCGAAATCAATTATGACATCATCAGTGATGTCACAATTGACATTATCGGTTTTAAAATTACTGTCTTAGATGATGTCCGTGCCATCCGTGAGTTCAGAAGCGTCAATTTTACAGTTTTGAAAAGATGGTCGAAATCAATTATGACATCATCAGTGATGTCACAATTGACATTATCAGTTTTAAAATTACTGTCGTAGATGATGTCCGTGCCATTCGTGAGTTCAGAATCGTCAAATTTACAGTTTCGAAAAGATGGTCGAAATCAATTATGACATCATCAGTGATGTCACAATTGACATTATCGGTTTTAAAATTACTGTCGTAGATGATGTCCAAGCCATCCGTGAGTTCAGAAGTGTCAATTTTACAGTTTCGAAAAAAAGGTCAAAATCAATTATGACATCATCAGTGATGTCACAATTGACATTATCGGTTTAAAAATTACTGTCGTAGATGATGTCCGTGCCATCCGTGAGTTCAGAAGCGTCAATTTTACAGTTTCGAAAAGATGGTCAATATCAATTATGACATCATCAGTGATGTCACAATTGACATTATCGGTTTTAAAATCACTGTCGTAGATGATGTCCGTGCCATCCGTGAGTTCAGAAGGGTCAATTTTACAGTTTTGAAAAGATGGTTGAAATCAATTATGACATCATCAGTGATGTCACAATTGACATTATCGGTTTTAGAATTACTGTCGTAGATGATGTCCCTGCCATCCGTGAGTTCAGAAGCGTCAATTTTACAGTTTTGAAAAGATGGTCGAAATCAATTATGACATCATCAGTGATGTCACAATTGACATTATCGGTTTTAAAATTACTGTCTTAGATGATGTCCAGGCCATCCGTGAGTTCAGAAGCGTCAATTTTACAGTTTTGAAAAGATGGTCGAAATCAATTATGACATCATCAGTGATGTCACAATTGACATTATCGGTTTTAAAATTACTGTCGTAGATGATGTCCGTGCCATCCGTGAGTTAAGAAGCGTCAATTTTACAGTTTTGAAAAGATGGTCGAAATCAATTATGACATCATCAGTGATGTCACAATTGACATTATCGGTATTAAAATTACTGTCGTAGATGATGTCCGTGCCATCCGTGAGATCAGAAGCGTCAATTTTACAGTTTCGAAAAGATGGTCGAAATCAATTATGACATCATCAGTGATGTCACAATTGACATTATCGGTTTTAAAATTACTGTCTTAGATGATGTCCGTGCCATCGGTGAGTTCAGAAGCGTCAATTTTACAGTTTTGAAAAGATGGTCGAAATCAATTATGACATCATCAGTGATGTCACAATTGACATTATCAGTTTTAAAATTACTGTCGTAGATGATGTCCGTGCCATCCGTGAGTTCAGAAGCGTCAATTTTACAGTTTTGAAAAGATGGTCGAAATCAATTATGACATCATCAGTGATGTCACAATTGACATTATCGGTTTTAAAATTACTGTCGTAGATGATGTCCAAGCCATCCGTGAGTTCAGAAGTGTCAATTTTACAGTTTCGAAAAAAGGTCAAAATCAATTATGACATCATCAGTGATGTCACAATTGACATTATCGTTTTAAAAATTACTGTCATAGATGATGTCCGTGCCATCCGTGAATTCAGAATCGTCAATTTTACAGTTTTGAAAAGATGGTCGAAATCAATTATGACATCATCAGTGATGTCACAATTGACATTATCGGTTTTAAAATTACTGTCGGTCGTAGATGATGGCCGTGCCATCCGTGAGTTCAGAAGCGTCAATTTTACAGTTTCGAAAAGATGGTCGAAATCAATTATGACATCATCAGTGATGTCACAATTGACATTATCGGTTTTAAAATTACTGTCTTAGATGATGTCCGTGCCATCCGTGAGTTCAGAAGCGTCAATTTTACAGTTTTGAAAAGATGGTCGAAATCAATTATGACATCATCAGTGATGTCACAATTGACATTATCAGTTTTAAAATTACTGTCGTAGATGATGTCCGTGCCATTCGTGAGTTCAGAAGCGTAAATTTTACAGTTTTGAAAAGATGTCGAAATCAATTATAACATCATCAGTGATGTCACAATTGACATTATCGGTTTTAAAATTACTGTCTTAGATGATGTCCGTGCCATCCGTGAGTTCAGAATCGTCAAATTTACAGTTTCGAAAAGATGGTCGAAATCAATTATGACATCATCAGTGATGTCACAATTGACATTATCGGTTTTAAAATTACTGTCGTAGATGATGTCCAAGCCATCCGTGAGTTCAGAAGTGTCAATTTTACAGTTTCGAAAAAAAGGTCAAAATCAATTATGACATCATCAGTGATGTCACAATTGACATTATCGGTTTAAAAATTACTGTCGTAGATGATGTCCGTGCCATCCGTGAGTTCAGAAGCGTCAATTTTACAGTTTCGAAAAGATGGTCAATATCAATTATGACATCATCAGTGATGTCACAATTGACATTATCGGTTTTAAAATCACTGTTGTAGATGATGTCCGTGCCATCCGTGAGTTCAGAAGGGTCAATTTTACAGTTTTGAAAAGATGGTTGAAATCAATTATGACATCATCAGTGATGTCACAATTGACATTATCGGTTTTAGAATTACTGTCGTAGATGATGTCCCTGCCATCCGTGAATTCAGAAGCGTCAATTTTACAGTTTTGAAAAGATGGTCGAAATCAATTATGACATCATCAGTGATGTCACAATTGACATTATCAGTTTTAAAATTACTGTCGTAGATGATGTCCGTGCCATTCGTGAGTTCAGAAGCGTAAATTTTACAGTTTTGAAAAGATGTCGAAATCAATTATAACATCATCAGTGATGTCACAATTGACATTATCGGTTTTAAAATTACTGTCTTAGATGATGTCCGTGCCATCCGTGAGTTCAGAATCGTCAAATTTACAGTTTCGAAAAGATGGTCGAAATCAATTATGACATCATCAGTGATGTCACAATTGACATTATCGGTTTTAAAATTACTGTCGTAGATGATGTCCAAGCCATCCGTGAGTTCAGAAGTGTCAATTTTACAGTTTCGAAAAAAAGGTCAAAATCAATTATGACATCATCAGTGATGTCACAATTGACATTATCGGTTTAAAAATTACTGTCTTAGATGATGTCCAGGCCATCCGTGAGTTAAGAAGCGTCAATTTTACAGTTTTGAAAAGATGGTCGAAATCAATTATGACATCATCAGTGATGTCACAATTGACATTATCGGTATTAAAATTACTGTCGTAGATGATGTCCGTGCCATCCGTGAGTTCAGAAGCGTCAATTTTACAGTTTCGAAAAGATGGTCAAAATAAATTATGACATCATCAGTGATGTCACAATTGACATTATCGGTTTTAAAATCACTGTCGTAGATGATGTCCGTGCCATCCGTGAGTTCAGAAGCGTCAATTTTACAGTTTTGAAAAGATGGTTGAAATCAATTATGACATCATCAGTGATGTCACAATTGACATTATCAGTTTTAGAATTACTGTCGTAGATGATGTCCGTGCCATCCGTGATTTCAGAAGCGTCAATTTTACAGTTTTGAAAAGATGGTCGAAATCAATTATGACATCATCAGTGATGTCACAATTGACATTATCGGTTTTAAAATTACTGTCGTAGATGATGTCCGTGCCATTCGTGAGTTCAGAAGCGTCAATTTTACAGTTTTGAAAAGATGTCGAAATCAATTATGACATCATCAGTGATGTCACAATTTACATTATCGGTTTTAAAATTACTGTCGTAAATGTATCCAAGCCATCCGTGAGTTCAGAAGTGTCAATTTTACAGTTTCGAAAAAAAGGTCAAAATCAATTATGACATCATCAGTGATGTCACAATTGACATTATCGGTTTAAAAATTACTGTCGTAGATGATGTCCGTGCCATCCGTGAGTTCAGAAGCGTCAATTTTACAGTTTCGAAAAGATGGTCAATATCAATTATGACATCATCAGTGATGTCACAATTGACATTATCGGTTTTAAAATCACTGTCGTAGATGATGTCCGTGCCATCCGTGAGTTCAGAAGGGTCAATTTTACAGTTTTGAAAAGATGGTCGAAATCAATTATGACATCATCAGTGATGTCACAATTGACATTATCGGTTTTAAAATTACTGTCGTAGATGATGTCCGTGCCATCCGTGAGTTAAGAAGCGTCAATTTTACAGTTTTGAAAAGATGGTCGAAATCAATTATGACATCATCAGTGATGTCACAATTGACATTATCGGTTTTAAAATCACTGTTGTAGATGATGTCCGTGCCATCCGTGAGTTCAGAAGGGTCAATTTTACAGTTTTGAAAAGATGGTTGAAATCAATTATGACATCATCAGTGATGTCACAATTGACATTATCGGTTTTAGAATTACTGTCGTAGATGATGTCCCTGCCATCCGTGAATTCAGAAGCGTCAATTTTACAGTTTTGAAAAGATGGTCGAAATCAATTATGACATCATCAGTGATGTCACAATTGACATTATCAGTTTTAAAATTACTGTCGTAGATGATGTCCGTGCCATTCGTGAGTTCAGAAGCGTAAATTTTACAGTTTTGAAAAGATGTCGAAATCAATTATAACATCATCAGTGATGTCACAATTGACATTATCGGTTTTAAAATTACTGTCTTAGATGATGTCCGTGCCATCCGTGAGTTCAGAATCGTCAAATTTACAGTTTCGAAAAGATGGTCGAAATCAATTATGACATCATCAGTGATGTCACAATTGACATTATCGGTTTTAAAATTACTGTCGTAGATGATGTCCAAGCCATCCGTGAGTTCAGAAGCGTCAATTTTACAGTTTTGAAAAGATGGTCGAAATCAATTATGACATCATCAGTGATGCCACAATTGACATTATCGGTTTTAAAATTACTGTCGTAGATGATGTCCGTGCCATCCGTGAGTTAAGAAGCGTCAATTTTACAGTTTTGAAAAGATGGTCGAAATCAATTATGACATCATCAGTGATGTCACAATTGACATTATCGGTATTAAAATTACTGTCGTAGATGATGTCCGTGCCATCCGTGAGTTCAGAAGCGTCAATTTTACAGTTTCGAAAAGATGGTCAAAATAAATTATGACATCATCAGTGATGTCACAATTGACATTATCGGTTTTAAAATCACTGTCGTAGATGATGTCCGTGCCATCCGTGAGTTCAGAAGCGTCAATTTTACAGTTTTGAAAAGATGGTTGAAATCAATTATGACATCATCAGTGATGTCACAATTGACATTATCAGTTTTAGAATTACTGTCGTAGATGATGTCCGTGCCATCCGTGATTTCAGAAGCGTCAATTTTACAGTTTTGAAAAGATGGTCGAAATCAATTATGACATCATCAGTGATGTCACAATTGACATTATCGGTTTTAAAATTACTGTCGTAGATGATGTCCGTGCCATTCGTGAGTTCAGAAGCGTCAATTTTACAGTTTTGAAAAGATGTCGAAATCAATTATGACATCATCAGTGATGTCACAATTTACATTATCGGTTTTAAAATTACTGTCGTAAATGTATCCAAGCCATCCGTGAGTTCAGAAGTGTCAATTTTACAGTTTCGAAAAAAAGGTCAAAATCAATTATGACATCATCAGTGATGTCACAATTGACATTATCGGTTTAAAAATTACTGTCGTAGATGATGTCCGTGCCATCCGTGAGTTCAGAAGCGTCAATTTTACAGTTTCGAAAAGATGGTCAATATCAATTATGACATCATCAGTGATGTCACAATTGACATTATCGGTTTTAAAATCACTGTCGTAGATGATGTCCGTGCCATCCGTGAGTTCAGAAGGGTCAATTTTACAGTTTTGAAAAGATGGTCGAAATCAATTATGACATCATCAGTGATGTCACAATTGACATTATCGGTTTTAAAATTACTGTCGTAGATGATGTCCGTGCCATCCGTGAGTTAAGAAGCGTCAATTTTACAGTTTTGAAAAGATGGTCGAAATCAATTATGACATCATCAGTGATGTCACAATTGACATTATCGGTTTTAAAATCACTGTCGTAGATGATGTCCGTGCCATCCGTGATTTCAGAAGCGTCAATTTTACAGTTTTGAAAAGATGGTCGAAATCAATTATGACATCATCAGTGATGTCTCAATTGACATTATCGGTTTTAAAATTACTGTCGTAGATGATGCCCGTGCCATCCGTGAGTTCAGAAGCGTCAATTTTACAGTTTTGAAAAGATGCTTGAAATCAATTATGACATCATCAGTGATGTCACAATTGACATTATCGGTTTTAGAATTACTGTCGTAAATGATGTCCGTGCCATCCGTGAGTTCAGAAGCGTCAATTTTACAGTTTCAAGAAGATGTTTAAAATCAATTATGACATCATCAGTGATGTCACAATTGACATTATCGGTTTTAAAATTACTGTCGTAGATGATGTCCGTTCCATCCGTGAGTTCAGACGCGTCAATTTTACAGTTTTGAAAAGATGGTCGAAATCAATTATGACATCATCAGTGATGTCACAATTGACATTATCGGTTTTAAAATTACTGTCGTAGATGATATCCGTGCCATCCGTGAGTTCAGAATCATCAAATTTACAGTTTCGAAAAGATGGTCGAAATCAATTATGACATCATCAGTGATGTCACAATTGACATTATCGGTTTTAAAATTACTGTCGTAGATGATGTCCGTGCCATTCGTGAGTTCAGAAGCGTCAATTTTACAGTTTTGAAAAGATGTCGAAATCAATTATGACATCATCAGTGATGTCACAATTTACATTATCGGTTTTAAAATTACTGTCGTAAATGTATCCAAGCCATCCGTGAGTTCAGAAGTGTCAATTTTACAGTTTCGAAAAAAAGGTCAAAATCAATTATGACATCATCAGTGATGTCACAATTGACATTATCGGTTTAAAAATTACTGTCGTAGATGATGTCCGTGCCATCCGTGAGTTCAGAAGCGTCAATTTTACAGTTTCGAAAAGATGGTCAATATCAATTATGACATCATCAGTGATGTCACAATTGACATTATCGGTTTTAAAATCACTGTCGTAGATGATGTCCGTGCCATCCGTGAGTTCAGAAGGGTCAATTTTACAGTTTTGAAAAGATGGTCGAAATCAATTATGACATCATCAGTGATGTCACAATTGACATTATCGGTTTTAAAATTACTGTCGTAGATGATGTCCGTGCCATCCGTGAGTTAAGAAGCGTCAATTTTACAGTTTTGAAAAGATGGTCGAAATCAATTATGACATCATCAGTGATGTCACAATTGACATTATCGGTTTTAAAATCACTGTCGTAGATGATGTCCGTGCCATCCGTGATTTCAGAAGCGTCAATTTTACAGTTTTGAAAAGATGGTCGAAATCAATTATGACATCATCAGTGATGTCTCAATTGACATTATCGGTTTTAAAATTACTGTCGTAGATGATGCCCGTGCCATCCGTGAGTTCAGAAGCGTCAATTTTACAGTTTTGAAAAGATGCTTGAAATCAATTATGACATCATCAGTGATGTCACAATTGACATTATCGGTTTTAGAATTACTGTCGTAAATGATGTCCGTGCCATCCGTGAGTTCAGAAGCGTCAATTTTACAGTTTCAAGAAGATGTTTAAAATCAATTATGACATCATCAGTGATGTCACAATTGACATTATCGGTTTTAAAATTACTGTCGTAGATGATGTCCAAGCCATCCGTGAGTTCAGAAGTGTCAATTTTACAGTTTCGAAAAAAAGGTCAAAATCAATTATGACATCATCAGTGATGTCACAATTGACATTATCGGTTTTAAAATTACTGTCTTAGATGATGTCCGTGCCATCCGTGAGTTCAGAAGCGTCAATTTTACAGTTTTGAAAAGATGGTCGAAATCAATTATGACATCATCAGTGATGTCACAATTGACATTATCGGTTTTAAAATTACTGTCGTAGATGATGTCCGTGCCATTCGTGAGTTCAGAAGCGTCAATTTTACAGTTTTGAAAAGATGTCGAAATCAATTATGACATCATCAGTGATGTCACAATTGACATTATCGGTTTTAAAATTACTGTCTTAGATGATGTCCGTGCCATCCGTGAGTTCAGAATCGTCAAATTTACAGTTTCGAAAAGATGGTCGAAATCAATTATGACATCATCAGTGATGTCACAATTGACATTATCGGTTTTAAAATTACTGTCGTAGATGATGTCCGTGCCATTCGTGAGTTCAGAAGCGTCAATTTTACAGTTTTGAAAAGATGTCGAAATCAATTATGACATCATCAGTGATGTCACAATTGACATTATCGGTTTTAAAATTACTGTCTTAGATGATGTCCATGCCATCCGTGAGTTCAGAATCGTCAAATTTACAGTTTTGAAAAGATGGTCGAAATGAATTATGACATCATCAGTGATGTCACAATTGACATTATCGGTTTTAAAATTACTGTCGTAGATGATGTCCAAGCCATCCGTGAGTTCAGAAGTGTCAATTTTACAGTTTCGAAAAAAAGGTCAAAATCAATTATGACATCATCAGTGATGTCACAATTGACATTATCGGTTTTAAAATAACTGTCTTAGATGATGTCCGTGCCATCCGTGAGTTCAGAAGCGTCAATTTTACAGTTTTGAAAAGATGGTCGAAATCAATTATGACATCATCAGTGATGTCACAATTGACATTATCGGTTTTAAAATTACTGTCGTAGATGATGTCCGTGCCATTCGTGAGTTCAGAAGCGTCAATTTTACAGTTTTGAAAAGATGTCGAAATCAATTATGACATCATTAGTGATGTCACAATTGACATTATCGGTTTTAAAATTACTGTCTTAGATGATGTCCGTGCCATCCGTGAGTTCAGAATCGTCAAATTTACAGTTTCGAAAAGATGGTCGAAATCAATTATGACATCATCAGTGATGTCACAATTGACATTATCGGTTTTAAAATTACTGTCGTAGATGATGTCCGTGCCATTCGTGAGTTCAGAAGCGTCAATTTTACAGTTTTGAAAAGATGTCGAAATCAATTATGACATCATCAGTGATGTCACAATTGACATTATCGGTTTTAAAATTACTGTCTTAGATGATGTCCATGCCATCCGTGAGTTCAGAATCGTCAAATTTACAGTTTCGAAAAGATGGTCGAAATCAATTATGACATCATCAGTGATGTCACAATTGACATTATCGGTTTTAAAATTACTGTCGTAGATGATGTCCAAGCCATCCGTGAGTTCAGAAGTGTCAATTTTACAGTTTCGAAAAAAAGGTCAAAATCAATTATGACATCATCAGTGATGTCACAATTGACATTATCGGTTTAAAAATTACTGTCGTAGATGATGTCCGTGCCATCCGTGAGTTCAGAAGCGTCAATTTTACAGTTTCGAAAAGATGGTCAATATCAATTATGACATCATCAGTGATGTCACAATTGACATTATCGGTATTAAAATTACTGTCGTAGATGATGTCCGTGCCATCCGTGAGTTCAGAAGCGTCAATTTTACAGTTTCGAAAAGATGGTCAATATCAATTATGACATCATCAGTGATGTCACAATTGACATTATCGGTTTTAAAATCACTGTCGTAGATGATGTCCGTGCCATCCGTGAGTTCAGAAGGGTCAATTTTACAGTTTTGAAAAGATGGTCGAAATCAATTATGACATCATCAGTGATGTCACAATTGACATTATCGGTTTTAAAATCACTGTCGTAGATGATGTCCGTGCCATCCGTGAGTTCAGAAGGGTCAATTTTACAGTTTTGAAAAGATGGTTGAAATCAATTATGACATCATCAGTGATGTCACAATTGACATTATCGGTTTTAGAATTACTGTCGTAGATGATGTCCCTGCCATCCGTGAATTCAGAAGCGTCAATTTTACAGTTTGTTAAAAGATGGTCGAAATCAATTATGACATCATCAGTGATGTCACAATTGACATTATCGGTTTTAAAATTACTGTCTTAGATGATGTCCAGGCCATCCGTGAGTTCAGAAGTGTCAATTTTACAGTTTTGAAAAGATGGTCGAAATCAATTATGACATCATCAGTGATGTCACAATTGACATTATCGGTTTTAAAATTACTGTCGTAGATGATGTCCAAGCCATCCGTGAGTTCAGAAGTGTCAATTTTACAGTTTCGAAAAAAAGGTCAAAATCAATTATGACATCATCAGTGATGTCACAATTGACATTATCGGTTTAAAAATTACTGTCGTAGATGATGTCCGTGCCATCCGTGAGTTCAGAAGCGTCAATTTTACAGTTTCGAAAAGATGGTCAATATCAATTATGACATCATCAGTGATGTCACAATTGACATTATCAGTTTTAAAATCACTGTCGTAGATGATGTCCGTGCCATCCGTGAGTTCAGAAGGGTCAATTTTACAGTTTTGAAAAGATGGTTGAAATCAATTATGACATCATCAGTGATGTCACAATTGACATTATCGGTATTAAAATTACTGTCGTACATGATGTCCGTGCCATCCGTGAGTTCAGAAGCGTCAATTTTACAGTTTCGAAAAGATGGTCAATATCAATTATGACATCATCAGTGATGTCACAATTGACATTATCGGTTTTAAAATCACTGTCGTAGATGATGTCCGTGCCATCCGTGAGTTCAGAAGGGTCAATTTTACAGTTTTGAAAAGATGGTCGAAATCAATTATGACATCATCAGTGTTGTCACAATTGACATTATCGGTTTTAAAATCACTGTCGTAGATGATGTCCGTGCGATCCGTGAGTTCAGAAGCGTCAATTTTACAGTTTCGAAAAGATGGTCGAAATCAATTATGACATCATCAGTGATGTCACAATTGACATTATCGGTTTTAAAATTACTGTCGTAGATGATGTCCGTGCCATCCGTGAGTTCAGAAGGGTCAATTTTACAGTTTTGAAAAGATGGTTGAAATCAATTATGACATCATCAGTGATGTCACAATTGACATTATCGGTTTTAGAATTACTGTCGTAGATGATGTCCCTGCCATCCGTGAATTCAGAAGCGTCAATTTTGTAGTTTTGAAAAGATGGTCGAAATCAATTATGACATCATCAGTGATGTCACAATTGACATTATCGGTTTTAAAATTACTGTCTTAGATGATGTCCAGGCCATCCGTGAGTTCAGAAGCGTCAATTTTACAGTTTTGAAAAGATGGTCGAAATCAATTATGACATCATCAGTGATGTCACAATTGACATTATCGGTTTTAAAATTACTGTCGTAGATGATGTCCAAGCCATCCGTGAGTTCAGAAGTGTCAATTTTACAGTTTCGAAAAAAAGGTCAAAATCAATTATGACATCATCAGTGATGTCACAATTGACATTATCGGTTTAAAAATTACTGTCGTAGATGATGTCCGTGCCATCCGTGAGTTCAGAAGCGTCAATTTTACAGTTTCGAAAAGATGGTCAATATCAATTATGACATCATCAGTGATGTCACAATTGACATTATCGGTTTTAAAATCACTGTCGTAGATGATGTCCGTGCCATCCGTGAGTTCAGAAGGGTCAATTTTACAGTTTTGAAAAGATGGTTGAAATCAATTATGACATCATCAGTGATGTCACAATTGACATTATCGGTATTAAAATTACTGTCGTAGATGATGTCCGTGCCATCCGTGAGTTCAGAAGCGTCAATTTTACAGTTTCGAAAAGATGGTCAATATCAATTATGACATCATCAGTGATGTCACAATTGACATTATCGGTTTTAAAATCACTGTCGTAGATGATGTCCGTGCCATCCGTGAGTTCAGAAGGGTCAATTTTACAGTTTCGAAAAGATGGTCGAAATCAATTATGACATCATCAGTGATGTCACAATTGACATTATCGGTATTAAAATTACTGTCGTAAATGATGTCCGTGCCATCCGTGAGTTCAGAAGCGTCAATTTTACAGTTTCGAAAAGATGGTCAATATCAATTATGACATCATCAGTGATGTCACAATTGACATTATCGGTTTTAGAATTACTGTCGTAGATGATGTCCCTGCCATCCGTGAATTCAGAAGCGTCAATTTTACAGTTTTGAAAAGATGGTCGAAATCAATTATGACATCATCAGTGATGTCACAATTGACATTATCGGTTTTAAAATTACTGTCTTAGATGATGTCCAGGCCATCCGTGAGTTCAGAAGCGTCAATTTTACAGTTTTGAAAAGATGGTCGAAATTAATTATGACATCATCAGTGATGTCACAATTGACATTATCGGTTTTAAAATTACTGTCGTAGATGATGTCCGTGCCATCCGTGAGTTAAGAAGCGTCAATTTTACAGTTTTGAAAAGATGGTCGAAATCAATTATGACATCATCAGTGATGTCACAATTGACATTATCGGTATTAAAATTACTGTCTTAGATGATGTCCGTGCCATCCGTGAGTTCAGAATCGTCAAATTTACAGTTTCGAAAAGATGGTCGAAATCAATTATGACATCATCAGTGATGTCACAATTGACATTATCGGTTTTAAAATTACTGTCGTAGATGATGTCCGTGCCATCCGTGAGTTCAGAAGCGTCAATTTTACAGTTTCGAAAAGATGGTCAATATCAATTATGACATCATCAGTGATGTCACAATTGACATTATCGGTATTAAAATTACTGTCGTAGATGATGTCCGTGCCATCCGTGAGTTCAGAAGCGTCAATTTTACAGTTTCGAAAAGATGGTCAATATCAATTATGACATCATCAGTGATGTCACAATTGACATTATCGGTTTTAAAATCACTGTCGTAGATGATGTCCGTGCCATCCGTGAGTTCAGAAGGGTCAATTTTACAGTTTTGAAAAGATGGTCGAAATCAATTATGACATCATCAGTGATGTCACAATTGACATTATCGGTTTTAAAATCACTGTCGTAGATGATGTCCGTGCCATCCGTGAGTTCAGAAGGGTCAATTTTACAGTTTTGAAAAGATGGTTGAAATCAATTATGACATCATCAGTGATGTCACAATTGACATTATCGGTTTTAGAATTACTGTCGTAGATGATGTCCCTGCCATCCGTGAATTCAGAAGCGTCAATTTTACAGTTTTGAAAAGATGGTCGAAATCAATTATGACATCATCAGTGATGTCACAATTGACATTATCGGTTTTAAAATTACTGTCTTAGATGATGTCCAGGCCATCCGTGAGTTCAGAAGCGTCAATTTTACAGTTTTGAAAAGATGGTCGAAATCAATTATGACATCATCAGTGATGTCACAATTGACATTATCGGTTTTAAAATTACTGTCGTAGATGATGTCCAAGCCATCCGTGAGTTCAGAAGTGTCAATTTTACAGTTTCGAAAAAAAGGTCAAAATCAATTATGACATCATCAGTGATGTCACAATTGACATTATCGGTTTAAAAATTACTGTCGTAGATGATGTCCGTGCCATCCGTGAGTTCAGAAGCGTCAATTTTACAGTTTCGAAAAGATGGTCAATATCAATTATGACATCATCAGTGATGTCACAATTGACATTATCGGTTTTAAAATCACTGTCGTAGATGATGTCCGTGCCATCCGTGAGTTCAGAAGGGTCAATTTTACAGTTTTGAAAAGATGGTTGAAATCAATTATGACATCATCAGTGATGTCACAATTGACATTATCGGTATTAAAATTACTGTCGTAGATGATGTCCGTGCCATCCGTGAGTTCAGAAGCGTCAATTTTACAGTTTTGAAAAGATGGTCGAAATCAATTATGACATCATCAGTGATGTCACAATTGACATTATCGGTATTAAAATTACTGTCTTAGATGATGTCCGTGCCATCCGTGAGTTCAGAATCGTCAAATTTACAGTTTCGAAAAGATGGTCGAAATCAATTATGACATCATCAGTGATGTCACAATTGACATTATCGGTTTTAAAATTACTGTCGTAGATGATGTCCGTGCCATCCGTGAGTTCAGAAGCGTCAATTTTACAGTTTCGAAAAGATGGTCAATATCAATTATGACATCATCAGTGATGTCACAATTGACATTATCGGTATTAAAATTACTGTCGTAGATGATGTCCGTGCCATCCGTGAGTTCAGAAGCGTCAATTTTACAGTTTCGAAAAGATGGTCAATATCAATTATGACATCATCAGTGATGTCACAATTGACATTATCGGTTTTAAAATCACTGTCGTAGATGATGTCCGTGCCATCCGTGAGTTCAGAAGGGTCAATTTTACAGTTTTGAAAAGATGGTCGAAATCAATTATGACATCATCAGTGATGTCACAATTGACATTATCGGTTTTAAAATCACTGTCGTAGATGATGTCCGTGCCATCCGTGAGTTCAGAAGGGTCAATTTTACAGTTTTGAAAAGATGGTTGAAATCAATTATGACATCATCAGTGATGTCACAATTGACATTATCGGTTTTAGAATTACTGTCGTAGATGATGTCCCTGCCATCCGTGAATTCAGAAGCGTCAATTTTACAGTTTTGAAAAGATGGTCGAAATCAATTATGACATCATCAGTGATGTCACAATTGACATTATCGGTTTTAAAATTACTGTCTTAGATGATGTCCAGGCCATCCGTGAGTTCAGAAGCGTCAATTTTACAGTTTTGAAAAGATGGTCGAAATCAATTATGACATCATCAGTGATGTCACAATTGACATTATCGGTTTTAAAATTACTGTCGTAGATGATGTCCAAGCCATCCGTGAGTTCAGAAGTGTCAATTTTACAGTTTCGAAAAAAAGGTCAAAATCAATTATGACATCATCAGTGATGTCACAATTGACATTATCGGTTTAAAAATTACTGTCGTAGATGATGTCCGTGCCATCCGTGAGTTCAGAAGCGTCAATTTTACAGTTTCGAAAAGATGGTCAATATCAATTATGACATCATCAGTGATGTCACAATTGACATTATCGGTTTTAAAATCACTGTCGTAGATGATGTCCGTGCCATCCGTGAGTTCAGAAGGGTCAATTTTACAGTTTTGAAAAGATGGTTGAAATCAATTATGACATCATCAGTGATGTCACAATTGACATTATCGGTATTAAAATTACTGTCGTAGATGATGTCCGTGCCATCCGTGAGTTAAGAAGCGTCAATTTTACAGTTTTGAAAAGATGGTCGAAATCAATTATGACATCATCAGTGATGTCACAATTGACATTATCGGTATTAAAATTACTGTCTTAGATGATGTCCGTGCCATCCGTGAGTTCAGAATCGTCAAATTTACAGTTTCGAAAAGATGGTCGAAATCAATTATGACATCATCAGTGATGTCACAATTGACATTATCGGTTTTAAAATTACTGTCGTAGATGATGTCCGTGCCATCCGTGAGTTCAGAAGCGTCAATTTTACAGTTTCGAAAAGATGGTCAATATCAATTATGACATCATCAGTGATGTCACAATTGACATTATCGGTATTAAAATTACTGTCGTAGATGATGTCCGTGCCATCCGTGAGTTCAGAAGCGTCAATTTTACAGTTTCGAAAAGATGGTCAATATCAATTATGACATCATCAGTGATGTCACAATTGACATTATCGGTTTTAAAATCACTGTCGTAGATGATGTCCGTGCCATCCGTGAGTTCAGAAGGGTCAATTTTACAGTTTTGAAAAGATGGTCGAAATCAATTATGACATCATCAGTGATGTCACAATTGACATTATCGGTTTTAAAATCACTGTCGTAGATGATGTCCGTGCCATCCGTGAGTTCAGAAGGGTCAATTTTACAGTTTTGAAAAGATGGTTGAAATCAATTATGACATCATCAGTGATGTCACAATTGACATTATCGGTTTTAGAATTACTGTCGTAGATGATGTCCCTGCCATCCGTGAATTCAGAAGCGTCAATTTTACAGTTTTGAAAAGATGGTCGAAATCAATTATGACATCATCAGTGATGTCACAATTGACATTATCGGTTTTAAAATTACTGTCTTAGATGATGTCCAGGCCATCCGTGAGTTCAGAAGCGTCAATTTTACAGTTTTGAAAAGATGGTCGAAATCAATTATGACATCATCAGTGATGTCACAATTGACATTATCGGTTTTAAAATTACTGTCGTAGATGATGTCCAAGCCATCCGTGAGTTCAGAAGTGTCAATTTTACAGTTTCGAAAAAAAGGTCAAAATCAATTATGACATCATCAGTGATGTCACAATTGACATTATCGGTTTAAAAATTACTGTCGTAGATGATGTCCGTGCCATCCGTGAGTTCAGAAGCGTCAATTTTACAGTTTCGAAAAGATGGTCAATATCAATTATGACATCATCAGTGATGTCACAATTGACATTATCGGTTTTAAAATCACTGTCGTAGATGATGTCCGTGCCATCCGTGAGTTCAGAAGGGTCAATTTTACAGTTTTGAAAAGATGGTTGAAATCAATTATGACATCATCAGTGATGTCACAATTGACATTATCGGTTTTAGAATTACTGTCGTAGATGATGTCCCTGCCATCCGTGAATTCAGAAGCGTCAATTTTACAGTTTTGAAAAGATGGTCGAAATCAATTATGACATCATCAGTGATGTCACAATTGACATTATCGGTTTTAAAATTACTGTCTTAGATGATGTCCAGGCCATCCGTGAGTTCAGAAGCGTCAATTTTACAGTTTTGAAAAGATGGTCGAAATCAATTATGACATCATCAGTGATGCCACAATTGACATTATCGGTTTTAAAATTACTGTCGTAGATGATGTCCGTGCCATCCGTGAGTTAAGAAGCGTCAATTTTACAGTTTTGAAAAGATGGTCGAAATCAATTATGACATCATCAGTGATGTCACAATTGACATTATCGGTATTAAAATTACTGTCGTAGATGATGTCCGTGCCATCCGTGAGTTCAGAAGCGTCAATTTTACAGTTTCGAAAAGATGGTCAAAATAAATTATGACATCATCAGTGATGTCACAATTGACATTATCGGTTTTAAAATCACTGTCGTAGATGATGTCCGTGCCATCCGTGAGTTCAGAAGCGTCAATTTTACAGTTTTGAAAAGATGGTTGAAATCAATTATGACATCATCAGTGATGTCACAATTGACATTATCAGTTTTAGAATTACTGTCGTAGATGATGTCCGTGCCATCCGTGATTTCAGAAGCGTCAATTTTACAGTTTTGAAAAGATGGTCGAAATCAATTATGACATCATCAGTGATGTCACAATTGACATTATCGGTTTTAAAATTACTGTCTTAGATGATGTCCGTGCCATCCGTGAGTTCAGAAGCGTCAATTTTACAGTTTTGAAAAGATGGTCGAAATCAATTATGACATCATCAGTGATGTCACAATTGACATTATCGGTTTTAAAATTACTGTCGTAGATGATGTCCGTGCCATTCGTGAGTTCAGAAGCGTCAATTTTACAGTTTTGAAAAGATGTCGAAATCAATTATGACATCATCAGTGATGTCACAATTTACATTATCGGTTTTAAAATTACTGTCGTAAATGTATCCAAGCCATCCGTGAGTTCAGAAGTGTCAATTTTACAGTTTCGAAAAAAAGGTCAAAATCAATTATGACATCATCAGTGATGTCACAATTGACATTATCGGTTTAAAAATTACTGTCGTAGATGATGTCCGTGCCATCCGTGAGTTCAGAAGCGTCAATTTTACAGTTTCGAAAAGATGGTCAATATCAATTATGACATCATCAGTGATGTCACAATTGACATTATCGGTTTTAAAATCACTGTCGTAGATGATGTCCGTGCCATCCGTGAGTTCAGAAGGGTCAATTTTACAGTTTTGAAAAGATGGTCGAAATCAATTATGACATCATCAGTGATGTCACAATTGACATTATCGGTTTTAAAATTACTGTCGTAGATGATGTCCGTGCCATCCGTGAGTTAAGAAGCGTCAATTTTACAGTTTTGAAAAGATGGTCGAAATCACTTATGACATCATCAGTGATGTCACAATTGACATTATCGGTTTTAAAATCACTGTCGTAGATGATGTCCGTGCCATCCGTGATTTCAGAAGCGTCAATTTTACAGTTTTGAAAAGATGGTCGAAATCAATTATGACATCATCAGTGATGTCTCAATTGACATTATCGGTTTTAAAATTACTGTCGTAGATGATGCCCGTGCCATCCGTGAGTTCAGAAGCGTCAATTTTACAGTTTTGAAAAGATGCTTGAAATCAATTATGACATCATCAGTGATGTCACAATTGACATTATCGGTTTTAGAATTACTGTCGTAAATGATGTCCGTGCCATCCGTGAGTTCAGAAGCGTCAATTTTACAGTTTCAAAAAGATGTTTAAAATCAATTATGACATCATCAGTGATGTCACAATTGACATTATCGGTTTTAAAATTACTGTCGTAGATGATGTCCGTTCCATCCGTGAGTTCAGACGCGTCAATTTTACAGTTTTGAAAAGATGGTCGAAATCAATTATGACATCATCAGTGATGTCACAATTGACATTATCGGTTTTAAAATTACTGTCGTAGATGATATCCGTGCCATCCGTGAGTTCAGAATCATCAAATTTACAGTTTCGAAAAGATGGTCGAAATCAATTATGACATCATCAGTGATGTCACAATTGACATTATCGGTTTTAAAATTACTGTCGTAGATGATGTCCAAGCCATCCGTGAGTTCAGAAGTGTCAATTTTACAGTTTCGAAAAAAAGGTCAAAATCAATTATGACATCATCAGTGATGTCACAATTGACATTATCGGTTTTAAAATTACTGTCTTAGATGATGTCCGTGCCATCCGTGAGTTCAGAAGCGTCAATTTTACAGTTTTGAAAAGATGGTCGAAATCAATTATGACATCATCAGTGATGTCACAATTGACATTATCGGTTTTAAAATTACTGTCGTAGATGATGTCCGTGCCATTCGTGAGTTCAGAAGCGTCAATTTTACAGTTTTGAAAAGATGTCGAAATCAATTATGACATCATCAGTGATGTCACAATTGACATTATCGGTTTTAAAATTACTGTCTTAGATGATGTCCGTGCCATCCGTGAGTTCAGAATCGTCAAATTTACAGTTTCGAAAAGATGGTCGAAATCAATTATGACATCATCAGTGATGTCACAATTGACATTATCGGTTTTAAAATTACTGTCGTAGATGATGTCCGTGCCATTCGTGAGTTCAGAAGCGTCAATTTTACAGTTTTGAAAAGATGTCGAAATCAATTATGACATCATCAGTGATGTCACAATTGACATTATCGGTTTTAAAATTACTGTCTTAGATGATGTCCATGCCATCCGTGAGTTCAGAATCGTCAAATTTACAGTTTTGAAAAGATGGTCGAAATCAATTATGACATCATCAGTGATGTCACAATTGACATTATCGGTTTTAAAATTACTGTCGTAGATGATGTCCAAGCCATCCGTGAGTTCAGAAGTGTCAATTTTACAGTTTCGAAAAAAAGGTCAAAATCAATTATGACATCATCAGTGATGTCACAATTGACATTATCGGTTTTAAAATAACTGTCTTAGATGATGTCCGTGCCATCCGTGAGTTCAGAAGCGTCAATTTTACAGTTTTGAAAAGATGGTCGAAATCAATTATGACATCATCAGTGATGTCACAATTGACATTATCGGTTTTAAAATTACTGTCGTAGATGATGTCCGTGCCATTCGTGAGTTCAGAAGCGTCAATTTTACAGTTTTGAAAAGATGTCGAAATCAATTATGACATCATTAGTGATGTCACAATTGACATTATCGGTTTTAAAATTACTGTCTTAGATGATGTCCGTGCCATCCGTGAGTTCAGAATCGTCAAATTTACAGTTTCGAAAAGATGGTCGAAATCAATTATGACATCATCAGTGATGTCACAATTGACATTATCGGTTTTAAAATTACTGTCGTAGATGATGTCCGTGCCATTCGTGAGTTCAGAAGCGTCAATTTTACAGTTTTGAAAAGATGTCGAAATCAATTATGACATCATCAGTGATGTCACAATTGACATTATCGGTTTTAAAATTACTGTCTTAGATGATGTCCATGCCATCCGTGAGTTCAGAATCGTCAAATTTACAGTTTCGAAAAGATGGTCGAAATCAATTATGACATCATCAGTGATGTCACAATTGACATTATCGGTTTTAAAATTACTGTCGTAGATGATGTCCAAGCCATCCGTGAGTTCAGAAGTGTCAATTTTACAGTTTCGAAAAAAAGGTCAAAATCAATTATGACATCATCAGTGATGTCACAATTGACATTATCGGTTTAAAAATTACTGTCGTAGATGATGTCCGTGCCATCCGTGAGTTCAGAAGCGTCAATTTTACAGTTTCGAAAAGATGGTCAATATCAATTATGACATCATCAGTGATGTCACAATTGACATTATCGGTATTAAAATTACTGTCGTAGATGATGTCCGTGCCATCCGTGAGTTCAGAAGCGTCAATTTTACAGTTTCGAAAAGATGGTCAATATCAATTATGACATCATCAGTGATGTCACAATTGACATTATCGGTTTTAAAATCACTGTCGTAGATGATGTCCGTGCCATCCGTGAGTTCAGAAGGGTCAATTTTACAGTTTTGAAAAGATGGTCGAAATCAATTATGACATCATCAGTGATGTCACAATTGACATTATCGGTTTTAAAATCACTGTCGTAGATGATGTCCAGGCCATCCGTGAGTTCAGAAGTGTCAATTTTACAGTTTTGAAAAGATGGTCGAAATCAATTATGACATCATCAGTGATGTCACAATTGACATTATCGGTTTTAAAATTACTGTCGTAGATGATGTCCAAGCCATCCGTGAGTTCAGAAGTGTCAATTTTACAGTTTAGAAAAAAAGGTCAAAATCAATTATGACATCATCAGTGATGTCACAATTGACATTATCGGTTTAAAAATTACTGTCGTAGATGATGTCCGTGCCATCCGTGAGTTCAGAAGCGTCAATTTTACAGTTTCGAAAAGATGGTCAATATCAATTATGACATCATCAGTGATGTCACAATTGACATTATCAGTTTTAAAATCACTGTCGTAGATGATGTCCGTGCCATCCGTGAGTTCAGAAGGGTCAATTTTACAGTTTTGAAAAGATGGTTGAAATCAATTATGACATCATCAGTGATGTCACAATTGACATTATCGGTATTAAAATTACTGTCGTACATGATGTCCGTGCCATCCGTGAGTTCAGAAGCGTCAATTTTACAGTTTCGAAAAGATGGTCAATATCAATTATGACATCATCAGTGATGTCACAATTGACATTATCGGTTTTAAAATCACTGTCGTAGATGATGTCCGTGCCATCCGTGAGTTCAGAAGGGTCAATTTTACAGTTTTGAAAAGATGGTCGAAATCAATTATGACATCATCAGTGATGTCACAATTGACATTATCGGTTTTAAAATCACTGTCGTAGATGATGTCCGTGCGATCCGTGAGTTCAGAAGCGTCAATTTTACAGTTTCGAAAAGATGGTCGAAATCAATTATGACATCATCAGTGATGTCACAATTGACATTATCGGTTTTAAAATTACTGTCGTAGATGATGTCCGTGCCATCCGTGAGTTCAGAAGGGTCAATTTTACAGTTTTGAAAAGATGGTTGAAATCAATTATGACATCATCAGTGATGTCACAATTGACATTATCGGTTTTAGAATTACTGTCGTAGATGATGTCCCTGCCATCCGTGAATTCAGAAGCGTCAATTTTGTAGTTTTGAAAAGATGGTCGAAATCAATTATGACATCATCAGTGATGTCACAATTGACATTATCGGTTTTAAAATTACTGTCTTAGATGATGTCCAGGCCATCCGTGAGTTCAGAAGCGTCAATTTTACAGTTTTGAAAAGATGGTCGAAATCAATTATGACATCATCAGTGATGTCACAATTGACATTATCGGTTTTAAAATTACTGTCGTAGATGATGTCCAAGCCATCCGTGAGTTCAGAAGTGTCAATTTTACAGTTTCGAAAAAAAGGTCAAAATCAATTATGACATCATCAGTGATGTCACAATTGACATTATCGGTTTAAAAATTACTGTCGTAGATGATGTCCGTGCCATCCGTGAGTTCAGAAGCGTCAATTTTACAGTTTCGAAAAGATGGTCAATATCAATTATGACATCATCAGTGATGTCACAATTGACATTATCGGTTTTAAAATCACTGTCGTAGATGATGTCCGTGCCATCCGTGAGTTCAGAAGGGTCAATTTTACAGTTTTGAAAAGATGGTTGAAATCAATTATGACATCATCAGTGATGTCACAATTGACATTATCGGTATTAAAATTACTGTCGTAGATGATGTCCGTGCCATCCGTGAGTTCAGAAGCGTCAATTTTACAGTTTCGAAAAGATGGTCAATATCAATTATGACATCATCAGTGATGTCACAATTGACATTATCGGTTTTAAAATCACTGTCGTAGATGATGTCCGTGCCATCCGTGAGTTCAGAAGGGTCAATTTTACAGTTTTGAAAAGATGGTCGAAATCAATTATGACATCATCAGTGATGTCACAATTGACATTATCGGTTTTAAAATCACTGTCGTAGATGATGTCCGTGCCATCCGTGAGTTCAGAAGCGTCAATTTTACAGTTTCGAAAAGATGGTCGAAATCAATTATGACATCATCAGTGATGTCACAATTGACATTATCGGTATTAAAATTACTGTCGTAGATGATGTCCGTGCCATCCGTGAGTTCAGAAGCGTCAATTTTACAGTTTCGAAAAGATGGTCAATATCAATTATGACATCATCAGTGATGTCACAATTGACATTATCGGTTTTAGAATTACTGTCGTAGATGATGTCCCTGCCATCCGTGAATTCAGAAGCGTCAATTTTACAGTTTTGAAAAGATGGTCGAAATCAATTATGACATCATCAGTGATGTCACAATTGACATTATCGGTTTTAAAATTACTGTCTTAGATGATGTCCAGGCCATCCGTGAGTTCAGAAGCGTCAATTTTACAGTTTTGAAAAGATGGTCGAAATCAATTATGACATCATCAGTGATGTCACAATTGACATTATCGGTTTTAAAATTACTGTCGTAGATGATGTCCGTGCCATCCGTGAGTTAAGAAGCGTCAATTTTACAGTTTTGAAAAGATGGTCGAAATCAATTATGACATCATCAGTGATGTCACAATTGACATTATCGGTATTAAAATTACTGTCTTAGATGATGTCCGTGCCATCCGTGAGTTCAGAATCGTCAAATTTACAGTTTCGAAAAGATGGTCGAAATCAATTATGACATCATCAGTGATGTCACAATTGACATTATCGGTTTTAAAATTACTGTCGTAGATGATGTCCGTGCCATCCGTGAGTTCAGAAGCGTCAATTTTACAGTTTCGAAAAGATGGTCAATATCAATTATGACATCATCAGTGATGTCACAATTGACATTATCGGTATTAAAATTACTGTCGTAGATGATGTCCGTGCCATCCGTGAGTTCAGAAGCGTCAATTTTACAGTTTCGAAAAGATGGTCAATATCAATTATGACATCATCAGTGATGTCACAATTGACATTATCGGTTTTAAAATCACTGTCGTAGATGATGTCCGTGCCATCCGTGAGTTCAGAAGGGTCAATTTTACAGTTTTGAAAAGATGGTCGAAATCAATTATGACATCATCAGTGATGTCACAATTGACATTATCGGTTTTAAAATCACTGTCGTAGATGATGTCCGTGCCATCCGTGAGTTCAGAAGGGTCAATTTTACAGTTTTGAAAAGATGGTTGAAATCAATTATGACATCATCAGTGATGTCACAATTGACATTATCGGTTTTAGAATTACTGTCGTAGATGATGTCCCTGCCATCCGTGAATTCAGAAGCGTCAATTTTACAGTTTTGAAAAGATGGTCGAAATCAATTATGACATCATCAGTGATGTCACAATTGACATTATCGGTTTTAAAATTACTGTCTTAGATGATGTCCAGGCCATCCGTGAGTTCAGAAGCGTCAATTTTACAGTTTTGAAAAGATGGTCGAAATCAATTATGACATCATCAGTGATGTCACAATTGACATTATCGGTTTTAAAATTACTGTCGTAGATGATGTCCAAGCCATCCGTGAGTTCAGAAGTGTCAATTTTACAGTTTCGAAAAAAAGGTCAAAATCAATTATGACATCATCAGTGATGTCACAATTGACATTATCGGTTTAAAAATTACTGTCGTAGATGATGTCCGTGCCATCCGTAAGTTCAGAAGCGTCAATTTTACAGTTTCGAAAAGATGGTCAATATCAATTATGACATCATCAGTGATGTCACAATTGACATTATCGGTTTTAAAATCACTGTCGTAGATGATGTCCGTGCCATCCGTGAGTTCAGAAGGGTCAATTTTACAGTTTTGAAAAGATGGTTGAAATCAATTATGACATCATCAGTGATGTCACAATTGACATTATCGGTATTAAAATTACTGTCGTAGATGATGTCCGTGCCATCCGTGAGTTCAGAAGCGTCAATTTTACAGTTTTGAAAAGATGGTCGAAATCAATTATGACATCATCAGTGATGTCACAATTGACATTATCGGTTTTAAAATTACTGTCGTAGATGATGTCCGTGCCATCCGTGAGTTAAGAAGCGTCAATTTTACAGTTTTGAAAAGATGGTCGAAATCAATTATGACATCATCAGTGATGTCACAATTGACATTATCGGTATTAAAATTACTGTCTTAGATGATGTCCGTGCCATCCGTGAGTTCAGAATCGTCAAATTTACAGTTTCGAAAAGATGGTCGAAATCAATTATGACATCATCAGTGATGTCACAATTGACATTATCGGTTTTAAAATTACTGTCGTAGATGATGTCCGTGCCATCCGTGAGTTCAGAAGCGTCAATTTTACAGTTTCGAAAAGATGGTCAATATCAATTATGACATCATCAGTGATGTCACAATTGACATTATCGGTATTAAAATTACTGTCGTAGATGATGTCCGTGCCATCCGTGAGTTCAGAAGCGTCAATTTTACAGTTTCGAAAAGATGGTCAATATCAATTATGACATCATCAGTGATGTCACAATTGACATTATCGGTTTTAAAATCACTGTCGTAGATGATGTCCGTGCCATCCGTGAGTTCAGAAGGGTCAATTTTACAGTTTTGAAAAGATGGTCGAAATCAATTATGACATCATCAGTGATGTCACAATTGACATTATCGGTTTTAAAATCACTGTCGTAGATGATGTCCGTGCCATCCGTGAGTTCAGAAGGGTCAATTTTACAGTTTTGAAAAGATGGTTGAAATCAATTATGACATCATCAGTGATGTCACAATTGACATTATCGGTTTTAGAATTACTGTCGTAGATGATGTCCCTGCCATCCGTGAATTCAGAAGCGTCAATTTTACAGTTTTGAAAAGATGGTCGAAATCAATTATGACATCATCAGTGATGTCACAATTGACATTATCGGTTTTAAAATTACTGTCTTAGATGATGTCCAGGCCATCCGTGAGTTCAGAAGCGTCAATTTTACAGTTTTGAAAAGATGGTCGAAATCAATTATGACATCATCAGTGATGTCACAATTGACATTATCGGTTTTAAAATTAGTGTCGTAGATGATGTCCAAGCCATCCGTGAGTTCAGAAGTGTCAATTTTACAGTTTCGAAAAAAAGGTCAAAATCAATTATGACATCATCAGTGATGTCACAATTGACATTATCGGTTTAAAAATTACTGTCGTAGATGATGTCCGTGCCATCCGTGAGTTCAGAAGCGTCAATTTTACAGTTTCGAAAAGATGGTCAATATCAATTATGACATCATCAGTGATGTCACAATTGACATTATCGGTTTTAAAATCACTGTCGTAGATGATGTCCGTGCCATCCGTGAGTTCAGAAGGGTCAATTTTACAGTTTTGAAAAGATGGTTGAAATCAATTATGACATCATCAGTGATGTCACAATTGACATTATCGGTATTAAAATTACTGTCGTAGATGATGTCCGTGCCATCCGTGAGTTCAGAAGCGTCAATTTTACAGTTTCGAAAAGATGGTCAATATCAATTATGACATCATCAGTGATGTTACAATTGACATTATCGGTTTTAAAATCACTGTCGTAGATGATGTCCGTGCCATCCGTGAGTTCAGAAGGGTCAATTTTACAGTTTTGAAAAGATGGTCGAAATCAATTATGACATCATCAGTGATGTCACAATTGACATTATCGGTTTTAAAATCACTGTCGTAGATGATGTCCGTGCGATCCGTGAGTTCAGAAGCGTCAATTTTACAGTTTCGAAAAGATGGTCGAAATCAATTATGACATCATCAGTGATGTCACAATTGACATTATCGGTTTTAAAATTACTGTCGTAGATGATGTCCGTGCCATCCGTGAGTTCAGAAGGGTCAATTTTACAGTTTTGAAAAGATGGTTGAAATCAATTATGACATCATCAGTGATGTCACAATTGACATTATCGGTTTTAGAATTACTGTCGTAGATGATGTCCCTGCCATCCGTGAATTCAGAAGCGTCAATTTTACAGTTTTGAAAAGATGGTCGAAATCAATTATGACATCATCAGTGATGTCACAATTGACATTATCGGTTTTAAAATTACTGTCTTAGATGATGTCCAGGCCATCCGTGAGTTCAGAAGCGTCAATTTTACAGTTTTGAAAAGATGGTCGAAATCAATTATGACATCATCAGTGATGTCACAATTGACATTATCGGTTTTAAAATTACTGTCGTAGATGATGTCCAAGCCATCCGTGAGTTCAGAAGTGTCAATTTTACAGTTTCGAAAAAAAGGTCAAAATCAATTATGACATCATCAGTGATGTCACAATTGACATTATCGGTTTAAAAATTACTGTCGTAGATGATGTCCGTGCCATCCGTGAGTTCAGAAGCGTCAATTTTACAGTTTCGAAAAGATGGTCAATATCAATTATGACATCATCAGTGATGTCACAATTGACATTATCGGTTTTAAAATCACTGTCGTAGATGATGTCCGTGCCATCCGTTAGTTCAGAAGGGTCAATTTTACAGTTTTGAAAAGATGGTTGAAATCAATTATGACATCATCAGTGATGTCACAATTGACATTATCGGTATTAAAATTACTGTCGTAGATGATGTCCGTGCCATCCGTGAGTTCAGAAGCGTCAATTTTACAGTTTCGAAAAGATGGTCAATATCAATTATGACATCATCAGTGATGTCACAATTGACATTATCGGTTTTAAAATCACTGTCGTAGATGATGTCCGTGCCATCCGTGAGTTCAGAAGGGTCAATTTTACAGTTTTGAAAAGATGGTCGAAATCAATTATGACATCATCAGTGATGTCACAATTGACATTATCGGTTTTAAAATCACTGTCGTAGATGATGTCCGTGCCACCCGTGAGTTCAGAAGCGTCAATTTTACAGTTTCGAAAAGATGGTCGAAATCAATTATGACATCATCAGTGATGTCACAATTGACATTATCGGTTTTAAAATTACTGTCGTAGATGATGTCCGTGCCATTCGTGAGTTCAGAAGCGTCAATTTTACAGTTTTGAAAAGATGTCGAAATCAATTATGACATCATCAGTGATGTCACAATTGACATTATTGGTTTTAAAATTACTGTCTTAGATGATGTCCGTGCCATCCGTGAGTTCAGAATCGTCAAATTTACAGTTTCGAAAAGATTGTCGAAATCAATTATGACATCATCAGTGATGTCACAATTGACATTATCGGTTTTAAAATTACTGTCGTAGATGATGTCCAAGCCATCCGTGAGTTCAGAAGTGTCAATTTTACAGTTTCGAAAAAAAGGTCAAAATCAATTATGACATCATCAGTGATGTCACAATTGACATTATCGGTTTAAAAATTACTGTCGTAGATAATGTCCGTGCCATCCGTGAGTTCAGAAGCGTCAATTTTACAGTTTCGAAAAGATGGTCAATATCAATTATGACATCATCAGTGATGTCACAATTGACATTATCGGTTTTAAAATCACTGTCGTAGATGATGTCCGTGCCATCCGTGAGTTCAGAAGGGTCAATTTTACAGTTTTGAAAAGATGGTTGAAATCAATTATGACATCATCAGTGATGTCACAATTGACATTATCGGTATTAAAATTACTGTCGTAGATGATGTCCGTGCCATCCGTGAGTTCAGAAGCGTCAATTTTACAGTTTCGAAAAGATGGTCAATATCAATTATGACATCATCAGTGATGTCACAATTGACATTATCGGATTTAAAATCACTGTCGTAGATGATGTCCGTGCCATCCGTGAGTTCAGAAGGGTCAATTTTACAGTTTTGAAAAGATGGTCGAAATCAATTATGACATCATCAGTGATGTCACAATTGACATTATCGGTTTTAAAATCACTGTCGTAGATGATGTCCGTGCCATCCGTGAGTTCAGAAGGGTCAATTTTACAGTTTTGAAAAGATGGTTGAAATCAATTATGACATCATCAGTGATGTCACAATTGACATTATCGGTTTTAGAATTACTGTCGTAGATGATGTCCCTGCCATCCGTGAATTCAGAAGCGTCAATTTTACAGTTTTGAAAAGATGGTCGAAATCAATTATGACATCATCAGTGATGTCACAATTGACATTATCGGTTTTAAAATTACTGTCTTAGATGATGTCCAGGCCATCCGTGAGTTCAGAAGCGTCAATTTTACAGTTTTGAAAAGATGGTCGAAATCAATTATGACATCATCAGTGATGTCACAATTGACATTATCGGTTTTAAAATTACTGTCGTAGATGATGTCCAAGCCATCTGTGAGTTCAGAAGTGTCAATTTTACAGTTTCGAAAAAAAGGTCAAAATCAATTATGACATCATCAGTGATGTCACAATTGACATTATCGGTTTAAAAATTACTGTCGTAGATGATGTCCGTGCCATCCGTGAGTTCAGAAGCGTCAATTTTACAGTTTCGAAAAGATGGTCAATATCAATTATGACATCATCAGTGATGTCACAATTGACATTATCGGTTTTAAAATCACTGTCGTAGATGATGTCCGTACCATCCGTGAGTTCAGAAGGGTCAATTTTACAGTTTTGAAAAGATGGTTGAAATCAATTATGACATCATCAGTGATGTCACAATTGACATTATCGGTATTAAAATTACTGTCGTAGATGATGTCCGTGCCATCCGTGAGTTCAGAAGCGTCAATTTTACAGTTTCGAAAAGATGGTCAATATCAATTATGACATCATCAGTGATGTCACAATTGACATTATCGGTTTAAAAATTACTGTCGTAGATGATGTCCGTGCCATCCGTGAGTTCAGAAGCGTCAATTTTACAGTTTCGAAAAGATGGTCAATATCAATTATGACATCATCAGTGATGTCACAATTGACATTATCGGTTTTAAAATCACTGTCGTAGATGATGTCCGTGCCATTCGTGAGTTCAGAAGAGTCAATTTTACAGTTTTGAAAAGATGGTCGAAATCAATTATGACATCATCAGTGATGTCACAATTGACATTATCGGTTTTAAAATTACTGTCTTAGATGATGTCCGTGCCATCCGTGTTTTCAGAAGCGTCAATTTTACAGTTTTGAAAAGATGGTCGAAATCAATTATGACATCATCAGTGATGTCACAATTGACATTATCGGTTTTAAAATTACTGTCTTAGATGATGTCCAGGCCAACCGTGAGTTCAGAAGCGTCAATTTTACAGTTTTGAAAAGATGGTCGAAATCAATTATGACATCATCAGTGATGTCACAATTGACATTATCGGTTTTAAAATTACTGTCGTAGATTATGTCCAAGCCATCCGTGAGTTCAGAAGTGTCAATTTTACAGTTTCGAAAAAAAGGTCAAAATCAATTATGACATCATCAGTGATGTCACAATTGACATTATCGGTTTAAAAATTACTGTCGTAGATGATGTCCGTGCCATCCGTGAGTTCAGAAGCGTCAATTTTACAGTTTCGAAAAGATGGTCAATATCAATTATGACATCATCAGTGATGTCACAATTGACATTATCGGTTTTAAAATCACTGTCGTAGATGATGTCCGTGCCATCCGTGAGTTCAGAAGGGTCAATTTTACAGTTTTGAAAAGATGGTTGAAATCAATTATGACATCATCAGTGATGTCACAATTGACATTATCGGTATTAAAATTACTGTCGTAGATGATGTCCGTGCCATCCGTGAGTTCAGAAGCGTCAATTTTACAGTTTCGAAAAGATGGTCAATATCAATTATGACATCATCAGTGATGTCACAATTGACATTATCGGTTTTAAAATCACTGTCGTAGATGATGTCCGTGCCATCCGTGAGTTCAGAAGGGTCAATTTTACAGTTTTGAAAAGATGGTCGAAATCAATTATGACATCATCAGTGATGTCACAATTGACATTATCGGTTTTAAAATCACTGTCGTAGATGATGTCCGTGCCATCCGTGAGTTCAGAAGCGTCAATTTTACAGTTTCGAAAAGATGGTCGAAATCAATTATGACATCATCAGTGATGTCACAATTGACATTATCGGTTTTAAAATCACTGTCTTAGATGATGTCCAGGCCATCCGTGAGTTCAGAAGCGTCAATTTTACAGTTTTGAAAAGATGGTCGAAATCAATTATGACATCATCAGTGATGTCACAATTGACATTATCGGTTTTAAAATCACTGTCGTAGATGATGTCCGTGCCATCCGTGAGTTCAGAAGCGTCAATTTTACAGTTTCGAAAAGATGGTCGAAATCAATTATGACATCATCAGTGATGTCACAATTGACATTATCGGTTTTAAAATTACTGTCGTAGATGATGTCCGTGCCATTCGTGAGTTCAGAAGCGTCAATTTTACAGTTTTGAAAAGATGTCGAAATCAATTATGACATCATCAGTGATGTCACAATTGACATTATCGGTTTTAAAATTACTGTCTTAGATGATGTCCGTGCCATCCGTGAGTTCAGAATCGTCAAATTTACAGTTTCGAAAAGATGGTCGAAATCAATTATGACATCATCAGTGATGTCACAATTGACATTATCGGTTTTAAAATTACTGTCGTAGATGATGTCCAAGCCATCCGTGAGTTCAGAAGTGTCAATTTTACAGTTTCGAAAAAAAGGTCAAAATCAATTATGACATCATCAGTGATGTCACAATTGACATTTTCGGTTTAAAAATTACTGTCGTAGATGATGTCCGTGCCATCCGTGAGTTCAGAAGCGTCAATTTTACAGTTTCGAAAAGATGGTCAATATCAATTATGACATCATCAGTGATGTCACAATTGACATTATCGGTTTTAAAATCACTGTCGTAGATGATGTCCGTGCCATCCGTGAGTTCAGAAGGGTCAATTTTACAGTTTTGAAAAGATGGTTGAAATCAATTATGACATCATCAGTGATGTCACAATTGACATTATCGGTATTAAAATTACTGTCGTAGATGATGTCCGTGCCATCCGTGAGTTCAGAAGCGTCAATTTTACAGTTTCGAAAAGATGGTCAATATCAATTATGACATCATCAGTGATGTCACAATTGACATTATCGGTTTTAAAATCACTGTCGTAGATGATGTCCGTGCCATCCGTGAGTTCAGAAGGGTCAATTTTACAGTTTTGAAAAGATGGTCTAATTCAATTATGACATCATCAGTGATGTCACAATTGACATTATCGGTTTTAAAATCACTGTCGTAGATGATGTCCGTGCCATCCGTGAGTTCAGAAGGGTCAATTTTACAGTTTTGAAAAGATGGTTGAAATCAATTATGACATCATCAGTGATGTCACAATTGACATTATCGGTTTTAGAATTACTGTCGTAGATGATGTCCCTGCCATCCGTGAATTCAGAAGCGTCAATTTTACAGTTTTGAAAAGATGGTCGAAATCAATTATGACATCATCAGTGATGTCACAATTGACATTATCGGTTTTAAAATTACTGTCTTAGATGATGTCCAGGCCATCCGTGAGTTCAGAAGCGTCAATTTTACAGTTTTGAAAAGATGGTCGAAATCAATTATGACATCATCAGTGATGTCACAATTGACATTATCGGTTTTAAAATTACTGTCGTAGATGATGTCCAAGCCATCCGTGAGTTCAGAAGTGTCAATTTTACAGTTTCGAAAAAAAGGTCAAAATCAATTATGACATCATCAGTGATGTCACAATTGACATTATCGGTTTAAAAATTACTGTCGTAGATGATGTCCGTGCCATCCGTGAGTTCAGAAGCGTCAATTTTACAGTTTCGAAAAGATGGTCAATATCAATTATGACATCATCAGTGATGTCACAATTGACATTATCGGTTTTAAAATCACTGTCGTAGATGATGTCCGTGCCATCCGTGAGTTCAGAAGGGTCAATTTTACAGTTTTGAAAAGATGGTTGAAATCAATTATGACATCATCAGTGATGTCACAATTGACATTATCGGTATTAAAATTACTGTCGTAGATGATGTCCGTGCCATCCGTGAGTTCAGAAGCGTCAATTTTACAGTTTCGAAAAGATGGTCAATATCAATTATGACATCATCAGTGATGTCACAATTGACATTATCGGTTTTAAAATCACTGTCGTAGATGATGTCCGTGCCATCCGTGAGTTCAGAAGGGTCAATTTTACAGTTTTGAAAAGATGGTCGAAATCAATTATGACATCATCAGTGATGTCACAATTGACATTATCGGTTTTAAAATCACTGTCGTAGATGATGTCCGTGCCATCCGTGAGTTCAGAAGGGTCAATTTTACAGTTTTGAAAAGATGGTTGAAATCAATTATGACATCATCAGTGATGTCACAATTGACATTATCGGTTTTAGAATTACTGTCGTAGATGATGTCCCTGCCATCCGTGAATTCAGAAGCGTCAATTTTACAGTTTTGAAAAGATGGTCGAAATCAATTATGACATCATCAGTGATGTCACAATTGACATTATCGGTTTTTAAATTACTGTCTTAGATGATGTCCAGGCCATCCGTGAGTTCAGAAGCGTCAATTTTACAGTTTTGAAAAGATGGTCGAAATCAATTATGACATCATCAGTGATGTCACAATTGACATTATCGGTTTTAAAATTACTGTCGTAGATGATGTCCGTGCCATCCGTGAGTTAAGAAGCGTCAATTTTACAGTTTTGAAAAGATGGTCGAAATCAATTATGACATCATCAGTGATGTCACAATTGACATTATCGGTATTAAAATTACTGTCGTAGATGATGTCCGTGCCATCCGTGAGTTCAGAAGCGTAAATTTTACAGTTTCGAAAAGATGTTCGAAATCAATTATGACATCATCAGTGATGTCACAATTGACATTATCGGTTTTAAAATTACTGTCTTAGATGATGTCCGTGCCATCCGTGAGTTCAGAAGCGTCAATTTTACAGTTTTGAAAAGATGGTCGAAATCAATTATGACATCATCAGTGATGTCACAATTGACATTATCAGTTTTAAAATTACTGTCGTAGATGATGTCCGTGCCATCCGTGAGTTCAGAAGCGTCAATTTTACAGTTTTGAAAAGATGGTCGAAATCAATTATGACATCATCAGTGATGTCACAATTGACATTATCGGTTTTAAAATTACTGTCTTAGATGATGTCCGTGCCATCCGTGAGTTCAGAATCGTCAAATTTACAGTTTCGAAAAGATGGTCGAAATCAATTATGACATCATCAGTGATGTCACAATTGACATTATCGGTTTTAAAATTACTGTCGTAGATGATGTCCAAGCCATCCGTGAGTTCAGAAGTGTCAATTTTACAGTTTCGAAAAAAGGTCAAAATCAATTATGACATCATCAGTGATGTCACAATTGACATTATCGTTTTAAAAATTACTGTCTTAGATGATGTCCGTGCCATCCGTGAGTTCAGAAGCGTCAATTTTACAGTTTCTAAAAGATGGTCAAAATCAATTATGACATCATCAGTGATGTCACAATTGACATTATCGGTTTTAAAATCACTGTCGTAGATGATGTCCGTGCCATCCGTGAGTTCAGAAGCGTCAATTTTACAGTTTTGAAAAGATGGTTGAAATCAATTATGACATCATCAGTGATGTCACAATTGACATTATCAGTTTTAGAATTACTGTCGTAGATGATGTCCGTGCCATCCGTGATTTCAGAAGCGTCAATTTTACAGTTTTGAAAAGATGGTCGAAATCAATTATGACATCATCAGTGATGTCACAATTGACATTATCGGTTTTAAAATTACTGTCGTAGATGATGTCCGTGCCATTCGTGAGTTCAGAAGCGTCAATTTTACAGTTTTGAAAAGATGTCGAAATCAATTATGACATCATCAGTGATGTCACAATTGACATTATCGGTTTTAAAATTACTGTCTTAGATGATGTCCGTGCCATCCGTGAGTTCAGAATCGTCAAATTTACAGTTTCGAAAAGATGGTCGAAATCAATTATGACATCATCAGTGATGTCACAATTGACATTATCGGTTTTAAAATTACTGTCGTAGATGATGTCCAAGCCATCCGTGAGTTCAGAAGTGTCAATTTTACAGTTTCGAAAAAAAGGTCAAAATCAATTATGACATCATCAGTGATGTCACAATTGACATTTTCGGTTTAAAAATTACTGTCGTAGATGATGTCCGTGCCATCCGTGAGTTCAGAAGCGTCAATTTTACAGTTTCGAAAAGATGGTCAATATCAATTATGACATCATCAGTGATGTCACAATTGACATTATCGGTTTTAAAATCACTGTCGTAGATGATGTCCGTGCCATCCGTGAGTTCAGAAGGGTCAATTTTACAGTTTTGAAAAGATGGTTGAAATCAATTATGACATCATCAGTGATGTCACAATTGACATTATCGGTATTAAAATTACTGTCGTAGATGATGTCCGTGCCATCCGTGAGTTCAGAAGCGTCAATTTTACAGTTTCGAAAAGATGGTCAATATCAATTATGACATCATCAGTGATGTCACAATTGACATTATCGGTTTTAAAATCACTGTCGTAGATGATGTCCGTGCCATCCGTGAGTTCAGAAGGGTCAATTTTACAGTTTTGAAAAGATGGTCTAAATCAATTATGACATCATCAGTGATGTCACAATTGACATTATCGGTTTTAAAATCACTGTCGTAGATGATGTCCGTGCCATCCGTGAGTTCAGAAGGGTCAATTTTACAGTTTTGAAAAGATGGTTGAAATCAATTATGACATCATCAGTGATGTCACAATTGACATTATCGGTTTTAGAATTACTGTCGTAGATGATGTCCCTGCCATCCGTGAATTCAGAAGCGTCAATTTTACAGTTTTGAAAAGATGGTCGAAATCAATTATGACATCATCAGTGATGTCACAATTGACATTATCGGTTTTAAAATTACTGTCTTAGATGATGTCCAGGCCATCCGTGAGTTCAGAAGCGTCAATTTTACAGTTTTGAAAAGATGGTCGAAATCAATTATGACATCATCAGTGATGTCACAATTGACATTATCGGTTTTAAAATTACTGTCGTAGATGATGTCCAAGCCATCCGTGAGTTCAGAAGTGTCAATTTTACAGTTTCGAAAAAAAGGTCAAAATCAATTATGACATCATCAGTGATGTCACAATTGACATTATCGGTTTAAAAATTACTGTCGTAGATGATGTCCGTGCCATCCGTGAGTTCAGAAGCGTCAATTTTACAGTTTCGAAAAGATGGTCAATATCAATTATGACATCATCAGTGATGTCACAATTGACATTATCGGTTTTAAAATCACTGTCGTAGATGATGTCCGTGCCATCCGTGAGTTCAGAAGGGTCAATTTTACAGTTTTGAAAAGATGGTTGAAATCAATTATGACATCATCAGTGATGTCACAATTGACATTATCGGTATTAAAATTACTGTCGTAGATGATGTCCGTGCCATCCGTGAGTTCAGAAGCGTCAATTTTACAGTTTCGAAAAGATGGTCAATATCAATTATGACATCATCAGTGATGTCACAATTGACATTATCGGTTTTAAAATCACTGTCGTAGATGATGTCCGTGCCATCCGTGAGTTCAGAAGGGTCAATTTTACAGTTTTGAAAAGATGGTCGAAATCAATTATGACATCATCAGTGATGTCACAATTGACATTATCGGTTTTAAAATCACTGTCGTAGATGATGTCCGTGCCATCCGTGAGTTCAGAAGGGTCAATTTTACAGTTTTGAAAAGATGGTTGAAATCAATTATGACATCATCAGTGATGTCACAATTGACATTATCGGTTTTAGAATTACTGTCGTAGATGATGTCCCTGCCATCCGTGAATTCAGAAGCGTCAATTTTACAGTTTTGAAAAGATGGTCGAAATCAATTATGACATCATCAGTGATGTCACAATTGACATTATCGGTTTTTAAATTACTGTCTTAGATGATGTCCAGGCCATCCGTGAGTTCAGAAGCGTCAATTTTACAGTTTTGAAAAGATGGTCGAAATCAATTATGACATCATCAGTGATGTCACAATTGACATTATCGGTTTTAAAATTACTGTCGTAGATGATGTCCGTGCCATCCGTGAGTTAAGAAGCGTCAATTTTACAGTTTTGAAAAGATGGTCGAAATCAATTATGACATCATCAGTGATGTCACAATTGACATTATCGGTATTAAAATTACTGTCGTAGATGATGTCCGTGCCATCCGTGAGTTCAGAAGCGTAAATTTTACAGTTTCGAAAAGATGTTCGAAATCAATTATGACATCATCAGTGATGTCACAATTGACATTATCGGTTTTAAAATTACTGTCTTAGATGATGTCCGTGCCATCCGTGAGTTCAGAAGCGTCAATTTTACAGTTTTGAAAAGATGGTCGAAATCAATTATGACATCATCAGTGATGTCACAATTGACATTATCAGTTTTAAAATTACTGTCGTAGATGATGTCCGTGCCATCCGTGAGTTCAGAAGCGTCAATTTTACAGTTTTGAAAAGATGGTCGAAATCAATTATGACATCATCAGTGATGTCACAATTGACATTATCGGTTTTAAAATTACTGTCTTAGATGATGTCCGTGCCATCCGTGAGTTCAGAATCGTCAAATTTACAGTTTCGAAAAGATGGTCGAAATCAATTATGACATCATCAGTGATGTCACAATTGACATTATCGGTTTTAAAATTACTGTCGTAGATGATGTCCAAGCCATCCGTGAGTTCAGAAGTGTCAATTTTACAGTTTCGAAAAAAGGTCAAAATCAATTATGACATCATCAGTGATGTCACAATTGACATTATCGTTTTAAAAATTACTGTCTTAGATGATGTCCGTGCCATCCGTGAGTTCAGAAGCGTCAATTTTACAGTTTCTAAAAGATGGTCAAAATCAATTATGACATCATCAGTGATGTCACAATTGACATTATCGGTTTTAAAATCACTGTCGTAGATGATGTCCGTGCCATCCGTGAGTTCAGAAGCGTCAATTTTACAGTTTTGAAAAGATGGTTGAAATCAATTATGACATCATCAGTGATGTCACAATTGACATTATCAGTTTTAGAATTACTGTCGTAGATGATGTCCGTGCCATCCGTGATTTCAGAAGCGTCAATTTTACAGTTTTGAAAAGATGGTCGAAATCAATTATGACATCATCAGTGATGTCACAATTGACATTATCGGTTTTAAAATTACTGTCTTAGATGATGTCCGTGCCATCCGTGAGTTCAGAAGGGTCAATTTTACAGTTTTGAAAAGATGGTTGAAATCAATTATGACATCATCAGTGATGTCACAATTGACATTATCGGTATTAAAATTACTGTCGTAGATGATGTCCGTGCCATCCGTGAGTTCAGAAGCGTCAATTTTACAGTTTCGAAAAGATGGTCAATATCAATTATGACATCATCAGTGATGTCACAATTGACATTATCGGTTTTAAAATCACTGTCGTAGATGATGTCCGTGCCATCCGTGAGTTCAGAAGGGTCAATTTTACAGTTTTGAAAAGATGGTCGAAATCAATTATGACATCATCAGTGATGTCACAATTGACATTATCGGTTTTAAAATCACTGTCGTAGATGATGTCCGTGCCATCCGTGAGTTCAGAAGGGTCAATTTTACAGTTTTGAAAAGATGGTTGAAATCAATTATGACATCATCAGTGATGTCACAATTGACATTATCGGTTTTAGAATTACTGTCGTAGATGATGTCCCTGCCATCCGTGAATTCAGAAGCGTCAATTTTACAGTTTTGAAAAGATGGTCGAAATCAATTATGACATCATCAGTGATGTCACAATTGACATTATCGGTTTTAAAATTACTGTCGTAGATGATGTCCGTGCCATCCGTGAGTTAAGAAGCGTCAATTTTACAGTTTTGAAAAGATGGTCGAAATCAATTATGACATCATCAGTGATGTCACAATTGACATTATCGGTATTAAAATTACTGTCGTAGATGATGTCCGTGCCATCCGTGAGTTCAGAAGCGTCAATTTTACAGTTTCGAAAAGATGGTCGAAATCAATTATGACATCATCAGTGATGTCACAATTGACATTATCGGTTTTAAAATTACTGTCTTAGATGATGTCCGTGCCATCCGTGAGTTCAGAAGCGTCAATTTTACAGTTTTGAAAAGATGGTCGAAATCAATTATGACATCATCAGTGATGTCACAATTGACATTATCAGTTTTAAAATTACTGTCGTAGATGATGTCCGTGCCATCCGTGAGTTCAGAAGCGTCAATTTTACAGTTTTGAAAAGATGGTCGAAATCAATTATGACATCATCAGTGATGTCACAATTGACATTATCGGTTTTAAAATTACTGTCTTAGATGATGTCCGTGCCATCCGTGAGTTCAGAATCGTCAAATTTACAGTTTCGAAAAGATGGTCGAAATCAATTATGACATCATCAGTGATGTCACAATTGACATTATCGGTTTTAAAATTACTGTCGTAGATGATGTCCAAGCCATCCGTGAGTTCAGAAGTGTCAATTTTACAGTTTCGAAAAAAGGTCAAAATCAATTATGACATCATCAGTGATGTCACAATTGACATTATCGTTTTAAAAATTACTGTCTTAGATGATGTCCGTGCCATCCGTGAGTTCAGAAGCGTCAATTTTACAGTTTCTAAAAGATGGTCAAAATCAATTATGACATCATCAGTGATGTCACAATTGACATTATCGGTTTTAAAATCACTGTCGTAGATGATGTCCGTGCCATCCGTGAGTTCAGAAGCGTCAATTTTACAGTTTTGAAAAGATGGTTGAAATCAATTATGACATCATCAGTGATGTCACAATTGACATTATCAGTTTTAGAATTACTGTCGTAGATGATGTCCGTGCCATCCGTGATTTCAGAAGCGTCAATTTTACAGTTTTGAAAAGATGGTCGAAATCAATTATGACATCATCAGTGATGTCACAATTGACATTATCGTTTTAAAAATTACTGTCTTAGATGATGTCCGTGCCATCCGTGAGTTCAGAAGCGTCAATTTTACAGTTTTGAAAAGATGGTCGAAATCAATTATGACATCATCAGTGATGTCACAATTGACATTATCGGTTTTAAAATTACTGTCGTAGATGATGTCCGTGCCATTCGTGAGTTCAGAAGCGTCAATTTTACAGTTTTGAAAAGATGTCGAAATCAATTATGACATCATCAGTGATGTCACAATTTACATTATCGGTTTTAAAATTACTGTCGTAAATGTATCCAAGCCATCCGTGAGTTCAGAAGTGTCAATTTTACAGTTTCGAAAAAAAGGTCGAAATCAATTATGACATCATCAGTGATGTCACAATTGACATTATCGGTTTTAAAATTACTGTCGTAGATGATGTCCGTGCCATCCGTGATTTCAGAAGCGTCAATTTTACAGTTTTGAAAAGATGGTCGAAATCAATTATGACATCATCAGTGATGTCACAATTGACATTATCGGTTTTAGAATTACTGTCGTAGATGATGTCCGTGCCATCCGTGAGTTCAGAAGCGTCAATTTTACAGTTTCGAAAAGATGGTCAATATCAATTATGACATCATCAGTGATGTCACAATTGACATTATCGGTTTTAAAATTACTGTCTTAGATGATGTCCGTACCATCCGTGAGTTCAGAATCATCAAATTTACAGTTTCGAAAAGATGGTCGAAATCAATTATGACATCATCAGTGATGTCACAATTGATATAACGTTTTAAAAATTACTGTCGTAGATGATGTCTGTGCCATCCGTGAGTTCAGAAGCGTCAATTTTACAGTTTCGAAAAGATGGTCAAAATCAATTATGACATCATCAGTGATGTCACAATTGACATTATCGGTTTTAAAATCACTGTCGTAGATGATGTCCGTGCCATCCGTGATTTCAGAAGCGTCAATTTTACAGTTTTGAAAAGATGGTCGAAATCAATTATGACATCATCAGTGATGTCTCAATTGACATTATCGGTTTTAAAATTACTGTAGTAGATGATGCCCGTGCCATCCGTGAGTTCAGAAGCGTCAATTTTACAGTTTTGAAAAGATGCTTGAAATCAATTATGACATCATCAGTGATGTCACAATTGACATTATCGGTTTTAGAATTACTGTCGTAGATGATGTCCGTGCCATCCGTGATTTCAGAAGCGTCAATTTTACAGTTTTAAAAAGATGGTCGAAATCAATTATGACATCATCAGTGATGTCACAAATTGACATTATCGGTTTTAAAATTACTGTCTTAGATGATGTCCGTGCCATCCGTGAGTTCAGAAGCGTCAATTTTACAGTTTTGAAAAGATGGTCGAAATCAATTATGACATCATCAGTGATGTCACAATTGACATTATCGGTTTTAAAATTACTGTCGTAGATGATGTCCGTGCCATTCGTGAGTTCAGAAGCGTCAATTTTACAGTTTTGAAAAGATGTCGAAATCAATTATGACATCATCAGTGATGTCACAATTGACATTATCGGTTTTAAAATTACTGTCTTAGATGATGTCCGTGCCATCCGTGAGTTCAGAATCGTCAAATTTACAGTTTCGAAAAGATGGTCGAAATCAATTATGACATCATCAGTGATGTCACAATTGACATTATCGGTTTTAAAATTACTGTCGTAGATGATGTCCGTGCCATTCGTGAGTTCAGAAGCGTCAATTTTACAGTTTTGAAAAGATGTCGAAATCAATTATGACATCATCAGTGATGTCACAATTGACATTATCGGTTTTAAAATTACTGTCTTAGATGATGTCCGTGCCATCCGTGAGTTCAGAATCGTCAAATTTACAGTTTCGAAAAGATGGTCGAAATCAATTATGACATCATCAGTGATGTCACAATTGACATTATCGGTTTTAAAATTACTGTCGTAGATGATGTCCAAGCCATCCGTGAGTTCAGAAGTGTCAATTTTACAGTTTCGAAAAAAAGGTCAAAATCAATTATGACATCATCAGTGATGTCACAATTGACATTATCGGTTTAAAAATTACTGTCGTAGATGATGTCCGTGCCATCCGTGAGTTCAGAAGCGTCAATTTTACAGTTTCGAAAAGATGGTCAATATCAATTATGACATCATCAGTGATGTCACAATTGACATTATCGGTTTTAAAATCACTGTCGTAGATGATGTCCGTGCCATCCGTGAGTTCAGAAGGGTCAATTTTACAGTTTCGAAAAAAAGGTCAAAATCAATTATGACATCATCAGTGATGTCACAATTGACATTATCGGTTTTAAAATCACTGTCGTAGATGATGTCCGTGCCATCCGTGAGTTCAGAAGGGTCAATTTTACAGTTTTGAAAAGATGGTTGAAATCAATTATGACATCATCAGTGATGTCACAATTGACATTATCGGTTTTAGAATTACTGTCGTAGATGATGTCCGTGCCATCCGTGAGTTCAGAAGCGTCAATTTTACAGTTTTGAAAAGATGGTCGAAATCAATTATGACATCATCAGTGATGTCACAATTGACATTATCAGTTTTAAAATTACTGTCGTAGATGATGTCCAAGCCATCCGTGAGTTCAGAAGTGTCAATTTTACAGTTTCGAAAAAAAAAGGTCAAAATCAATTATGACATCATCAGTGATGTCACAATTGACATTATCGGTTTAAAAATTACTGTCGTAGATGATGTCCGTGCCATCCGTGAGTTCAGAAGCGTCAATTTTACAGTTTCGAAAAGATGGTCAATATCAATTATGACATCATCAGTGATGTCACAATTGACATTATCGGTTTTAAAATCACTGTCGTAGATGATGTCCGTGACATCCGTGAGTTCAGAAGGGTCAATTTTACAGTTTTGAAAAGATGGTTGAAATCAATTATGACATCATCAGTGATGTCACAATTGACATTATCGGTTTTAGAATTACTGTCGTAGATGATGTCCGTGCCATCCGTGAGTTCAGAAGTGTCAATTTTACAGTTTCGAAAAAAAGGTCAAAATCAATTATGACATCATCAGTGATGTCACAATTGACATTATCGGTTTTAAAATCACTGTCGTAGATGATGTCCGTGCCATCCGTGAGTTCAGAAGGGTCAATTTTACAGTTTTGAAAAGATGGTTGAAATCAATTATGACATCATCAGTGATGTCACAATTGACATTATCGGTTTTAGAATTACTGTCGTAGATGATGTCCGTGCCATCCGTGAGTTCAGAAGCGTCAATTTTACAGTTTCGAAAAGATGGTCAATATCAATTATGACATCATCAGTGATGTCACAATTGACATTATCGGTTTTAAAATTACTGTCGTAGATGATGTCCGTGCCATTCGTGAGTTCAGAAGCGTCAATTTTACAGTTTTGAAAAGATGTCGAAATCAATTATGACATCATCAGTGATGTCACAATTGACATTATCGGTTTTAAAATTACTGTCGTAGATGATGTCCGTGCCATCCGTGAGTTCAGAAGGGTCAATTTTACAGTTTTGAAAAGATGGTTGAAATTAATTATGACATCATCAGTGATGTCACAATTGACATTATCGGTTTTAGAATTACTGTCGTAGATGATGTCCGTTCCATCCGTGAATTCAGAAGCGTCAATTTTACAGTTTTGAAAAGATTGTCGAAATCAATTATGACATCATCAGTGATGTCACAATTGACATTATCGGTTTTAAAATTACTGTCTTAGATGATGTCCAGGCCATCCGTGAGTTCAGAAGCGTCAATTTTACAGTTTTGAAAAGATGGTCGAAATCAATTATGACATCATCAGTGATGTCACAATTGACATTATCAGTTTTAAAATTACTGTCGTAGATGATGTCCGTGCCATTCGTGAGTTCAGAAGCGTCAATTTTACAGTTTTGAAAAGATGTCGAAATCAATTATGACATCATCAGTGATGTCACAATTGACATTATCGGTTTTAAAATTACTGTCGTAGATGATGTCCAAACCATCCGTGAGTTCAGAAGTGTCAATTTGACAGTTTCGAAAAAAAGGTCAAAATCAATTATGACATCATCAGTGATGTCACAATTGACATTATCGTTTTAAAAATTACTGTCGTAGATGATGTCCGTGCCATCCGTGAGTTAAGAAGCGTCAATTTTACAGTTTCGAAAAGATGGTCAAAATCAATTATGACATCATCAGTGATGTCACAATTGACATTATCGGTTTTAAAATCACTGTCGTAGATGATGTCCGTGCCATCCGTGATTTCAGAAGCGTCAATTTTACAGTTTTGAAAAGATGGTCGAAATCAATTATGACATCATCAGTGATGTCTCAATTGACATTATCGGTTTTAAAATTACTGTCGTAGATGATGCCCGTGCCATCCGTGAGTTCAGAAGCGTCAATTTTACAGTTTTGAAAAGATGCTTGAAATCAATTATGACATCATCAGTGATGTCACAATTGACATTATCGGTTTTAGAATTACTGTCGTAGATGATGTCCGTGCCATCCGTGATTTCAGAAGCGTCAATTTTACAGTTTTGAAAAGATGGTCGAAATCAATTATGACATCATCAGTGATGTCACAATTGACATTATCGGTTTTAAAATTACTGTCTTAGATGATGTCCGTGCCATCCGTGAGTTCAGAAGCGTCAATTTTACAGTTTTGAAAAGATGGTCGAAATCAATTATGACATCATCAGTGATGTCACAATTGACATTATCGGTTTTAAAATTACTGTCGTAGATGATGTCCGTGCCATTCGTGAGTTCAGAAGCGTCAATTTTACAGTTTTGAAAAGATGTCGAAATCAATTATGACATCATCAGTGATGTCACAATTGACATTATCGGTTTTAAAATTACTGTCTTAGATGATGTCCGTGCCATCCGTGAGTTCAGAATCGTCAAATTTACAGTTTCGAAAAGATGGTCGAAATCAATTATGACATCATCAGTGATGTCACAATTGACATTATCGGTTTTAAAATTACTGTCGTAGATGATGTCCGTGCCATTCGTGAGTTCAGAAGCGTCAATTTTACAGTTTTGAAAAGATGTCGAAATCAATTATGACATCATCAGTGATGTCACAATTGACATTATCGGTTTTAAAATTACTGTCGTAGATGATGTCCGTGCCATCCGTGAGTTCAGAATCGTCAAATTTACAGTTTCGAAAAGATGGTCGAAATCAATTATGACATCATCAGTGATGTCACAATTGACATTATCGGTTTTAAAATTACTGTCGTAGATGATGTCCAAGCCATCCGTGAGTTCAGAAGTGTCAATTTTACAGTTTCGAAAAAAAGGTCAAAATCAATTATGACATCATCAGTGATGTCACAATTGACATTATCGGTTTAAAAATTACTGTCGTAGATGATGTCCGTGCCATCCGTGAGTTCAGAAGCGTCAATTTTACAGTTTCGAAAAGATGGTCAATATCAATTATGACATCATCAGTGATGTCACAATTGACATTATCGGTTTTAAAATCACTGTCGTAGATGATGTCCGTGCCATCCGTGAGTTCAGAAGGGTCAATTTTACAGTTTTGAAAAGATGGTTGAAATCAATTATGACATCATCAGTGATGTCACAATTGACATTATCGGTTTTAGAATTACTGTCGTAGATGATGTCCGTGCCATCCGTGAGTTCAGAAGCGTCAATTTTACAGTTTCGAAAAGATGGTCAATATCAATTATGACATCATCAGTGATGTCACAATTGACATTATCGGTTTTAAAATTACTGTCGTAGATGATGTCCGTGCCATTCGTGAGTTCAGAAGCGTCAATTTTACAGTTTTGAAAAGATGTCGAAATCAATTATGACATCATCAGTGATGTCACAATTGACATTATCGGTTTTAAAATTACTGTCGTAGATGATGTCCGTGCCATCCGTGAATTCAGAAGCGTCAATTTTACAGTTTTGAAAAGATTGTCGAAATCAATTATGACATCATCAGTGATGTCACAATTGACATTATCGGTTTAAAAATTACTGTCGTAGATGATGTCCGTGCCATCCGTGAGTTCAGAAGCGTCAATTTTACAGTTTCGAAAAGATGGTCAATATCAATTATGACATCATCATTGATGTCACAATTGACATTATCGGTTTTAAAATCACTGTCGTAGATGATGTCCGTGCCATCCGTGAGTTCAGAAGGGTCAATTTTACAGTTTTGAAAAGATGGTTGAAATCAATTATGACATCATCAGTGATGTCACAATTGACATTATCGGTTTTAGAATTACTGTCGTAGATGATGTCCGTTCCATCCGTGAATTCAGAAGCGTCAATTTTACAGTTTTGAAAAGATTGTCGAAATCAATTATGACATCATCAGTGATGTCACAATTGACATTATCGGTTTTAAAATTACTGTCTTAGATGATGTCCAGGCCATCCGTGAGTTCAGAAGCGTCAATTTTACAGTTTTGAAAAGATGGTCGAAATCAATTATGACATCATCAGTGATGTCACAATTGACATTATCAGTTTTAAAATTACTGTCGTAGATGATGTCCGTGCCATTCGTGAGTTCAGAAGCGTCAATTTTACAGTTTTGAAAAGATGTCGAAATCAATTATGACATCATCAGTGATGTCACAATTGACATTATCGGTTTTAAAATTACTGTCGTAGATGATGTCCAAACCATCCGTGAGTTCAGAAGTGTCAATTTTACAGTTTCGAAAAAAAGGTCAAAATCAATTATGACATCATCAGTGATGTCACAATTGACATTATCGTTTTAAAAATTACTGTCGTAGATGATGTCCGTGCCATCCGTGAGTTCAGAAGCGTCAATTTTACAGTTTCGAAAAGATGGTCAAAATCAATTATGACATCATCAGTGATGTCACAATTGACATTATCGGTTTTAAAATCACTGTCGTAGATGATGTCCGTGCCATCCGTGATTTCAGAAGCGTCAATTTTACAGTTTTGAAAAGATGGTCGAAATCAATTATGACATCATCAGTGATGTCTCAATTGACATTATCGGTTTTAGAATTACTGTCGTAGATGATGTCCGTGCCATCCGTGATTTCAGAAGCGTCAATTTTACAGTTTTGAAAAGATGTCGAAATCAATTATGACATCATCAGTGATGTCACAATTGACATTATCGGTTTTAAAATTACTGTCTTAGATGATGTCCAGGCCATCCGTGAGTTCAGAAGCGTCAATTTTACAGTTTTGAAAAGATGGTCGAAATCAATTATGACATCATCAGTGATGTCACAATTGACATTATCAGTTTTAAAATTACTGTCGTAGATGATGTCCGTGCCATTCGTGAGTTCAGAAGCGTCAATTTTACAGTTTTGAAAAGATGTCGAAATCAATTATGACATCATCAGTGATGTCACAATTGACATTATCGGTTTTAAAATTACTGTCGTAGATGATGTCCAAACCATCCGGGAGTTCAGAAGTGTCAATTTTACAGTTTCGAAAAAAAGGTCAAAATCAATTATGACATCATCAGTGATGTCACAATTGACATTATCGTTTTAAAAATTACTGTCGTAGATGATGTCCGTGCCATCCGTGAGTTCAGAAGCGTCAATTTTACAGTTTCGAAAATATGGTCAAAATCAATTATGACATCATCAGTGATGTCACAATTGACATTATCGGTTTTAAAATTACTGTCGTAGATGATGCCCGTGCCATCCGTGAGTTCAGAAGCGTCAATTTTACAGTTTTGAAAAGATGCTTGAAATCAATTATGACATCATCAGTGATGTCACAATTGACATTATCGGTTTTAGAATTACTGTCGTAGATGATGTCCGTGCCATCCGTGATTTCAGAAGCGTCAATTTTACAGTTTTGAAAAGATGGTCGAAATCAATTATTACATCATCAGTGATGTCACAATTGACATTATCGGTTTTAAAATTACTGTCTTAGATGATGTCCGTGCCATCCGTGATTTCAGAAGCGTCAATTTTACAGTTTTGAAAAGATGGTCGAAATCAATTATGACATCATCAGTGATGTCACAATTGACATTATCGGTTTTAAAATTACTGTCGTAGATGATGTCCGTGCCATTCGTGAGTTCAGAAGCGTCAATTTTACAGTTTTGAAAAGATGTCGAAATCAATTATGACATCATCAGTGATGTCACAATTGACATTATCGGTTTTAAAATTACTGTCTTAGATGATGTCCGTGCCATCCGTGAGTTCAGAATCGTCAAATTTACAGTTTCGAAAAGATGGTCGAAATCAATTATGACATCATCAGTGATGTCACAATTGACATTATCGGTTTTAAAATTACTGTCGTAGATGATGTCCGTGCCATTCGTGAGTTCAGAAGCGTCAATTTTACAGTTTTGAAAAGATGTCGAAATCAATTATGACATCATCAGTGATGTCACAATTGACATTATCGGTTTTAAAATTACTGTCGTAGATGATGTCCGTGCCATCCGTGAGTTCAGAATCGTCAAATTTACAGTTTCGAAAAGATGGTCGAAATCAATTATGACATCATCAGTGATGTCACAATTGACATTATCGGTTTTAAAATTACTGTCGTAGATGATGTCCAAGCCATCCGTGAGTTCAGAAGTGTCAATTTTACAGTTTCGAAAAAAAGGTCAAAATCAATTATGACATCATCAGTGATGTCACAATTGACATTATCGGTTTAAAAATTACTGTCGTAGATGATGTCCGTGCCATCCGTGAGTTCAGAAGCGTCAATTTTACAGTTTCGAAAAGATGGTCAATATCAATTATGACATCATCAGTGATGTCACAATTGACATTATCGGTTTTAAAATCACTGTCGTAGATGATGTCCGTGCCATCCGTGAGTTCAGAAGGGTCAATTTTACAGTTTTGAAAAGATGGTTGAAATCAATTATGACATCATCAGTGATGTCACAATTGACATTATCGGTTTTAGAATTACTGTCGTAGATGATGTCCGTGCCATCCGTGAGTTCAGAAGCGTCAATTTTACAGTTTCGAAAAGATGGTCAATATCAATTATGACATCATCAGTGATGTCACAATTGACATTATCGGTTTTAAAATTACTGTCGTAGATGATGTCCGTGCCATTCGTGAGTTCAGAAGCGTCAATTTTACAGTTTTGAAAAGATGTCGAAATCAATTATGACATCATCAGTGATGTCACAATTGACATTATCGGTTTTAAAATTACTGTCGTAGATGATGTCCGTGCCATCCGTGAATTCAGAAGCGTCAATTTTACAGTTTTGAAAAGATTGTCGAAATCAATTATGACATCATCAGTGATGTCACAATTGACATTATCGGTTTAAAAATTACTGTCGTAGATGATGTCCGTGCCATCCGTGAGTTCAGAAGCGTCAATTTTACAGTTTCGAAAAGATGGTCAATATCAATTATGACATCATCATTGATGTCACAATTGACATTATCGGTTTTAAAATCACTGTCGTAGATGATGTCCGTGCCATCCGTGAGTTCAGAAGGGTCAATTTTACAGTTTTGAAAAGATGGTTGAAATCAATTATGACATCATCAGTGATGTCACAATTGACATTATCGGTTTTAGAATTACTGTCGTAGATGATGTCCGTTCCATCCGTGAATTCAGAAGCGTCAATTTTACAGTTTTGAAAAGATTGTCGAAATCAATTATGACATCATCAGTGATGTCACAATTGACATTATCGGTTTTAAAATTACTGTCTTAGATGATGTCCAGGCCATCCGTGAGTTCAGAAGCGTCAATTTTACAGTTTTGAAAAGATGGTCGAAATCAATTATGACATCATCAGTGATGTCACAATTGACATTATCAGTTTTAAAATTACTGTCGTAGATGATGTCCGTGCCATTCGTGAGTTCAGAAGCGTCAATTTTACAGTTTTGAAAAGATGTCGAAATCAATTATGACATCATCAGTGATGTCACAATTGACATTATCGGTTTTAAAATTACTGTCGTAGATGATGTCCAAACCATCCGTGAGTTCAGAAGTGTCAATTTTACAGTTTCGAAAAAAAGGTCAAAATCAATTATGACATCATCAGTGATGTCACAATTGACATTATCGTTTTAAAAATTACTGTCGTAGATGATGTCCGTGCCATCCGTGAGTTCAGAAGCGTCAATTTTACAGTTTCGAAAAGATGGTCAAAATCAATTATGACATCATCAGTGATGTCACAATTGACATTATCGGTTTTAAAATCACTGTCGTAGATGATGTCCGTGCCATCCGTGATTTCAGAAGCGTCAATTTTACAGTTTTGAAAAGATGGTCGAAATCAATTATGACATCATCAGTGATGTCTCAATTGACATTATCGGTTTTAGAATTACTGTCGTAGATGATGTCCGTGCCATCCGTGATTTCAGAAGCGTCAATTTTACAGTTTTGAAAAGATGTCGAAATCAATTATGACATCATCAGTGATGTCACAATTGACATTATCGGTTTTAAAATTACTGTCTTAGATGATGTCCAGGCCATCCGTGAGTTCAGAAGCGTCAATTTTACAGTTTTGAAAAGATGGTCGAAATCAATTATGACATCATCAGTGATGTCACAATTGACATTATCAGTTTTAAAATTACTGTCGTAGATGATGTCCGTGCCATTCGTGAGTTCAGAAGCGTCAATTTTAAAGTTTTGAAAAGATGTCGAAATCAATTATGACATCATCAGTGATGTCACAATTGACATTATCGGTTTTAAAATTACTGTCGTAGATGATGTCCAAACCATCCGGGAGTTCAGAAGTGTCAATTTTACAGTTTCGAAAAAAAGGTCAAAATCAATTATGACATCATCAGTGATGTCACAATTGACATTATCGTTTTAAAAATTACTGTCGTAGATGATGTCCGTGCCATCCGTGAGTTCAGAAGCGTCAATTTTACAGTTTCGAAAATATGGTCAAAATCAATTATGACATCATCAGTGATGTCACAATTGACATTATCGGTTTTAAAATTACTGTCGTAGATGATGCCCGTGCCATCCGTGAGTTCAGAAGCGTCAATTTTACAGTTTTGAAAAGATGCTTGAAATCAATTATGACATCATCAGTGATGTCACAATTGACATTATCGGTTTTAGAATTACTGTCGTAGATGATGTCCGTGCCATCCGTGATTTCAGAAGCGTCAATTTTACAGTTTTGAAAAGATGGTCGAAATCAATTATTACATCATCAGTGATGTCACAATTGACATTATCGGTTTTAAAATTACTGTCTTAGATGATGTCCGTGCCATCCGTGAGTTCAGAAGCGTCAATTTTACAGTTTTGAAAAGATGGTCGAAATCAATTATGACATCATCAGTGATGTCACAATTGACATTATCGGTTTTAAAATTACTGTCGTAGATGATGTCCGTGCCATTCGTGAGTTCAGAAGCGTCAATTTTACAGTTTTGAAAAGATGTCGAAATCAATTATGACATCATCAGTGATGTCACAATTGACATTATCGGTTTTAAAATTACTGTCTTAGATGATGTCCGTGCCATCCGTGAGTTCAGAATCGTCAAATTTACAGTTTCGAAAAGATGGTCGAAATCAATTATGACATCATCAGTGATGTCACAATTGACATTATCGGTTTTAAAATTACTGTCGTAGATGATGTCCGTGCCATTCGTGAGTTCAGAAGCGTCAATTTTACAGTTTTGAAAAGATGTCGAAATCAATTATGACATCATCAGTGATGTCACAATTGACATTATCGGTTTTAAAATTACTGTCGTAGATGATGTCCGTGCCATTCGTGAGTTCAGAAGCGTCAATTTTACAGTTTTGAAAAGATGTCGAAATCAATTATGACATCATCAGTGATGTCACAATTGACATTATCGGTTTTAAAATTACTGTCTTAGATGATGTCCGTGCCATCCGTGAGTTCAGAATCGTCAAATTTACAGTTTCGAAAAGATGGTCGAAATCAATTATGACATCATCAGTGATGTCACAATTGACATTATCGGTTTAAAAATTACTGTCGTAGATGATGTCCAAGCCATCCGTGAGTTCAGAAGTGTCAATTTTACAGTTTCGAAAAAAAGGTCAAAATCAATTATGACATCATCAGTGATGTCACAATTGACATTATCGGTTTAAAAATTACTGTCGTAGATGATGTCCGTGCCATCCGTGAGTTCAGAAGCGTCAATTTTACAGTTTCGAAAAGATGGTCAATATCAATTATGACATCATCAGTGATGTCACAATTGACATTATCGGTTTTAAAATCACTGTCGTAGATGATGTCCGTGCCATCCGTGAGTTCAGAAGGGTCAATTTTACAGTTTTGAAAAGATGGTTGAAATCAATTATGACATCATCAGTGATGTCACAATTGACATTATCGGTTTTAGAATTACTGTCGTAGATGATGTCCGTGCCATCCGTGAGTTCAGAAGCGTCAATTTTACAGTTTCGAAAAGATGGTCAATATCAATTATGACATCATCAGTGATGTCACAATTGACATTATCGGTTTTAAAATTACTGTCGTAGATGATGTCCGTGCCATTCGTGAGTTCAGAAGCGTCAATTTTACAGTTTTGAAAAGATGTCGAAATCAATTATGACATCATCAGTGATGTCACAATTGACATTATCGGTTTTAAAATTACTGTCGTAGATGATGTCCGTGCCATTCGTGAGTTCAGAAGCGTCAATTTTACAGTTTTGAAAAGATGTCGAAATCAATTATGACATCATCAGTGATGTCACAATTGACATTATCGGTGTTAAAATTACTGTCGTAGATGATGTCCGTGCCATCCGTGAATTCAGAAGCGTCAATTTTACAGTTTTGAAAAGATTGTCGAAATCAATTATGACATCATCAGTGATGTCACAATTGACATTATCGGTTTTAAAATTACTGTCTTAGATGATGTCCAGGCCATCCGTGAGTTCAGAAGCGTCAATTTTACAGTTTTGAAAAGATGGTCGAAATCAATTATGACATCATCAGTGATGTCACAATTGACATTATCTGTTTTAAAATTACTGTCGTAGATGATGTCCGTGCCATTCGTGAGTTCAGAAGCGTCAATTTTACAGTTTTGAAAAGATGTCGAAATCAATTATGACATCATCAGTGATGTCACAATTGACATTATCGGTTTTAAAATTACTGTCGTAGATGATGTCCAAGCCATCCGTGAGTTCAGAAGTGTCAATTTTACAGTTTCGAAAAAAAGGTCAAAATCAATTATGACATCATCAGTGATGTCACAATTGACATTATCGGTTTAAAAATTAATGTCGTAGATGATGTCCGTGCCATCCGTGAGTTCAGAAGCGTCAATTTTACAGTTTTGAAAAGATGGTCGAAATCAATTATGACATCATCAGTGATGTCACAATTGACATTATCGGTTTTAAAATTACTGTCGTAGATGATGTCCGTGCCATCCGTGAGTTAAGAAGCTTCAATTTTACAGTTTTGAAAAGATGGTCGAAATCAATTATGACATCATCAGTGATGTCACAATTGACATTATCGGTTTTAAAATTACTGTCGTAGATGATGTCCGTGCCATTTGTGAGTTCAGAAGCGTCAATTTTACAGTTTTGAAAAGATGTCGAAATCAATTATGACATCATCATTGATGTCACAATTGACATTATCGGTTTTAAAATACTGTCTTAGATGATGTCCGTGCCATCCGTGAGTTCAGAATCATCAAATTTACAGTTTCGAAAAGATGGTCGAAATCAATTATGACATCATCAGTGATGTCACAATTGACATTATCGGTTTTAAAATTACTGTCGTAGATGATGTCCGTGCCATCCGTGAGTTCAGAAGTGTCAATTTTACAGTTTCGAAAAAAAGGTCAAAATCAATTATAACATCATCAGTGATGTCACAATTGACATTATCGGTTTTAAAATTACTGTCGTAAATGATGTCCGTGCCATCCGTGAGTTAAGAAGCGTCAATTTTACAGTTTTAAAAAGATGTCGAAATCAATTATGACATCATCAGTGATGTCACAATTTACATTATCGGTTTTAAAATTACTGTCTTAGATGATGTCCGTGCCATCCGTGAGTTCAGAATCGTCAAATTTACAGATTCGAAAAGATGGTCGAAATCAATTATGACATCATCAGTGATGTCACAATTGACATTATCGGTTTTAAAATTACTGTCGTAGATGATGTCCAAGCCATCCGTGAGTTCAGAAGTGTCAATTTTACAGTTTCGAAAAAAAAGGTCAAAATCAATTATGACATCATCAGTGATGTCACAATTGACATTATCGGTTTAAAAATTACTGTCGTAGATGATGTCCGTGCCATCCGTGAGTTCAGAAGCGTCAATTTTACAGTTTCGAAAAGATGGTCAATATCAATTATGACATCATCAGTGATGTCACAATTGACATTATCGGTTTTAAAATTACTGTCGTAGATGATGTCCAAGCCATCCGTGAGTTCAGAAGTGTCAATTTTACAGTTTCGAAAAAAAGGTCAAAATCAATTATGACATCATCAGTGATGTCACAATTGACATTATCGGTTTAAAAATTAATGTCGTAGATGATGTCCGTGCCATCCGTGAGTTCAGAAGCGTCAATTTTACAGTTTTGAAAAGATGGTCGAAATCAATTATGACATCATCAGTGATGTCACAATTGACATTATCGGTTTTAAAATTACTGTCGTAGATGATGTCCGTGCCATCCGTGAGTTAAGAAGCTTCAATTTTACAGTTTTGAAAAGATGGTCGAAATCAATTATGACATCATCAGTGATGTCACAATTGACATTATCGGTTTTAAAATTACTGTCGTAGATGATGTCCGTGCCATTTGTGAGTTCAGAAGCGTCAATTTTACAGTTTTGAAAAGATGTCGAAATCAATTATGACATCATCAGTGATGTCACAATTGACATTATCGGTTTTAAAATACTGTCTTAGATGATGTTCGTGCCATCCGTGAGTTCAGAATCATCAAATTTACAGTTTCGAAAAGATGGTTGAAATCAATTATGACATCATCAGTGATGTCACAATTGACATTATCGGTTTTAAAATTACTGTCGTAGATGATGTCCGTGCCATCCGTGAGTTCAGAAGTGTCAATTTTACAGTTTCCAAAAAAAGGTCAAAATCAATTATGACATCATCAGTGATGTCACAATTGACATTATCGGTTTTAAAATTACTGTCGTAGATGATGTCCGTGCCATCCGTGAGTTAAGAAGCGTCAATTTTACAGTTTTGAAAAGATGTCGAAATCAATTATGACATCATCAGTGATGTCACAATTGACATTATCGGTTTTAAAATTACTGTCTTAGATGATGTCCGTGCCATCCGTGAGTTCAGAATCGTCAAATTTACAGATTCGAAAAGATGGTCGAAATCAATTATGACATCATCAGTGATGTCACAATTGACATTATCGGTTTTAAAATTACTGTCGTAGATGATGTCCGTGCCATTTGTGAGTTCAGAAGCGTCAATTTTACAGTTTTGAAAAGATGTCGAAATCAATTATGACATCATCAGTGATGTCACAATTGACATTATCGGTTTTAAAATACTGTCTTAGATGATGTTCGTGCCATCCGTGAGTTCAGAATCATCAAATTTACAGTTTCGAAAAGATGGTTGAAATCAATTATGACATCATCAGTGATGTCACAATTGACATTATCGGTTTTAAAATTACTGTCGTAGATGATGTCCGTGCCATCCGTGAGTTCAGAAGCGTCAATTTTACAGTTTCGAAAAGATGGTCAAAATCAATTATGACATCATCAGTGATGTCACAATTGATATTATCGGTTTTAAAATTACTGTCGTAGATGATGTCCGTGCCATCCGTGAGTTAAGAAGCGTCAATTTTACAGTTTTGAAAAGATGTCGAAATCAATTATGACATCATCAGTGATGTCACAATTGACATTATCGGTTTTAAAATTACTGTCTTAGATGATGTCCGTGCCATCCGTGAGTTCAGAATCGTCAAATTTACAGATTCGAAAAGATGGTCGAAATCAATTATGACATCATCAGTGATGTCACAATTGACATTATCGGTTTTAAAATTACTGTCGTAGATGATGTCCAAGCCATCCGTGAGTTCAGAAGTGTCAATTTTACAGTTTCGAAAAAAAAGGTCAAAATCAATTATGACATCATCAGTGATGTCACAATTGACATTATCGGTTTAAAAATTACTGTCGTAGATGATGTCCGTGCCATCCGTGAGTTCAGAAGCGTCAATTTTACAGTTTCGAAAAGATGGTCAATATCAATTATGACATCATCAGTGATGTCACAATTGACATTATCGGTTTTAGAATTACTGTCGTAGATGATGTCCGTGCCATCCTTAATTCAGAATCGTCAATTTTACAGTTTTGAAAAGATGGTCGAAATCAATTATGACATCATCAGTGATGTCACAATTGACATTATCGGTTTAAAAATTACTGTCGTAGATGATGTCCGTGCCATCCGTGAGTTCAGAAGCGTCAATTTTACAGTTTCGAAAAGATGGTCAATATCAATTATGACATCATCAGTGATGTCACAATTGACATTATCGGTTTTAAAATCACTGTCGTAGATGATGTCCGTGCCATCCGTGAGTTCAGAAGGGTCAATTTTACAGTTGTGAAAAGATGGTTGAAATCAATTATGATATCATCAGTGATGTCACAATTGACATTATCGGTTTTAGAATTACTGTCGTAGATGATGTCCGTGCCATCCGTGAATTCAGAAGCGTCAATTTTACAGTTTTGAAAAGATTGTCGAAATCAATTATGACATCATCAGTGATGTCACAATTGACATTATCAGTTTTAAAATTACTGTCGTAGATGATGTCCGTGCCATTCGTGAGTTCAGAAGCGTCAATTTTACAGTTTTGAAAAGATGGTCGAAATCAATTATGACATCATCAGTGATGTCACAATTGACATTATCAGTTTTAAAATTACTGTCGTAGATGATGTCCGTGCCATTCGTGAGTTCAGAAGCGTCAATTTTACAGTTTTGAAAAGATGGTCGAAATCAATTATGACATCATCAGTGATGTCACAATTGACATTATCGGTTTTAAAATTACTGTCGTAGATGATGTCCAAGCCATCCGTGAGTTCAGAAGTGTCAATTTTACAGTTTCGAAAAAAAGGTCAAAATCAATTATGACATCATCAGTGATGTCACAATTGACATTATCGGTTTAAAAATTAATGTCATAGATGATGTCCGTGCCATCCGTGAGTTCAGAAGCGTCAATTTTACAGTTTTGAAAAGATGGTCGAAATCAATTATGACATCATCAGTGATGTCACAATTGACATTATCGGTTTTAAAATTACTGTCGTAGATGATGTCCGTGCCATCCGTGAGTTAAGAAGCTTCAATTTTACAGTTTTGAAAAGATGGTCGAAATCAATTATGACATCATCAGTGATGTCACAATTGACATTATCGGTTTTAAAATTACTGTCGTAGATGATGTCCGTGCCATTTGTCAGTTCAGAAGCGTCAATTTTACAGTTTTGAAAAGATGTCGAAATCAATTATGACATCATCAGTGATGTCACAATTGACATTATCGGTTTTAAAATACTGTCTTAGATGATGTCCGTGCCATCCGTGAGTTCAGAATCATCAAATTTAAAGTTTCGAAAAGATGGTCGAAGTCAATTATGACATCATCAGTGATGTCACAATTGACATTATCGGTTTTAAAATTACTGTCGTAGATGATGTCCAAGCCATCCGTGAGTTCAGAAGTGTCAATTTTACAGTTTCGAAAAAAGGTCAAAATCAATTATGACATCATCAGTGATGTCACAATTGACATTATCGTTTTAAAAATTACTGTCGTAGATGATGTCCGTGCCATCCGTGAGTTAAGAAGCGTCAATTTTACAGTTTCGAAAAGATGGTCAAAATCAATTATGACATCATCAGTGATGTCACAATTGACATTATCGGTTTTAAAATCACTGTCGTAGATGATGTCCGTGCCATCCGTGAGTTCAGAAGCGTAAATTTTACAGTTTTGAAAAGATGGTTGAAATCAATTATGACATCATCAGTGATGTCACAATTGACATTATCAGTTTTAGAATTACTGTTGTAGATGATGTCCGTGCCATCCGTGATTTCAGAAGCGTCAATTTTACAGTTTTGAAAAGATGGTCGAAATCAATTATGACATCATCAGTGATGTCACAATTGACATTATCGGTTTTAAAATTACTGTCGTAGATGATATCCGTGCCATCCGTGAGTTCAGAAGCTTCAGTTTTACAGTTTCGAAAAGATGGTCGAAATCAATTATGACATCATCAGTGATGTCACAATTGACATTATCGGTTTTAAAATTACTGTCGTAGATGATGTCCGTGCCATCCGTGAGTTCAGAAGCGTCAATTTTACAGTTTCGAAAAGATGGTCAAAATCAATTATGATATTTATCAGTGATGTCACAATTGACATTATCGGTTTTAAAATTACTGTCGTAGATGATGTCCGTGCCATCCGTGAGTTAAGAAGCGTCAATTTTACAGTTTTGAAAAGATGTCGAAATCAATTATGACATCATCAGTGATGTCACAATTGACGTTATCGGTTTTAAAATTACTGTCTTAGATGATGTCCGTGCCATCCGTGAGTTCAGAATCGTCAAATTTACAGTTTCAAAAAGATGGTCGAAATCAATTATGACATCATCAGTGATGTCACAATTGACATTATCGGTTTTAAAATTACTGTCGTAGATGATGTCCAAGCCACCCGTGAGTTCAGAAGTGTCAATTTTACAGTTTTGAAAAGATGTCGAAATCAATTATGACATCATCAGTGATGTCACAATTGACATTATCGGTTTTAAAATTACTGTCTTAGATGATGTCCGTGCCATCCGTGAGTTCCGAATCGTCAAATTTACAGTTTTGAAAAGATGGTCGAAATCAATTATGACATCATCAGTGATGTCACAATTGACATTATCGGTTTTAAAATTACTGTCGTAGATGATGTCCGTGCCATTCGTGAGTTCAGAAGCGTCAATTTTACAGTTTTGAAAAGATGTCGAAATCAATTATGACATTATCAGTGATGTCACAATTGACATTATCGGTTTAAAAATTACTGTCGTAGATGATGTCCGTGCCATCCGTGAGTTCAGAATCGTCAAATTTACAGTTTCGAAAAGATGGTCGAAATCAATTATGACATCATCAGTTATGTCACAATTGACATTATCGGTTTTAGAATTACTGTCGTAGATGATGTCCGTGCCATCCGTGAATTCAGAAGCGTCAATTTTACAGTTTTGAAAAGATGGTCGAAATCAATTATGACATCATCAGTGATGTCACAATTGACATTATCGGTTTTAAAATTACTGTCTTAGATGATGTCCGTGCCATCCGTGAGTTCAGAAGCGTCAATTTTACAGTTTTGAAAAGATGGTCGAAATCAATTATGACATCATAAGTGATGTCACAATTGACATTATCGGTTTTAAAATTACTGTCGTAGATGATGTCCGTGCCATCCGTGAGTTAAGAAGCGTCAATTTTACAGTTTTTAAAAGATGGTCGAAATCAATTATGACATCATCAGTGATGTCACAATTGACATTATCGGTTTTAAAATTACTGTCGTAGATGATATCCGTGCCATCCGTGAGTTCAGAAGTGTCAATTTTACAGTTTCGAAAAAAGGTCAAAATCAATTATGACATCATCAGTGATGTCACAATTGACATTATCTTTTTAAAAATTACTGTCGTAGATGATGTCTGTGCCATCCGTGAGTTAAGAAGCGTCAATTTTACAGTTTCGAAAAGATGGTCAAAATCAATTATGACATCATCAGTGATGTCACAATTGACATTATCGGTTTTAAAATCACTGTCGTAGATGATGTCCGTGCCATCCGTGAGTTCAGAAGCGTAAATTTTACAGTTTTGAAAAGATGGTTGAAATCAATTATGACATCATCAGTGATGTCACAATTGACATTATCAGTTTTAGAATTACTGTTGTAGATGATGTCCGTGCCATCCGTGATTTCAGAAGCGTCAATTTTACAGTTTTGAAAAGATGGTCGAAATCAATTATGACATCATCAGTGATGTCACAATTGACATTATCGATTTTAAAATTACTGTCTTAGATGATGTCCGTGCCATCCGTGAGTTCAGAAGCGTCAATTTTACAGTTTTGAAAAGATGGTCGAAATCAATTATGACATCATCAGTGATGTCACAATTGACATTATCGGTTTTAAAATTACTGTCGTAGATGATATCCGTGCCATCCGTGAGTTCAGAAGCTTCAATTTTACAGTTTCGAAAAGATGGTCGAAATCAATTATGACATCATCAGTGATGTCACAATTGACATTATCGGTTTTAAAATTACTGTCGTAGATGATGTCCGTGCCATCCGTGAGTTCAGAAGCGTCAATTTTACAGTTTCGAAAAGATGGTCAAAATCAATTATGATATCATCAGTGATGTCACAATTGACATTATCGGTTTTAAAATTACTGTCGTAGATGATGTCCGTGCCATCCGTGAGTTAAGAAGCGTCAATTTTACAGTTTTGAAAAGATGTCGAAATCAATTATGACATCATCAGTGATGTCACAATTGACATTATCGGTTTTAAAATTACTGTCTTAGATGATGTCCGTGCCATCCGTGAGTTCAAAATCGTCAAATTTACAGTTTCAAAAAGATGGTCGAAATCAATTATGACATCATCAGTGATGTCACAATTGACATTATCGGTTTTAAAATTACTGTCGTAGATGATGTCCGTGCCATCCGTGAGTTCAGAAGTGTCAATTTTACAGTTTTGAAAAGATGTCGAAATCAATTATGACATCATCAGTGATGTCACAATTGACATTATCGGTTTTAAAATTACTGTCTTAGATGATGTCCGAGCCATACGTGAGTTCAGAAGTGTCAATTTTACAGTTTCGAAAAAAAGGTCAAAATCAATTATGACATCATCAGTGATGTCACAATTGACATTATCGGTTTAAAAATTACTGTCGTAGATGATGTCCGTGCCATCCATGAGTTCAGAAGCGTCAATTTTACAGTTTTGAAAAGATGGTCGAAATCAATTATGACATCATCAGTGATGTCACAATTGACATTATCGGTTTTAAAATTACTGTCGTAGATGATGTCCGTGCCATTCGTGAGTTCAGAAGCGTCAATTTTACAGTTTTGAAAAGATGTCGAAATCAATTATGACATTATCAGTGATGTCACAATTGACATTATCGGTTTTAAAATTACTGTCTTAGATGATGTCCGTGCCATCCGTGAGTTCAGAATCGTCAAATTTACAGTTTCGAAAAGATGGTCGAAATCAATTATGACATCATCAGTTATGTCACAATTGACATTATCGGTTTTAAAATTACTGTCGTAGATGATGTCCAAGCCATCCGTGAGTTCAGAAGTGTCAATTTTACAGTTTCGAAAAAAAGGTCAAAATCAATTATGACATCATCAGTGATGTCACAATTGACATTATCGGTTTTAAAATTACTGTCGTAGATGATGTCCGTGCCATCCATTAGTTTAGAAGCGTCAATTTTACAGTTTCGAAAAGATGGTCAATATCAATTATGACATCATCAGTGATGTCACAATTGACATTATCGGTTTTAAAATCACTGTCGTAGATGATGTCCGTGCCATCCGTGAGTTCAGAAGGGTCAATTTTACAGTTTTGAAAAGATGGTCGAAATCAATTATGACATCATCAGTGATGTCACAATTGACATTATCGGTTTTAGAATTGTTGTCGTAGATGATGTCCGTGCCATCCGTGAATTCAGAAGCGTCAATTTTACAGTTTTGAAAAGATGGTCGAAATCAATTATGACATCATCAGTGATGTCACAATTGACATTATCGGTTTTAAAATTACTGTCTTAGATGATGTCCGTGCCATCCGTGAGTTCAGAAGCGTCAATTTTACAGTTTTGAAAAGATGGTCGAAATCAATTATGACATCATAAGTGATGTCACAATTGACATTATCGGTTTTAAAATTACTGTCGTAGATGATGTCCGTGCCATCCGTGAGTTAAAAAGCGTCAATTTTACAGTTTTTAAAAGATGGTCGAAATCAATTATGACATCATCAGTGATGTCACAATTGACATTATCGGTTTTAAAATTACTGTCGTAGATGATATCCGTGCCATCCGTGAGTTCAGAAGCGTCAATTTTACAGTTTCGAAAAGATGGTCGAAATTAATTATGACATCATCAGTGATGTCACAATTGACATTATCGGTTTTAAAATCACTGTCGTAGATGATGTCCGTGCCATCCGTGAGTTCAGAAGGGTCAATTTTACAGTTTTGAAAAGATGGTCGAAATCAATTATGACATCATCAGTGATGTCACAATTGACATTATCGGTTTTAGAATTACTGTCGTAGATGATGTCCGTGCCATCCGTGAATTCAGAAGCGTCAATTTTACAGTTTTGAAAAGATGGTCGAAATCAATTATGACATCATCAGTGATGTCACAATTGACATTATCGGTTTGAAAATTACTGTCTTAGATGATGTCCGTGCCATCCGTGAGTTCAGAAGCGTCAATTTTACAGTTTTGAAAAGATGGTCGAAATCAATTATGACATCATAAGTGATGTCACAATTGACATTATCGGTTTTAAAATTACTGTCGTAGATGATGTCCGTGCCATCCGTGAGTTAAGAAGCGTCAATTTTACAGTTTTGAAAAGATGGTCGAAATCAATTATGACATCATCAGTGATGTCACAATTGACATTATCGGTTTTAAAATTACTGTCGTAGATGATGTCCGTGCCATCCGTGAGTTAAGAAGCGTCAATTTTACAGTTTTGAAAAGATGGTCGAAATCAATTATGACATCATCAGTGATGTCACAATTTGCATTATCGGTTTTAAAATTACTGTCGTAGATGATGTCCGTAACATTCGTGAGTTCAGAAGCGTCAATTTTCCAGTTTTAAAAAGATGGTAGAAATCAATTATGACATCATCAGTGATGTCACAATTAACATTATCGGTTTTAAAATTACTGTCTTAGATGATGTCCGTGCCATCCGTGAGTTCAGAAGTGTCAATTTTACAGTTTCGAAAAAAAGGTCAAAATCAATTATGACATCATCAGTGATGTCACAATTGACATTATCGGTTTTAAAATTACTGTCGTAGATGATGTCCGTGCCATTCGTGTGTTCAGAAGCGTCAATTTTCCAGTTTTGAAAAGATGGTCGAAATCAATTATGACATCATCAGTGATGTCACAATTGACATTATCGGTTTTAAAATTACTGTCGTAGATGATGTCCGTGCCATCCGTGAGTTCAGAAGCGTAAATTTTAGTTTCGAAAAGTTGGTCGAAATCAATTATGACATCATCAGTGATGTCACAATTGACATTATCAGTTTTAAAATTACTGTCGTAGATCATGTCCGTGCCATTCGTGAGTTCAGAAGCGTCAATTTTACAGTTTTGAAAAGATGGTCGAAATCAATTATGACATCATCAGTGATGTCACAATTGACATTATCGGTTTTAAAATTACTGTCGTAGATGATGTCCGTGCCATTCGTGAGTTCAGAAGCGTCAATTTTACAGTTTTGAAAGGATGTCGAAATCAATTATGACATCATCAGTGATGTCACAATTGACATTATCGGTTTTAAAATTACTGTCTTAGATGATGTCCGTGCCATCCGTGAGTTCAGAAGCATCAATTTTACAGTTTTGAAAAGATGGTCGAAATCAATTATGACATCATCATTGATGTCACAATTGACATTATCGGTTTTAGAATTACTGTCGTAGATGATGTCCGTGCCATCCCTGATTTCAGAAGCGTCAATTTTACAGTTTTGAAAATATGGTCGAAATCAATTATGACATCATCAGTGATGTCACAATTGACATTATCGGTTTTAAAATTACTGTCGTAGATGATGTCCGTGCCATCCGTGAGTTCAGAAGCATCAATTTTACAGTTTTGAAAAGATGGTTAAAATCAATTATGACATCATCAGTGATGTCACAATTGACATTATTGGTTTTAAAATTACTGTCGTAGATGATGTCCGTGCCATCTTTGAGTTCAGAAGCGTCAATTTTACGGTTTCGAAAAGATGGTCGAAATCAATTATGACATCATCAGTGATGTCACAATTGACATTATCGTTTTAAAAATTACTGTCGTAGATGATGTCCGTGCCATCCGTGAGTTCAGAAGCGTCAATTTTACAGTTTTGAAAAGATGGTCGAAATCAATTATGACATCATAAGTGATGTCACAATTGACATTATCGGTTTTAAAATTACTGTCGTAGATGATGTCCGTGCCATCCGTGAGTTAAGAAGCGTCAATTTTACAGTTTTTAAAAGATGGTCGAAATCAATTATGACATCATCAGTGATGTCACAATTGACATTATCGGTTTTAAAATTACTGTCGTAGATGATATCCGTGCCATCCGTGAGTTCAGAAGTGTCAATTTTACAGTTTCGAAAAAAGGTCAAAATCAATTATGACATCATCAGTGATGTCACAATTGACATTATCTTTTTAAAAATTACTGTCGTAGATGATGTCTGTGCCATCCGTGAGTTAAGAAGCGTCAATTTTACAGTTTCGAAAAGATGGTCAAAATCAATTATGACATCATCAGTGATGTCACAATTGACATTATCGGTTTTAAAATCACTGTCGTAGATGATGTCCGTGCCATCCGTGAGTTCAGAAGCGTAAATTTTACAGTTTTGAAAAGATGGTTGAAATCAATTATGACATCATCAGTGATGTCACAATTGACATTATCAGTTTTAGAATTACTGTTGTAGATGATGTCCGTGCCATCCGTGATTTCAGAAGCGTCAATTTTACAGTTTTGAAAAGATGGTCGAAATCAATTATGACATCATCAGTGATGTCACAATTGACATTATCGGTTTTAAAATTACTGTCTTAGATGATGTCCGTGCCATCCGTGAGTTCAGAAGCGTCAATTTTACAGTTTTGAAAAGATGGTCGAAATCAATTATGACATCATCAGTGATGTCACAATTGACATTATCGGTTTTAAAATTACTGTCGTAGATGATATCCGTGCCATCCGTGAGTTCAGAAGCTTCAATTTTACAGTTTCGAAAAGATGGTCGAAATCAATTATGACATCATCAGTGATGTCACAATTGACATTATCGGTTTTAAAATTACTGTCGTAGATGATGTCCGTGCCATCCGTGAGTTCAGAAGCGTCAATTTTACAGTTTCGAAAAGATGGTCAAAATCAATTATGATATCATCAGTGATGTCACAATTGACATTATCGGTTTTAAAATTACTGTCGTAGATGATGTCCGTGCCATCCGTGAGTTAAGAAGCGTCAATTTTACAGTTTTGAAAAGATGTCGAAATCAATTATGACATCATCAGTGATGTCACAATTGACATTATCGGTTTTAAAATTACTGTCTTAGATGATGTCCGTGCCATCCGTGAGTTCAAAATCGTCAAATTTACAGTTTCAAAAAGATGGTCGAAATCAATTATGACATCATCAGTGATGTCACAATTGACATTATCGGTTTTAAAATTACTGTCGTAGATGATGTCCGTGCCATCCGTGAGTTCAGAAGTGTCAATTTTACAGTTTTGAAAAGATGTCGAAATCAATTATGACATCATCAGTGATGTCACAATTGACATTATCGGTTTTAAAATTACTGTCTTAGATGATGTCCGAGCCATACGTGAGTTCAGAAGTGTCAATTTTACAGTTTCGAAAAAAAGGTCAAAATCAATTATGACATCATCAGTGATGTCACAATTGACATTATCGGTTTAAAAATTACTGTCGTAGATGATGTCCGTGCCATCCATGAGTTCAGAAGCGTCAATTTTACAGTTTTGAAAAGATGGTCGAAATCAATTATGACATCATCAGTGATGTCACAATTGACATTATCGGTTTTAAAATTACTGTCGTAGATGATGTCCGTGCCATTCGTGAGTTCAGAAGCGTCAATTTTACAGTTTTGAAAAGATGTCGAAATCAATTATGACATTATCAGTGATGTCACAATTGACATTATCGGTTTTAAAATTACTGTCTTAGATGATGTCCGTGCCATCCGTGAGTTCAGAATCGTCAAATTTACAGTTTCGAAAAGATGGTCGAAATCAATTATGACATCATCAGTTATGTCACAATTGACATTATCGGTTTTAAAATTACTGTCGTAGATGATGTCCAAGCCATCCGTGAGTTCAGAAGTGTCAATTTTACAGTTTCGAAAAAAAGGTCAAAATCAATTATGACATCATCAGTGATGTCACAATTGACATTATCGGTTTTAAAATTACTGTCGTAGATGATGTCCGTGCCATCCATTAGTTTAGAAGCGTCAATTTTACAGTTTCGAAAAGATGGTCAATATCAATTATGACATCATCAGTGATGTCACAATTGACATTATCGGTTTTAAAATCACTGTCGTAGATGATGTCCGTGCCATCCGTGAGTTCAGAAGGGTCAATTTTACAGTTTTGAAAAGATGGTCGAAATCAATTATGACATCATCAGTGATGTCACAATTGACATTATCGGTTTTAGAATTGTTGTCGTAGATGATGTCCGTGCCATCCGTGAATTCAGAAGCGTCAATTTTACAGTTTTGAAAAGATGGTCGAAATCAATTATGACATCATCAGTGATGTCACAATTGACATTATCGGTTTTAAAATTACTGTCTTAGATGATGTCCGTGCCATCCGTGAGTTCAGAAGCGTCAATTTTACAGTTTTGAAAAGATGGTCGAAATCAATTATGACATCATAAGTGATGTCACAATTGACATTATCGGTTTTAAAATTACTGTCGTAGATGATGTCCGTGCCATCCGTGAGTTAAAAAGCGTCAATTTTACAGTTTTTAAAAGATGGTCGAAATCAATTATGACATCATCAGTGATGTCACAATTGACATTATCGGTTTTAAAATTACTGTCGTAGATGATATCCGTGCCATCCGTGAGTTCAGAAGCGTCAATTTTACAGTTTCGAAAAGATGGTCGAAATTAATTATGACATCATCAGTGATGTCACAATTGACATTATCGGTTTTAAAATCACTGTCGTAGATGATGTCCGTGCCATCCGTGAGTTCAGAAGGGTCAATTTTACAGTTTTGAAAAGATGGTCGAAATCAATTATGACATCATCAGTGATGTCACAATTGACATTATCGGTTTTAGAATTACTGTCGTAGATGATGTCCGTGCCATCCGTGAATTCAGAAGCGTCAATTTTACAGTTTTGAAAAGATGGTCGAAATCAATTATGACATCATCAGTGATGTCACAATTGACATTATCGGTTTGAAAATTACTGTCTTAGATGATGTCCGTGCCATCCGTGAGTTCAGAAGCGTCAATTTTACAGTTTTGAAAAGATGGTCGAAATCAATTATGACATCATAAGTGATGTCACAATTGACATTATCGGTTTTAAAATTACTGTCGTAGATGATGTCCGTGCCATCCGTGAGTTAAGAAGCGTCAATTTTACAGTTTTGAAAAGATGGTCGAAATCAATTATGACATCATCAGTGATGTCACAATTGACATTATCGGTTTTAAAATTACTGTCGTAGATGATGTCCGTGCCATCCGTGAGTTAAGAAGCGTCAATTTTACAGTTTTGAAAAGATGGTCGAAATCAATTATGACATCATCAGTGATGTCACAATTTGCATTATCGGTTTTAAAATTACTGTCGTAGATGATGTCCGTAACATTCGTGAGTTCAGAAGCGTCAATTTTCCAGTTTTAAAAAGATGGTAGAAATCAATTATGACATCATCAGTGATGTCACAATTAACATTATCGGTTTTAAAATTACTGTCTTAGATGATGTCCGTGCCATCCGTGAGTTCAGAAGTGTCAATTTTACAGTTTCGAAAAAAAGGTCAAAATCAATTATGACATCATCAGTGATGTCACAATTGACATTATCGGTTTTAAAATTACTGTCGTAGATGATGTCCGTGCCATTCGTGTGTTCAGAAGCGTCAATTTTCCAGTTTTGAAAAGATGGTCGAAATCAATTATGACATCATCAGTGATGTCACAATTGACATTATCGGTTTTAAAATTACTGTCGTAGATGATGTCCGTGCCATCCGTGAGTTCAGAAGCGTAAATTTTAGTTTCGAAAAGTTGGTCGAAATCAATTATGACATCATCAGTGATGTCACAATTGACATTATCAGTTTTAAAATTACTGTCGTAGATCATGTCCGTGCCATTCGTGAGTTCAGAAGCGTCAATTTTACAGTTTTGAAAAGATGGTCGAAATCAATTATGACATCATCAGTGATGTCACAATTGACATTATCGGTTTTAAAATTACTGTCGTAGATGATGTCCGTGCCATTCGTGAGTTCAGAAGCGTCAATTTTACAGTTTTGAAAGGATGTCGAAATCAATTATGACATCATCAGTGATGTCACAATTGACATTATCGGTTTTAAAATTACTGTCTTAGATGATGTCCGTGCCATCCGTGAGTTCAGAAGCATCAATTTTACAGTTTTGAAAAGATGGTCGAAATCAATTATGACATCATCATTGATGTCACAATTGACATTATCGGTTTTAGAATTACTGTCGTAGATGATGTCCGTGCCATCCCTGATTTCAGAAGCGTCAATTTTACAGTTTTGAAAATATGGTCGAAATCAATTATGACATCATCAGTGATGTCACAATTGACATTATCGGTTTTAAAATTACTGTCGTAGATGATGTCCGTGCCATCCGTGAGTTCAGAAGCATCAATTTTACAGTTTTGAAAAGATGGTTAAAATCAATTATGACATCATCAGTGATGTCACAATTGACATTATTGGTTTTAAAATTACTGTCGTAGATGATGTCCGTGCCATCTTTGAGTTCAGAAGCGTCAATTTTACGGTTTCGAAAAGATGGTCGAAATCAATTATGACATCATCAGTGATGTCACAATTGACATTATCGTTTTAAAAATTACTGTCGTAGATGATGTCCGTGCCATCCGTGAGTTCAGAAGCGTTAATTTTACAGTTTCGAAAAGATGGTCGAAATCAATTATGACATCATCAGTGATGTCACAATTGACATTATCGGTTTTAAAATCACTGTCGTAGATGATGTCCGTGCCATCCGTGAGTTCAGAAGCGTCAATTTTACAGTTTTGAAAAGATGGTTGAAATCAATTATGACATCATCAGTGATGTCACAATTGACATTATCAGTTTTAGAATTACTGTCGTAGATGATGTCCGTGCCATCCGTGATTTCAGAAGCGTCAATTTTACAGTTTTGAAAAGATGGTCGAAATCAATTATGACATCATCAGTGATGTCACAATTGACATTATCGGTTTTAAAATTACTGTCTTAGATGATGTCCGTGCCATCCGTGAGTTCAGAAGCGTCAATTTTACAGTTTTGAAAAGATGGTCGAAATCAATTATGACATCATCAGCGATGTCACAATTGACATTATCGGTTTTAAAATTACTGTCGTAGATGATGTCCGTGCCATTCGTGAGTTCAGAAGCGTCAATTTTACAGTTTTGAAAAGATGTCGAAATCAATTATGACATCATCAGTGATGTCACAATTGACATTATCGGTTTTAAAATTACTGTCGTAGATGATGTCCGTGCCATCCGTGAGTTAAGAAGCTTCAATTTTACAGTTTTGAAAAGATGGTCGAAATCAATTATGACATCATCAGTGATGTCACAATTGACATTATCGTTTTAAAAATTACTGTCGTAGATGATGTCCGTGCCATCCGTGAGTTCAGAAGCGTCAATTTTACAGTTTCGAAAAGATGGTCAAAATCAATTATGACATCATCAGTGATGTCACAATTGACATTAGCGGTTTTAAAATCACTGTCGTAGATAATGTCCGTGCCATCCGTGAGTTCAGAAGCGCAAATTTTACAGTTTTGAAAAGATGGTTGAAATCAATTATGACATCATCAGTGATGTCACAATTGACATTATCAGTTTTAGAATTACTGTTGTAGATGATGTCCGTGCCATCCGTGAGTTCAGAAGCGTCAATTTTACAGTTTTGAAATATGGTCGAAATCAATTATGACATCATCAGTGATGTCACAATTGACATTATCGGTTTTAAAATTACTGTCTTAGATGATGTCCGTGCCATCCGTGAGTTCAGAAGCGTCAATTTTACAGTTTTGAAAAGATGGTCGAAATCAATTATGACATCATCAGTGATGTCACAATTGACATTATCGGTTTTAAAATTACTGTCGTAGATGATATCCGTGCCATCCGTGAGTTCAGAAGCTTCAATTTTACAGTTTCGAAAAGATGGTCGAAATCAATTATGACATCATCAGTGATGTCACAATTGACATTATCGGTTTTAAAATTACTGTCAGAGATGATGTCCGTGCCATCCGTGAGTTCAAAAGCGTCAATTTTACAGTTTCGAAAAGATGGTCAAAATCAATTATGACATCATCGGTGATGTCACAATTGACATTATCGGTTTTAAAATTACTGTCGTAGATGATGTCCGTGCCATCCGTGAGTTAAGAAGCGTCAATTTTACAGTTTTGAAAAGATGTCGAAATCAATTATGACATCATCAGTGATGTCACAATTGACATTATCGGTTTTAAAATTACTGTCTTAGATGATGTCCGTGCCATCCGTGAGTTCAGAATCGTCAAATTTACAGTTTCAAAAAGATGGTCGAAATCAATTATGACATCATCAGTGATGTCACAATTGACATTATCGGTTTTAAAATTACTGTCGTAGATGATGTCCGTGCCATTCGTGAGTTCAGAAGCGTCAATTTTACAGTTTTGAAAAGATGTCGAAATCAATTATGACATTATCAGTGATGTCACAATTGACATTATCGGTTTTAAAATTACTGTCTTAGATGATGTCCGTGCCATCCGTGAGTTCAGAATCGTCAAATTTACAGTTTCGAAAAGATGGTCGAAATCAATTATGACATCATCAGTTATGTCACAATTGACATTATCGGTTTTAAAATTACTGTCGTAGATGATGTCCAAGCCATCCGTGAGTTCAGAAGTGTCAATTTTACAGTTTCGAAAAAAAGGTCAAAATCAATTATGACATCATCAGTGATGTCACAATTGACATTATCGGTTTTAAAATTACTGTCGTAGATGATGTCCGTGCCATCCGTTAGTTCAGAAGCGTCAATTTTACAGTTTCGAAAAGATGGTCAATATCAATTATGACATCATCAGTGATGTCACAATTGACATTATCGGTTTTAAAATCACTGTCGTAGATGATGTCCGTGCCATCCGTGAGTTCAGAAGGGTCAATTTTACAGTTTTGAAAAGATGGTCGAAATCAATTATGACATCATCAGTGATGTCACAATTGACATTATCGGTTTTAGAATTACTGTCGTAGATGATGTCCGTGCCATCCGTGAATTCAGAAGCGTCAATTTTACAGTTTTGAAAAGATGGTCGAAATCAATTATGACATCATCAGTGATGTCACAATTGACATTATCGGTTTTAAAATTACTGTCTTAGATGATGTCCGTGCCATCCGTGAGTTCAGAAGCGTCAATTTTACAGTTTTGAAAAGATGGTCGAAATCAATTATGACATCATAAGTGATGTCACAATTGACATTATCGGTTTTAAAATTACTGTCGTAGATGATGTCCGTGCCATCCGTGAGTTAAGAAGCGTCAATTTTACAGTTTTGAAAAGATGGTCGAAATCAATTATGACATCATCAGTGATGTCACAATTGACATTATCGGTTTTAGAATTACTGTCGTAGATGATGTCCGTGCCATCCGTGAATTCAGAAGCGTCAATTTTACAGTTTTGAAAAGATGGTCGAAATCAATTATGACATCATCAGTGATGTCACAATTGACATTATCGGTTTGAAAATTACTGTCTTAGATGATGTCCGTGCCATCCGTGAGTTCAGAAGCGTCAATTTTACAGTTTTGAAAAGATGGTCGAAATCAATTATGACATCATCAGTGATGTCACAATTGACATTATCGGTTTTAAAATTACTGTCGTAGATGATGTCCGTGCCATTCGTGATTTCAGAAGTGTCAATTTTACAATTTCGAAAAAAAGGTCAAAATCAATTATGACATCATCAGTGATGTCACAATTGACATTATCGGTTTTAAAATTACTGTCGTAGATGATGTCCGTGCCATTCGTGTGTTCAGAAGCGTCAATTTTCCAGTTTTGAAAAGATGGTCGAAATCAATTATGACATCATCAGTGATGTCACAATTGACATTATCGGTTTTAAAATTACTGTCGTAGATGATGTCCGTGCCATCTGTGAGTTCAGAAGCGTAAATTTTAGTTTCGAAAAGTTGGTCGAAATCAATTATGACATCATCAGTGATGTCACAATTGACATTATCAGTTTTAAAATTACTGTCGTAGATCATGTCCGTGCCATTCGTGAGTTCAGAAGCGTCAATTTTACAGTTTTGAAAAGATGGTCGAAATCAATTATGACATTATCAGTGATGTCACAATTGACATTATCGGTTTTAAAATTACTGTCGTAGATGATGTCCGTGCCATCCGTGAGTTAAGAAGCTTCAATTTTACAGTTTTGAAAAGATGGTCGAAATCAATTATGACATCATCAGTGATGTCACAATTGACATTATCGGTTTTAAAATTACTGTCGTAGATGATGTCCGTGCCATTCGTGAGTTCAGAAGCGTCAATTTTACAGTTTTGAAAAGATGTCGAAATCAATTATGACATCATCAGTGATGTCACAATTGACATTATCGGTTTTAAAATTACTGTCTTAGATGATGTCCGTGCCATCCGTGAGTTCAGAAGCATCAATTTTACAGTTTTGAAAAGATGGTCGAAATCAATTATGACATCATCATTGATGTCACAATTGACATTATCGGTTTTAGAATTACTGTCGTAGATGATGTCCGTGCCATCCCTGATTTCAGAAGCGTCAATTTTACAGTTTTGAAAATATGGTCGAAATCAATTATGACATCATCAGTGATGTCACAATTGACATTATCGGTTTTAAAATTACTGTCGTAGATGATGTCCGTGCCATCCGTGAGTTCAGAAGCATCAATTTTACAGTTTTGAAAAGATGGTTAAAATCAATTATGACATCATCAGTGATGTCACAATTGACATTATTGGTTTTAAAATTACTGTCGTAGATGATGTCCGTGCCATCTTTGAGTTCAGAAGCGTCAATTTTACGGTTTCGAAAAGATGGTCGAAATCAATTATGACATCATCAGTGATGTCACAATTGACATTATCGTTTTAAAAATTACTGTCGTAGATGATGTCCGTGCCATCCGTGAGTTCAGAAGCGTCAATTTTACAGTTTCGAAAAGATGGTCGAAATCAATTATGACATCATCAGTGATGTCACAATTGACATTATCGGTTTTAAAATCACTGTCGTAGATGATGTCCGTGCCATCCGTGAGTTCAGAAGCGTCAATTTTACAGTTTTGAAAAGATGGTTGAAATCAATTATGACATCATCAGTGATGTCACAATTGACATTATCAGTTTTAGAATTACTGTCGTAGATGATGTCCGTGCCATCCGTGAGTTCAGAAGCATCAATTTTACAGTTTTGAAAAGATGGTCGAAATCAATTATGACATCATCATTGATGTCACAATTGACATTATCGGTTTTAGAATTACTGTCGTAGATGATGTCCGTGCCATCCCTGATTTCAGAAGCGTCAATTTTACAGTTTTGAAAATATGGTCGAAATCAATTATGACATCATCAGTGATGTCACAATTGACATTATCGGTTTTAAAATTACTGTCGTAGATGATGTCCGTGCCATCCGTGAGTTAAGAAGCTTCAATTTTACAGTTTTGAAAAGATGGTCGAAATCAATTATGACATCATCAGTGATGTCACAATTGACATTATCGTTTTAAAAATTACTGTCGTAGATGATGTCCGTGCCATCCGTGAGTTCAGAAGCGTCAATTTTACAGTTTCGAAAAGATGGTCAAAATCAATTATGACATCATCAGTGATGTCACAATTGACATTAGCGGTTTTAAAATCACTGTCGTAGATAATGTCCGTGCCATCCGTGAGTTCAGAAGCGCAAATTTTACAGTTTTGAAAAGATGGTTGAAATCAATTATGACATCATCAGTGATGTCACAATTGACATTATCAGTTTTAGAATTACTGTTGTAGATGATGTCCGTGCCATCCGTGAGTTCAGAAGCGTCAATTTTACAGTTTTGAAAAGATGGTCGAAATCAATTATGACATCATCAGTGATGTCACAATTGACATTATCGGTTTTAAAATTACTGTCTTAGATGATGTCCGTGCCATCCGTGAGTTCAGAAGCGTCAATTTTACAGTTTTGAAAAGATGGTCGAAATCAATTATGACATCATCAGTGATGTCACAATTGACATTATCGGTTTTAAAATTACTGTCGTAGATGATATCCGTGCCATCCGTGAGTTCAGAAGCTTCAATTTTACAGTTTCGAAAAGATGGTTGAAATCAATTATGACATCATCAGTGATGTCACAATTGACATTATCGGTTTTAAAATTACTGTCGTAGATGATGTCCGTGCCATCCGTGAGTTCAGAAGCGTCAATTTTACAGTTTCGAAAAGATGGTCAAAATCAATTATGACATCATCGGTGATGTCACAATTGACATTATCGGTTTTAAAATTACTGTCGTAGATGATGTCCGTGCCATCCGTGAGTTAAGAAGCGTCAATTTTACAGTTTTGAAAAGATGTCGAAATCAATTATGACATCATCAGTGTTGTCACAATTGACATTATCGGTTTTAAAATTACTGTCTTAGATGATGTCCGTGCCATCCGTGAGTTCAGAATCGTCAAATTTACAGTTTCAAAAAGATGGTCGAAATCAATTATGACATCATCAGTGATGTCACAATTGACATTATCGGTTTTAAAATTACTGTCGTAGATGATGTCCGTGCCATTCGTGAGTTCAGAAGCGTCAATTTTACAGTTTTGAAAAGATGTCGAAATCAATTATGACATTATCAGTGATGTCACAATTGACATTATCGGTTTTAAAATTACTGTCTTAGATGATGTCCGTGCCATCCGTGAGTTCAGAATCGTCAAATTTACAGTTTCGAAAAGATGGTCGAAATCAATTATGACATCATCAGTTATGTCACAATTGACATTATCGGTTTTAAAATTACTGTCGTAGATGATGTCCAAGCCATCCGTGAGTTCAGAAGTGTCAATTTTACAGTTTCGAAAAAAAGGTCAAAATCAATTATGACATCATCAGTGATGTCACAATTGACATTATCGGTTTTAAAATTACTGTCGTAGATGATGTCCGTGCCATCCGTTAGTTCAGAAGCGTCAATTTTACAGTTTCGAAAAGATGGTCAATATCAATTATGACATCATCAGTGATGTCACAATTGACATTATCGGTTTTAAAATCACTGTCGTAGATGATGTCCGTGCCATCCGTGAGTTCAGAAGGGTCAATTTTACAGTTTTGAAAAGATGGTCGAAATCAATTATGACATCATCAGTGATGTCACAATTGACATTATCGGTTTTAGAATTACTGTCGTAGATGATGTCCGTGCCATCCGTGAATTCAGAAGCGTCAATTTTACAGTTTTGAAAAGATGGTCGAAATCAATTATGACATCATCAGTGATGTCACAATTGACATTATCGGTTTTAAAATTACTGTCTTAGATGATGTCCGTGCCATCCGTGAGTTCAGAAGCGTCAATTTTACAGTTTTGAAAAGATGGTCGAAATCAATTATGACATCATAAGTGATGTCACAATTGACATTATCGTTTTTAAAATTACTGTCGTAGATGATGTCCGTGCCATCCGTGAGTTAAGAAGCGTCAATTTTACAGTTTTGAAAAGATGGTCGAAATCAATTATGACATCATCAGTGATGTCACAATTGACATTATCGGTTTTAGAATTACTGTCGTAGATGATGTCCGTGCCATCCGTGAATTCAGAAGCGTCAATTTTACAGTTTTGAAAAGATGGTCGAAATCAATTATGACATCATCAGTGATGTCACAATTGACATTATCGGTTTGAAAATTACTGTCTTAGATGATGTCCGTGCCATCCGTGAGTTCAGAAGCGTCAATTTTACAGTTTTGAAAAGATGGTCGAAATCAATTATGACATCATCAGTGATGTCACAATTGACATTATCGGTTTTAAAATTACTGTCTTAGATGATGTCCGTGCCATTCGTGATTTCAGAAGCGTCAATTTTCCAGTTTTGAAAAGATGGTAGAAATCAATTATGACATCATCAGTGATGTCACAATTGACATTATCGGTTTTAGAATTACTGTCGTAGATGATGTCCGTGCCATCCCTGATTTCAGAAGCGTCAATTTTACAGTTTTGAAAATATGGTCGAAATCAATTATGACATCATCAGTGATGTCACAATTGACATTATCGGTTTTAAAATTACTGTCGTAGATGATGTCCGTGCCATCCGTGAGTTCAGAAGCATCAATTTTACAGTTTTGAAAAGATGGTTAAAATCAATTATGACATCATCAGTGATGTCACAATTGACATTATCAGTTTTAGAATTACTGTCGTAGATGATGTCCGTGCCATCCGTGATTTCAGAAGCGTCAATTTTACAGTTTTGAAAAGATGGTCGAAATCAATTATGACATCATCAGTGATGTCACAATTGACATTATCGGTTTTAAAATTACTGTCTTAGATGATGTCCGTGCCATCCGTGAGTTCAGAAGCGTCAATTTTACAGTTTTGAAAAGATGGTCGAAATCAATTATGACATCATCAGCGATGTCACAATTGACATTATCGGTTTTAAAATTACTGTCGTAGATGATGTCCGTGCCATTCGTGAGTTCAGAAGCGTCAATTTTACAGTTTTGAAAAGATGTCGAAATCAATTATGACATCATCAGTGATGTCACAATTGACATTATCGGTTTAAAAATTACTGTCGTAGATGATGTCCAAGCCATCCGTGAGTTGAGAAGTGTCAATTTTACAGTTTCGAAAAAAAGGTCAAAATCAATTATGACATCATCAGTGATGTCACAATTCACATTATCGGTTTAAAAATTAATGTCGTAGATGATGTCCGTGCCATCCGTGAGTTCAGAAGCGTCAATTTTACAGTTTTGAAAAGATGGTCGAAATCAATTATGACATCATCAGTGATGTCACAATTGACATTATCGGTTTTAAAATTACTGTCGTAGATGATGTCCGTGCCATCCGTGAGTTAAGAAGCTTCAATTTTACAGTTTTGAAAAGATGGTCGAAATCAATTATGACATCATCAGTGATGTCACAATTGACATTATCGTTTTAAAAATTACTGTCGTAGATGATGTCCGTGCCATCCGTGAGTTCAGAAGCGTCAATTTTACAGTTTCGAAAAGATGGTCAAAATCAATTATGACATCATCAGTGATGTCACAATTGACATTAGCGGTTTTAAAATCACTGTCGTAGATAATGTCCGTGCCATCCGTGAGTTCAGAAGCGTAAATTTTACAGTTTTGAAAAGATGGTTGAAATCAATTATGACATCATCAGTGATGTCACAATTGACATTATCAGTTTTAGAATTACTGTTGTAGATGATGTCCGTGCCATCCGTGAGTTCAGAAGCGTCAATTTTACAGTTTTGAAAAGATGGTCGAAATCAATTATGACATCATCAGTGATGTCACAATTGACATTATCGGTTTTAAAATTACTGTCTTAGATGATGTCCGTGCCATCCGTGAGTTCAGAAGTGTCAATTTTACAGTTTCGAAAAAAAGGTCAAAATCAATTATGACATCATCAGTGATGTCACAATTCACATTATCGGTTTAAAAATTAATGTCGTAGATGATGTCCGTGCCATCCGTGAGTTCAGAAGCGTCAATTTTACAGTTTTGAAAAGATGGTCGAAATCAATTATGACATCATCAGTGATGTCACAATTGACATTATCGGTTTTAAAATTACTGTCGTAGATGATGTCCGTGCCATCCGTGAGTTAAGAAGCTTCAATTTTACAGTTTTGAAAAGATGGTCGAAATCAATTATGACATCATCAGTGATGTCACAATTGACATTATCGTTTTAAAAATTACTGTCGTAGATGATGTCCGTGCCATCCGTGAGTTCAGAAGCGTCAATTTTACAGTTTCGAAAAGATGGTCAAAATCAATTATGACATCATCAGTGATGTCACAATTGACATTATCGGTTTTAAAATTACTGTCGTAGATGATGTCCGTGCCATCCGTGAGTTAAGAAGCTTCAATTTTACAGTTTTGAAAAGATGGTCGAAATCAATTATGACATCATCAGTGATGTCACAATTGACATTATCGTTTTAAAAATTACTGTCGTAGATGATGTCCGTGCCATCCGTGAGTTCAGAAGCGTCAATTTTACAGTTTCGAAAAGATGGTCAAAATCAATTATGACATCATCAGTGATGTCACAATTGACATTAGCGGTTTTAAAATCACTGTCGTAGATAATGTCCGTGCCATCCGTGAGTTCAGAAGCGTAAATTTTACAGTTTTGAAAAGATGGTTGAAATCAATTATGACATCATCAGTGATGTCACAATTGACATTATCAGTTTTAGAATTACTGTTGTAGATGATGTCCGTGCCATCCGTGAGTTCAGAAGCGTCAATTTTACAGTTTTGAAAAGATGGTCGAAATCAATTATGACATCATCAGTGATGTCACAATTGACATTATCGGTTTTAAAATTACTGTCTTAGATGATGTCCGTGCCATCCGTGAGTTCAGAAGCGTCAATTTTACAGTTTTGAAAAGATGGTCGAAATCAATTATGACATCATCAGTGATGTCACAATTGACATTATCGGTTTTAAAATTACTGTCGTAGATGATATCCGTGCCATCCGTGAGTTCAGAAGCTTCAATTTTACAGTTTCGAAAAGATGGTCGAAATCAATTATGACATCATCAGTGATGTCACAATTGACATTATCGGTTTTAAAATTACTGTCGTAGATGATGTCCGTGCCATCCGTGAGTTCAGAAGCGTCAATTTTACAGTTTCGAAAAGATGGTCAAAATCAATTATGACATCATCGGTGATGTCACAATTGACATTATCGGTTTTAAAATTACTGTCGTAGATGATGTCCGTGCCATCCGTGAGTTAAGAAGCGTCAATTTTACAGTTTTGAAAAGATGTCGAAATCAATTATGACATCATCAGTGATGTCACAATTGACATTATCGGTTTTAAAATTACTGTCTTAGATGATGTCCGTGCCATCCGTGAGTTCAGAATCGTCAAATTTACAGTTTCAAAAAGATGGTCGAAATCAATTATGACATCATCAGTGATGTCACAATTGACATTATCGGTTTTAAAATTACTGTCGTAGATGATGTCCGTGCCATTCGTGAGTTCAGAAGCGTCAATTTTACAGTTTTGAAAAGATGTCGAAATCAATTATGACATTATCAGTGATGTCACAATTGACATTATCGGTTTTAAAATTACTGTCTTAGATGATGTCCGTGCCATCCGTGAGTTCAGAAGCGTCAATTTTACAGTTTTGAAAAGATGGTCGAAATCAATTATGACATCATAAGTGATGTCACAATTGACATTATCGGTTTTAAAATTACTGTCGTAGATGATGTCCGTGCCATCCGTGAGTTAAGAAGCGTCAATTTTACAGTTTTGAAAAGATGGTCGAAATCAATTATGACATCATCAGTGATGTCACAATTGACATTATCGGTTTTCAAATTACTGTCGTAGATGATATCCGTGCCATCCGTGAGTTCAGAAGCGTCAATTTTACAGTTTCGAAAAGATGGTCGAAATTAATTATGACATCATCAGTGATGTCACAATTGACATTATCGGTTTTAAAATTACTGTCGTAGATGATGTCCGTGCCATCCGTGAGTTAAGAAGCGTCAATTTTACAGTTTTGAAAAGATGGTCGAAATCAATTATGACATCATCAGTGATGTCACAATTTGCATTATCGGTTTTAAAATTACTGTCGTAGATGATGTCCGTGCCATTCGTGAGTTCAGAAGCGTCAATTTTCAAGTTTTGAAAAGATGGTAGAAATCAATTATGACATCATCAGTGATGTCACAATTAACATTATCGGTTTTAAAATTACTGTCTTAGATGATGTCCGTGCCATCCGTGAGTTCAGAAGTGTCAATTTTACAGTTTCGAAAAAAAGGTCAAAATCAATTATGACATCATCAGTGATGTCACAATTGACATTATCGGTTTTAAAATTACTGTCGTAGATGATGTCCGTGCCATTCGTGAGTTCAGAAGCGTCAATTTTCCAGTTTTGAAAAGATGGTCGAAATCAATTATGACATCATCAGTGATGTCACAATTGACATTATCGGTTTTAAAATTACTGTCGTAGATGATGTCCGTGCCATCCGTGAGTTCAGAAGCGTAAATTTTAGTTTCGAAAAGTTGGTCGAAATCAATTATGACATCATCAGTGATGTCACAATTGACATTATCAGTTTTAAAATTACTGTCGTAGATCATGTCCGTGCCATTCGTGAGTTCAGAAGCGTCAATTTTACAGTTTTGAAAAGATGGTCGAAATCAATTATGACATTATCAGTGATGTCACAATTGACATTATCGGTTTTAAAATTACTGTCGTAGATGATGTCCGTGCCATCCGTGAGTTAAGAAGCTTCAATTTTACAGTTTTGAAAAGATGGTCGAAATCAATTATGACATCATCAGTGATGTCACAATTGACATTATCGGTTTTAAAATTACTGTCGTAGATGATGTCCGTGCCATTCGTGAGTTCAGAAGCGTCAATTTTACAGTTTTGAAAAGATGTCGAAATCAATTATGACATCATCAGTGATGTCACAATTGACATTATCGGTTTTAAAATTACTGTCTTAGATGATGTCCGTGCCATCCGTGAGTTCAGAAGCATCAATTTTACAGTTTTGAAAAGATGGTCGAAATCAATTATGACATTATCAGTGATGTCACAATTGACATTATCGGTTTTAAAATTACTGTCGTAGATGATGTCCGTGCCATCCGTGAGTTAAGAAGCTTCAATTTTACAGTTTTGAAAAGATGGTCGAAATCAATTATGACATCATCAGTGATGTCACAATTGACATTATCGGTTTTAAAATTACTGTCGTAGATGATGTCCGTGCCATTCGTGAGTTCAGAAGCGTCAATTTTACAGTTTTGAAAAGATGTCGAAATCAATTATGACATCATCAGTGATGTCACAATTGACATTATCGGTTTTAAAATTACTGTCTTAGATGATGTCCGTGCCATCCGTGAGTTCAGAAGCATCAATTTTACAGTTTTGAAAAGATGGTCGAAATCAATTATGACATCATCATTGATGTCACAATTGACATTATCGGTTTTAAAATTACTGTCGTAGATGATGTCCGTGCCATCCGTGAGTTCAGAAGCATCAATTTTACAGTTTTGAAAAGATGGTTAAAATCAATTATGACATCATCAGTGATGTCACAATTGACATTATTGGTTTTAAAATTACTGTCGTAGATGATGTCCGTGCCATATTTGAGTTCAGAAGCGTCAATTTTACGGTTTCGAAAAGATGGTCGAAATCAATTATGACATCATCAGTGATGTCACAATTGACATTATCGTTTTAAAAATTACTGTCGTAGATGATGTCCGTGCCATCCGTGAGTTCAGAAGCGTCAATTTTACAGTTTCGAAAAGATGGTCGAAATCAATTATGACATCATCAGTGATGTCACAATTGACATTATCGGTTTTAAAATCACTGTCGTAGATGATGTCCGTGCCACCCGTGAGTTCAGAAGCGTCAATTTTACAGTTTTGAAAAGATGGTTGAAATCAATTATGACATCATCAGTGATGTCACAATTGACATTATCAGTTTTAGAATTACTGTCGTAGATGATGTCCGTGCCATCCGTGATTTCAGAAGCGTCAATTTTACAGTTTTGAAAAGATGGTCGAAATCAATTATGACATCATCAGTGATGTCACAATTGACATTATCGGTTTTAAAATTACTGTCGTAGATGATGTCCATGCCATCCGTGAGTTCAGAAGCGTCAATTTTACAGTTTTGAAAAGATGGTCGAAATCAATTATGACATCATCAGTGATGTCACAATTGACATTATCGGTTTTAAAATCACTGTCGTAGATGATGTCCGTGCCATCCGTGAGTTCAGAAGGGTCAATTTTACAGTTTTGAAAAGATGGTCGAAATCAATTATGACATCATCAGTGATGTCACAATTGACATTATCGGTTTTAAAATTACTGTTGTAGATGATGTCCGTGCCATTCGTGAGTTAAGAAGCGTCAATTTTACAGTTTTGAAAAGATGGTCGAAATCAATTATGACATCATCAGTGATGTCACAATTGACATTATCGGTTTTAAAATTACTGTCTTAGATGATGTCCGTGCCATCCGTGAGTTCAGAATCGTTAAATTTACAGTTTCGAAAAGATGGTCGAAATCAATTATGACATCATCAGTGATGTCACAATTGACATTATCGGTTTTAAAATTACTGTCATAGATGATGTCCGTGCCATCCGGGAGTTCAGAAGTGTCAATTTTACAGTTTCGAAAAAAAGGTCAAAATCAATTATGACATCATCAGTGATGTCACAATTGACATTATCGGTTTTAAAATTACTGTCGTAGATGATGTCCGTGCCATCCGTGAGTTAAGAAGCGTCAATTTTACAGTTTCGAAAAGATGGTCGAAATCAATTATGACATCATCAGTGATGTCACAATTGACATTATCGGTTTTAAAATTACTGTCTTAGATGATGTCCGTGCCATCCGTGAGTTCAGAATCGTTAAATTTACAGTTTCGAAAAGATGGTCGATATCAATTATGACATCATCAGTGATGTCACAATTGACATTATCGGTTTTAAAATTACTGTCATAGATGATGTCCGTGCCATCCGTGAGTTCAGAAGCGTCAATTTTACAGTTTTGAAAAGATGTCGAAATCAATTATGACATCATCAGTGATGTCACAATTGACATTATCGGTTTTAAAATTACTGTCTTAGATGATGTCCGTGCCATCCGTGAGTTCAGAATCGTCAAATTTACAGTTTCAAAAAGATGGTCGAAATCAATTATGACATCATCAGTGATGTCACAATTGACATTATCGGTTTTAAAATTATTGTCGTAGATGATGTCCAAGCCATCCGTGAGTTCAGAAGTGTCAATTTTACAGTTTAGAAAAAAAAGGTCAAAATCAATTATGACATCATCAGTGATGTCACAATTGACATTATCGGTTTAAAAATTACTGTCGTAGATGATGTCCGTGCCATCCGTGAGTTCAGAAGCGTCAATTTTACAGTTTCGAAAAGATGGTCAATATCAATTATGACATCATCAGTGATGTCACAATTGACATTATCGGTTTTAAAATCACTGTCGTAGATGATGTCGGTGCCATCCGTGAGTTCAGAAGGGTCAATTTTACAGTTTTGAAAAGATGGTTGAAATCAATTATGACATCATCAGTGATGTCACAATTGACATTATCGGTTTTAGAATTACTGTCGTAGATGATGTCCGTGCCATCCGTGAATTCAGAATAGTAAATTTTACAGTTTTGAAAAGATGGTTGAAATCAATTATGACATCATCAGTGATGTCACAATTGACATTATCGGTATTAAAATTACTGTCTTAGATGATGTCCGTGCCATCCGTGAGTTCAGAAGCGTCAATTTTACAGTTTTGAAAAGATGGTCGAAATCAATTATGACATCATCAGTGATGTCACAATTGACATTATCGGTTTTAAAATTACTGTCGTAGATGATGTCCGTGCCATCCGTGAGTTAAGAAGCGTCAATTTTACAGTTTTGAAAAGATGGTCGAAATCAATTATGACATCATCAGTGATGTCACAATTGACATTATCGGTTTTAAAAATTACTGTCGTAGATGATGTCCGTGCCATCTGTGAGTTCAGAAGCGTCAATTTTACAGTTTCGAAAAGATGGTCGAAATCAATTATGACATCATCAGTGATGTCACAATTGACATTATCGGTTTTAAAATTACTGTCGTAGATGATGTCCAAGCCATCCGTGAGTTCAGAAGTGTCAATTTTACAGTTTCGAAAAAAAAAAGGTCAAAATCAATTATGACATCATCAGTGATGTCACAATTGACATTATCGGTTTTAAAATTACTGTCGTAGATGATGTCCGTGCCATCCGTGAGTTAAGAAGCGTCAATTTTACAGTTTCGAAAAGATGGTCGAAATCAATTATGACATCATCAGTGATGTCACAATTGACATTATCGGTTTTAAAATTATTGTCGTAGATGATGTCCAAGCCATCCGTGAGTTCAGAAGTGTCAATTTTACAGTTTAGAAAAAAAAGGTCAAAATCAATTATGACATCATCAGTGATGTCACAATTGACATTATCGGTTTAAAAATTACTGTCGTAGATGATGTCCGTGCCATCCGTGAGTTCAGAAGCGTCAATTTTACAGTTTCGAAAAGATGGTCAATATCAATTATGACATCATCAGTGATGTCACAATTGACATTATCGGTTTTAAAATCACTGTCGTAGATGATGTCGGTGCCATCCGTGAGTTCAGAAGGGTCAATTTTACAGTTTTGAAAAGATGGTTGAAATCAATTATGACATCATCAGTGATGTCACAATTGACATTATCGGTTTTAGAATTACTGTCGTAGATGATGTCCGTGCCATCCGTGAATTCAGAATAGTAAATTTTACAGTTTTGAAAAGATGGTTGAAATCAATTATGACATCATCAGTGATGTCACAATTGACATTATCGGTATTAAAATTACTGTCTTAGATGATGTCCGTGCCATCCGTGAGTTCAGAAGCGTCAATTTTACAGTTTTGAAAAGATGGTCGAAATCAATTATGACATCATCAGTGATGTCACAATTGACATTATCGGTTTTAAAAATTACTGTCGTAGATGATGTCCGTGCCATCTGTGAGTTCAGAAGCGTCAATTTTACAGTTTTGAAAAGATGGTCGAAATCAATTATGACATCATCAGTGATGTCACAATTGACATTATCGGTTTTAAAATTACTGTCGTAGATGATGTCCATGCCATCCGTGAGTTCAGAAGCGTCAATTTTACAGTTTTGAAAAGATGGTCGAAATCAATTATGACATCATCAGTGATGTCACAATTGACATTATCGGTTTTAAAATCACTGTCGTAGATGATGTCCGTGCCATCCGTGAGTTCAGAAGGGTCAATTTTACAGTTTTGAAAAGATGGTCGAAATCAATTATGACATCATCAGTGATGTCACAATTGACATTATCGGTTTTAAAATTACTGTTGTAGATGATGTCCGTGCCATTCGTGAGTTAAGAAGCGTCAATTTTACAGTTTTGAAAAGATGGTCGAAATCAATTATGACATCATCAGTGATGTCACAATTGACATTATCGGTTTTAAAATTACTGTCTTAGATGATGTCCGTGCCATCCGTGAGTTCAGAATCGTTAAATTTACAGTTTCGAAAAGATGGTCGAAATCAATTATGACATCATCAGTGATGTCACAATTGACATTATCGGTTTTAAAATTACTGTCATAGATGATGTCCGTGCCATCCGGGAGTTCAGAAGTGTCAATTTTACAGTTTCGAAAAAAAGGTCAAAATCAATTATGACATCATCAGTGATGTCACAATTGACATTATCGGTTTTAAAATTACTGTCGTAGATGATGTCCGTGCCATCCGTGAGTTAAGAAGCGTCAATTTTACAGTTTCGAAAAGATGGTCGAAATCAATTATGACATCATCAGTGATGTCACAATTGACATTATCGGTTTTAAAATTACTGTCTTAGATGATGTCCGTGCCATCCGTGAGTTCAGAATCGTCAAATTTACAGTTTCAAAAAGATGGTCGAAATCAATTATGACATCATCAGTGATGTCACAATTGACATTATCGGTTTTAAAATTACTGTCGTAGATGATGTCCGTGCCATTCGTGAGTTCAGAAGCGTCAATTTTACAGTTTTGAAAAGATGTCGAAATCAATTATGACATTATCAGTGATGTCACAATTGACATTATCGGTTTTAAAATTACTGTCTTAGATGATGTCCGTGCCATCCGTGAGTTCAGAAGCGTCAATTTTACAGTTTTGAAAAGATGGTCGAAATCAATTATGACATCATAAGTGATGTCACAATTGACATTATCGGTTTTAAAATTACTGTCGTAGATGATGTCCGTGCCATCCGTGAGTTAAGAAGCGTCAATTTTACAGTTTTGAAAAGATGGTCGAAATCAATTATGACATCATCAGTGATGTCACAATTGACATTATCGGTTTTCAAATTACTGTCGTAGATGATATCCGTGCCATCCGTGAGTTCAGAAGCGTCAATTTTACAGTTTCGAAAAGATGGTCGAAATTAATTATGACATCATCAGTGATGTCACAATTGACATTATCGGTTTTAAAATTACTGTCGTAGATGATGTCCGTGCCATCCGTGAGTTAAGAAGCGTCAATTTTACAGTTTTGAAAAGATGGTCGAAATCAATTATGACATCATCAGTGATGTCACAATTTGCATTATCGGTTTTAAAATTACTGTCGTAGATGATGTCCGTGCCATTCGTGAGTTCAGAAGCGTCAATTTTCAAGTTTTGAAAAGATGGTAGAAATCAATTATGACATCATCAGTGATGTCACAATTAACATTATCGGTTTTAAAATTACTGTCTTAGATGATGTCCGTGCCATCCGTGAGTTCAGAAGTGTCAATTTTACAGTTTCGAAAAAAAGGTCAAAATCAATTATGACATCATCAGTGATGTCACAATTGACATTATCGGTTTTAAAATTACTGTCGTAGATGATGTCCGTGCCATTCGTGAGTTCAGAAGCGTCAATTTTCCAGTTTTGAAAAGATGGTCGAAATCAATTATGACATCATCAGTGATGTCACAATTGACATTATCGGTTTTAAAATTACTGTCGTAGATGATGTCCGTGCCATCCGTGAGTTCAGAAGCGTAAATTTTAGTTTCGAAAAGTTGGTCGAAATCAATTATGACATCATCAGTGATGTCACAATTGACATTATCAGTTTTAAAATTACTGTCGTAGATCATGTCCGTGCCATTCGTGAGTTCAGAAGCGTCAATTTTACAGTTTTGAAAAGATGGTCGAAATCAATTATGACATTATCAGTGATGTCACAATTGACATTATCGGTTTTAAAATTACTGTCGTAGATGATGTCCGTGCCATCCGTGAGTTAAGAAGCTTCAATTTTACAGTTTTGAAAAGATGGTCGAAATCAATTATGACATCATCAGTGATGTCACAATTGACATTATCGGTTTTAAAATTACTGTCGTAGATGATGTCCGTGCCATTCGTGAGTTCAGAAGCGTCAATTTTACAGTTTTGAAAAGATGTCGAAATCAATTATGACATCATCAGTGATGTCACAATTGACATTATCGGTTTTAAAATTACTGTCTTAGATGATGTCCGTGCCATCCGTGAGTTCAGAAGCATCAATTTTACAGTTTTGAAAAGATGGTCGAAATCAATTATGACATTATCAGTGATGTCACAATTGACATTATCGGTTTTAAAATTACTGTCGTAGATGATGTCCGTGCCATCCGTGAGTTAAGAAGCTTCAATTTTACAGTTTTGAAAAGATGGTCGAAATCAATTATGACATCATCAGTGATGTCACAATTGACATTATCGGTTTTAAAATTACTGTCGTAGATGATGTCCGTGCCATTCGTGAGTTCAGAAGCGTCAATTTTACAGTTTTGAAAAGATGTCGAAATCAATTATGACATCATCAGTGATGTCACAATTGACATTATCGGTTTTAAAATTACTGTCTTAGATGATGTCCGTGCCATCCGTGAGTTCAGAAGCATCAATTTTACAGTTTTGAAAAGATGGTCGAAATCAATTATGACATCATCATTGATGTCACAATTGACATTATCGGTTTTAAAATTACTGTCGTAGATGATGTCCGTGCCATCCGTGAGTTCAGAAGCATCAATTTTACAGTTTTGAAAAGATGGTTAAAATCAATTATGACATCATCAGTGATGTCACAATTGACATTATTGGTTTTAAAATTACTGTCGTAGATGATGTCCGTGCCATATTTGAGTTCAGAAGCGTCAATTTTACGGTTTCGAAAAGATGGTCGAAATCAATTATGACATCATCAGTGATGTCACAATTGACATTATCGTTTTAAAAATTACTGTCGTAGATGATGTCCGTGCCATCCGTGAGTTCAGAAGCGTCAATTTTACAGTTTCGAAAAGATGGTCGAAATCAATTATGACATCATCAGTGATGTCACAATTGACATTATCGGTTTTAAAATCACTGTCGTAGATGATGTCCGTGCCACCCGTGAGTTCAGAAGCGTCAATTTTACAGTTTTGAAAAGATGGTTGAAATCAATTATGACATCATCAGTGATGTCACAATTGACATTATCAGTTTTAGAATTACTGTCGTAGATGATGTCCGTGCCATCCGTGATTTCAGAAGCGTCAATTTTACAGTTTTGAAAAGATGGTCGAAATCAATTATGACATCATCAGTGATGTCACAATTGACATTATCGGTTTTAAAATTACTGTCGTAGATGATGTCCGTGCCATTCGTGAGTTCAGAAGCGTCAATTTTACAGTTTTGAAAAGATGTCGAAATCAATTATGACATCATCAGTGATGTCACAATTGACATTATCGGTTTTAAAATTACTGTCTTAGATGATGTCCGTGCCATCCGTGAGTTCAGAAGCATCAATTTTACAGTTTTGAAAAGATGGTCGAAATCAATTATGACATCATCATTGATGTCACAATTGACATTATCGGTTTTAAAATTACTGTCGTAGATGATGTCCGTGCCATCCGTGAGTTCAGAAGCATCAATTTTACAGTTTTGAAAAGATGGTTAAAATCAATTATGACATCATCAGTGATGTCACAATTGACATTATTGGTTTTAAAATTACTGTCGTAGATGATGTCCGTGCCATATTTGAGTTCAGAAGCGTCAATTTTACGGTTTCGAAAAGATGGTCGAAATCAATTATGACATCATCAGTGATGTCACAATTGACATTATCGTTTTAAAAATTACTGTCGTAGATGATGTCCGTGCCATCCGTGAGTTCAGAAGCGTCAATTTTACAGTTTCGAAAAGATGGTCGAAATCAATTATGACATCATCAGTGATGTCACAATTGACATTATCGGTTTTAAAATCACTGTCGTAGATGATGTCCGTGCCACCCGTGAGTTCAGAAGCGTCAATTTTACAGTTTTGAAAAGATGGTTGAAATCAATTATGACATCATCAGTGATGTCACAATTGACATTATCAGTTTTAGAATTACTGTCGTAGATGATGTCCGTGCCATCCGTGATTTCAGAAGCGTCAATTTTACAGTTTTGAAAAGATGGTCGAAATCAATTATGACATCATCAGTGATGTCACAATTGACATTATCGGTTTTAAAATTACTGTCGTAGATGATGTCCATGCCATCCGTGAGTTCAGAAGCGTCAATTTTACAGTTTTGAAAAGATGGTCGAAATCAATTATGACATCATCAGTGATGTCACAATTGACATTATCGGTTTTAAAATCACTGTCGTAGATGATGTCCGTGCCATCCGTGAGTTCAGAAGGGTCAATTTTACAGTTTTGAAAAGATGGTCGAAATCAATTATGACATCATCAGTGATGTCACAATTGACATTATCGGTTTTAAAATTACTGTTGTAGATGATGTCCGTGCCATTCGTGAGTTAAGAAGCGTCAATTTTACAGTTTTGAAAAGATGGTCGAAATCAATTATGACATCATCAGTGATGTCACAATTGACATTATCGGTTTTAAAATTACTGTCTTAGATGATGTCCGTGCCATCCGTGAGTTCAGAATCGTTAAATTTACAGTTTCGAAAAGATGGTCGAAATCAATTATGACATCATCAGTGATGTCACAATTGACATTATCGGTTTTAAAATTACTGTCATAGATGATGTCCGTGCCATCCGGGAGTTCAGAAGTGTCAATTTTACAGTTTCGAAAAAAAGGTCAAAATCAATTATGACATCATCAGTGATGTCACAATTGACATTATCGGTTTTAAAATTACTGTCGTAGATGATGTCCGTGCCATCCGTGAGTTAAGAAGCGTCAATTTTACAGTTTCGAAAAGATGGTCGAAATCAATTATGACATCATCAGTGATGTCACAATTGACATTATCGGTTTTAAAATTACTGTCTTAGATGATGTCCGTGCCATCCGTGAGTTCAGAATCGTTAAATTTACAGTTTCGAAAAGATGGTCGATATCAATTATGACATCATCAGTGATGTCACAATTGACATTATCGGTTTTAAAATTACTGTCATAGATGATGTCCGTGCCATCCGTGAGTTCAGAAGCGTCAATTTTACAGTTTTGAAAAGATGTCGAAATCAATTATGACATCATCAGTGATGTCACAATTGACATTATCGGTTTTAAAATTACTGTCTTAGATGATGTCCGTGCCATCCGTGAGTTCAGAATCGTCAAATTTACAGTTTCGAAAAGATGGTCGAAATCAATTATGACATCATCAGTGATGTCACAATTGACATTATCGGTTTTAAAATTATTGTCGTAGATGATGTCCAAGCCATCCGTGAGTTCAGAAGTGTCAATTTTACAGTTTAGAAAAAAAAGGTCAAAATCAATTATGACATCATCAGTGATGTCACAATTGACATTATCGGTTTAAAAATTACTGTCGTAGATGATGTCCGTGCCATCCGTGAGTTCAGAAGCGTCAATTTTACAGTTTCGAAAAGATGGTCAATATCAATTATGACATCATCAGTGATGTCACAATTGACATTATCGGTTTTAAAATCACTGTCGTAGATGATGTCGGTGCCATCCGTGAGTTCAGAAGGGTCAATTTTACAGTTTTGAAAAGATGGTTGAAATCAATTATGACATCATCAGTGATGTCACAATTGACATTATCGGTTTTAGAATTACTGTCGTAGATGATGTCCGTGCCATCCGTGAATTCAGAATAGTAAATTTTACAGTTTTGAAAAGATGGTTGAAATCAATTATGACATCATCAGTGATGTCACAATTGACATTATCGGTATTAAAATTACTGTCTTAGATGATGTCCGTGCCATCCGTGAGTTCAGAAGCGTCAATTTTACAGTTTTGAAAAGATGGTCGAAATCAATTATGACATCATCAGTGATGTCACAATTGACATTATCGGTTTTAAAATTACTGTCGTAGATGATGTCCGTGCCATCCGTGAGTTAAGAAGCGTCAATTTTACAGTTTTGAAAAGATGGTCGAAATCAATTATGACATCATCAGTGATGTCACAATTGACATTATCGGTTTTAAAAATTACTGTCGTAGATGATGTCCGTGCCATCTGTGAGTTCAGAAGCGTCAATTTTACAGTTTCGAAAAGATGGTCGAAATCAATTATGACATCATCAGTGATGTCACAATTGACATTATCGGTTTTAAAATTACTGTCGTAGATGATGTCCAAGCCATCCGTGAGTTCAGAAGTGTCAATTTTACAGTTTCGAAAAAAAAAAGGTCAAAATCAATTATGACATCATCAGTGATGTCACAATTGACATTATCGGTTTTAAAATTACTGTCGTAGATGATGTCCGTGCCATCCGTGAGTTAAGAAGCGTCAATTTTACAGTTTCGAAAAGATGGTCGAAATCAATTATGACATCATCAGTGATGTCACAATTGACATTATCGGTTTTAAAATTATTGTCGTAGATGATGTCCAAGCCATCCGTGAGTTCAGAAGTGTCAATTTTACAGTTTAGAAAAAAAAGGTCAAAATCAATTATGACATCATCAGTGATGTCACAATTGACATTATCGGTTTAAAAATTACTGTCGTAGATGATGTCCGTGCCATCCGTGAGTTCAGAAGCGTCAATTTTACAGTTTCGAAAAGATGGTCAATATCAATTATGACATCATCAGTGATGTCACAATTGACATTATCGGTTTTAAAATCACTGTCGTAGATGATGTCGGTGCCATCCGTGAGTTCAGAAGGGTCAATTTTACAGTTTTGAAAAGATGGTTGAAATCAATTATGACATCATCAGTGATGTCACAATTGACATTATCGGTTTTAGAATTACTGTCGTAGATGATGTCCGTGCCATCCGTGAATTCAGAATAGTAAATTTTACAGTTTTGAAAAGATGGTTGAAATCAATTATGACATCATCAGTGATGTCACAATTGACATTATCGGTATTAAAATTACTGTCTTAGATGATGTCCGTGCCATCCGTGAGTTCAGAAGCGTCAATTTTACAGTTTTGAAAAGATGGTCGAAATCAATTATGACATCATCAGTGATGTCACAATTGACATTATCGGTTTTAAAAATTACTGTCGTAGATGATGTCCGTGCCATCTGTGAGTTCAGAAGCGTCAATTTTACAGTTTTGAAAAGATGGTCGAAATCAATTATGACATCATCAGTGATGTCACAATTGACATTATCGGTTTTAAAATTACTGTCGTAGATGATGTCCATGCCATCCGTGAGTTCAGAAGCGTCAATTTTACAGTTTTGAAAAGATGGTCGAAATCAATTATGACATCATCAGTGATGTCACAATTGACATTATCGGTTTTAAAATCACTGTCGTAGATGATGTCCGTGCCATCCGTGAGTTCAGAAGGGTCAATTTTACAGTTTTGAAAAGATGGTCGAAATCAATTATGACATCATCAGTGATGTCACAATTGACATTATCGGTTTTAAAATTACTGTTGTAGATGATGTCCGTGCCATTCGTGAGTTAAGAAGCGTCAATTTTACAGTTTTGAAAAGATGGTCGAAATCAATTATGACATCATCAGTGATGTCACAATTGACATTATCGGTTTTAAAATTACTGTCTTAGATGATGTCCGTGCCATCCGTGAGTTCAGAATCGTTAAATTTACAGTTTCGAAAAGATGGTCGAAATCAATTATGACATCATCAGTGATGTCACAATTGACATTATCGGTTTTAAAATTACTGTCATAGATGATGTCCGTGCCATCCGGGAGTTCAGAAGTGTCAATTTTACAGTTTCGAAAAAAAGGTCAAAATCAATTATGACATCATCAGTGATGTCACAATTGACATTATCGGTTTTAAAATTACTGTCGTAGATGATGTCCGTGCCATCCGTGAGTTAAGAAGCGTCAATTTTACAGTTTCGAAAAGATGGTCGAAATCAATTATGACATCATCAGTGATGTCACAATTGACATTATCGGTTTTAAAATTACTGTCTTAGATGATGTCCGTGCCATCCGTGAGTTCAGAATCGTTAAATTTACAGTTTCGAAAAGATGGTCGATATCAATTATGACATCATCAGTGATGTCACAATTGACATTATCGGTTTTAAAATTACTGTCATAGATGATGTCCGTGCCATCCGTGAGTTCAGAAGCGTCAATTTTACAGTTTTGAAAAGATGTCGAAATCAATTATGACATCATCAGTGATGTCACAATTGACATTATCGGTTTTAAAATTACTGTCTTAGATGATGTCCGTGCCATCCGTGAGTTCAGAATCGTCAAATTTACAGTTTCGAAAAGATGGTCGAAATCAATTATGACATCATCAGTGATGTCACAATTGACATTATCGGTTTTAAAATTATTGTCGTAGATGATGTCCAAGCCATCCGTGAGTTCAGAAGTGTCAATTTTACAGTTTAGAAAAAAAAGGTCAAAATCAATTATGACATCATCAGTGATGTCACAATTGACATTATCGGTTTAAAAATTACTGTCGTAGATGATGTCCGTGCCATCCGTGAGTTCAGAAGCGTCAATTTTACAGTTTCGAAAAGATGGTCAATATCAATTATGACATCATCAGTGATGTCACAATTGACATTATCGGTTTTAAAATCACTGTCGTAGATGATGTCGGTGCCATCCGTGAGTTCAGAAGGGTCAATTTTACAGTTTTGAAAAGATGGTTGAAATCAATTATGACATCATCAGTGATGTCACAATTGACATTATCGGTTTTAGAATTACTGTCGTAGATGATGTCCGTGCCATCCGTGAATTCAGAATAGTAAATTTTACAGTTTTGAAAAGATGGTTGAAATCAATTATGACATCATCAGTGATGTCACAATTGACATTATCGGTATTAAAATTACTGTCTTAGATGATGTCCGTGCCATCCGTGAGTTCAGAAGCGTCAATTTTACAGTTTTGAAAAGATGGTCGAAATCAATTATGACATCATCAGTGATGTCACAATTGACATTATCGGTTTTAAAATTACTGTCGTAGATGATGTCCGTGCCATCCGTGAGTTAAGAAGCGTCAATTTTACAGTTTTGAAAAGATGGTCGAAATCAATTATGACATCATCAGTGATGTCACAATTGACATTATCGGTTTTAAAAATTACTGTCGTAGATGATGTCCGTGCCATCTGTGAGTTCAGAAGCGTCAATTTTACAGTTTCGAAAAGATGGTCGAAATCAATTATGACATCATCAGTGATGTCACAATTGACATTATCGGTTTTAAAATTACTGTCGTAGATGATGTCCAAGCCATCCGTGAGTTCAGAAGTGTCAATTTTACAGTTTCGAAAAAAAAAAGGTCAAAATCAATTATGACATCATCAGTGATGTCACAATTGACATTATCGGTTTAAAAATTACTGTCGTAGATGATGTCCGTGCCATCCGTGAGTTCAGAAGCGTCAATTTTACAGTTTCGAAAAGATGGTCAATATCAATTATGACATCATCAGTGATGTCACAATTGACATTATCTGTTTTAGAATTACTGTCGTAGATGATGTCCGTGCCATCCGTGAATTCAGAATAGTCAATTTTACAGTTTTGAAAAGATGGTTGAAATCAATTATGACATCATCAGTGATGTCACAATTGACATTATCGGTTTTAAAATTACTGTCTTAGATGATGTCCGTGCCATCCGTGAGTTCAGAAGCGTCAATTTTACAGTTTTGAAAAGATGGTCGAAATCAATTATGACATCATCAGTGATGTCGCAATTGACATTATCGGTTTTAAAATTACTGTCGTAGATGATGTCCGTGCCATCCGTGAGTTAAGAAGCGTCAATTTTACAGTTTTGAAAAGATGGTCGAAATCAATTATGACATCATCAGTGATGTCACAATTGACATTATCGGTTTTAAAATTACTGTCTTAGATGATGTCCGTGCCATCCGTGAGTTCAGAATCGTTAAATTTACAGTTTCGAAAAGATGGTCGAAATCAATTATGACATCATCAGTGATGTCACAATTGACATTATCGGTTTTAAAATTACTGTCGTAGATGATGTCCAAGCCATCCGTGAGTTCAGAAGTGTCAATTTTACAGTTTCGAAAAAAAAAAGGTCAAAATCAATTATGACATCATCAGTGATGTCACAATTGACATTATCGGTTTTAAAATTACTGTCATAGATGATGTCCGTGCCATCCGGGAGTTCAGAAGTGTCAATTTTACAGTTTCGAAAAAAAGGTCAAAATCAATTATGACATCATCAGTGATGTCACAATTGACATTATCGGTTTTAAAATTACTGTCTTAGATGATGTCCGTGCCATCCGTGAGTTCAGAAGCGTCAATTTTACAGTTTTGAAAAGATGGTCGAAATCAATTATGACATCATCAGTGATGTCACAATTGACATTATCGGTTTTAAAATTACTGTCGTAGATGATGTCCATGCCATCCGTGAGTTCAGAAGCGTCAATTTTACAGTTTTGAAAAGATGGTCGAAATCAATTATGACATCATCAGTGATGTCACAATTGACATTATCGGTTTTAAAATCACTGTCGTAGATGATGTCCGTGCCATCCGTGAGTTCAGAAGGGTCAATTTTACAGTTTTGAAAAGATGGTCGAAATCAATTATGACATCATCAGTGATGTCACAATTGACATTATCGGTTTTAAAATTACTGTTGTAGATGATGTCCGTGCCATTCGTGAGTTAAGAAGCGTCAATTTTACAGTTTTGAAAAGATGGTCGAAATCAATTATGACATCATCAGTGATGTCACAATTGACATTATCGGTTTTAAAATTACTGTCTTAGATGATGTCCGTGCCATCCGTGAGTTCAGAATCGTTAAATTTACAGTTTCGAAAAGATGGTCGAAATCAATTATGACATCATCAGTGATGTCACAATTGACATTATCGGTTTTAAAATTACTGTCATAGATGATGTCCGTGCCATCCGGGAGTTCAGAAGTGTCAATTTTACAGTTTCGAAAAAAAGGTCAAAATCAATTATGACATCATCAGTGATGTCACAATTGACATTATCGGTTTTAAAATTACTGTCGTAGATGATGTCCGTGCCATCCGTGAGTTAAGAAGCGTCAATTTTACAGTTTCGAAAAGATGGTCGAAATCAATTATGACATCATCAGTGATGTCACAATTGACATTATCGGTTTTAAAATTACTGTCTTAGATGATGTCCGTGCCATCCGTGAGTTCAGAATCGTTAAATTTACAGTTTCGAAAAGATGGTCGATATCAATTATGACATCATCAGTGATGTCACAATTGACATTATCGGTTTTAAAATTACTGTCATAGATGATGTCCGTGCCATCCGTGAGTTCAGAAGCGTCAATTTTACAGTTTTGAAAAGATGTCGAAATCAATTATGACATCATCAGTGATGTCACAATTGACATTATCGGTTTTAAAATTACTGTCTTAGATGATGTCCGTGCCATCCGTGAGTTCAGAATCGTCAAATTTACAGTTTCGAAAAGATGGTCGAAATCAATTATGACATCATCAGTGATGTCACAATTGACATTATCGGTTTTAAAATTATTGTCGTAGATGATGTCCAAGCCATCCGTGAGTTCAGAAGTGTCAATTTTACAGTTTAGAAAAAAAAGGTCAAAATCAATTATGACATCATCAGTGATGTCACAATTGACATTATCGGTTTAAAAATTACTGTCGTAGATGATGTCCGTGCCATCCGTGAGTTCAGAAGCGTCAATTTTACAGTTTCGAAAAGATGGTCAATATCAATTATGACATCATCAGTGATGTCACAATTGACATTATCGGTTTTAAAATCACTGTCGTAGATGATGTCGGTGCCATCCGTGAGTTCAGAAGGGTCAATTTTACAGTTTTGAAAAGATGGTTGAAATCAATTATGACATCATCAGTGATGTCACAATTGACATTATCGGTTTTAGAATTACTGTCGTAGATGATGTCCGTGCCATCCGTGAATTCAGAATAGTAAATTTTACAGTTTTGAAAAGATGGTTGAAATCAATTATGACATCATCAGTGATGTCACAATTGACATTATCGGTATTAAAATTACTGTCTTAGATGATGTCCGTGCCATCCGTGAGTTCAGAAGCGTCAATTTTACAGTTTTGAAAAGATGGTCGAAATCAATTATGACATCATCAGTGATGTCACAATTGACATTATCGGTTTTAAAATTACTGTCGTAGATGATGTCCGTGCCATCCGTGAGTTAAGAAGCGTCAATTTTACAGTTTTGAAAAGATGGTCGAAATCAATTATGACATCATCAGTGATGTCACAATTGACATTATCGGTTTTAAAAATTACTGTCGTAGATGATGTCCGTGCCATCTGTGAGTTCAGAAGCGTCAATTTTACAGTTTCGAAAAGATGGTCGAAATCAATTATGACATCATCAGTGATGTCACAATTGACATTATCGGTTTTAAAATTACTGTCGTAGATGATGTCCAAGCCATCCGTGAGTTCAGAAGTGTCAATTTTACAGTTTCGAAAAAAAAAGGTCAAAATCAATTATGACATCATCAGTGATGTCACAATTGACATTATCGGTTTAAAAATTACTGTCGTAGTTGATGTACGTGCCATCCGTGAGTTCAGAAGCGTCAATTTTACATTTTCGAAAAGATGGTCAATATCAATTATGACATCATCAGTGATGTCACAATTGACATTATCTGTTTTAGAATTACTGTCGTAGATGATGTCCGTGCCATCCGTGAATTCAGAATAGTCAATTTTACAGTTTTGAAAAGATGGTTGAAATCAATTATGACATCATCAGTGATGTCACAATTGACATTATCGGTTTTAAAATTACTGTCTTAGATGATGTCCGTGCCATCCGTGAGTTCAGAAGCGTCAATTTTACAGTTTTGAAAAGATGGTCGAAATCAATTATGACATCATCAGTGATGTCGCAATTGACATTATCGGTTTTAAAATTACTGTCGTAGATGATGTCCGTGCCATCCGTGAGTTAAGAAGCGTCAATTTTACAGTTTTGAAAAGATGGTCGAAATCAATTATGACATCATCAGTGATGTCACAATTGACATTATCGGTTTTAAAATTACTGTCTTAGATGATGTCCGTGCCATCCGTGAGTTCAGAATCGTTAAATTTACAGTTTCGAAAAGATGGTCGAAATCAATTATGACATCATCAGTGATGTCACAATTGACATTATCGGTTTTAAAATTACTGTCGTAGATGATGTCCAAGCCATCCGTGAGTTCAGAAGTGTCAATTTTACAGTTTCGAAAAAAAAAAGGTCAAAATCAATTATGACATCATCAGTGATGTCACAATTGACATTATCGGTTTTAAAATTACTGTCATAGATGATGTCCGTGCCATCCGGGAGTTCAGAAGTGTCAATTTTACAGTTTCGAAAAAAAGGTCAAAATCAATTATGACATCATCAGTGATGTCACAATTGACATTATCGGTTTTAAAATTACTGTCATAGATGATGTCCGTGCCATCCGTGAGTTCAGAAGCGTCAATTTTACAGTTTTGAAAAGATGTCGAAATCAATTATGACATCATCAGTGATGTCACAATTGACATTATCGGTTTTAAAATTACTGTCTTAGATGATGTCCGTGCCATCCGTGAGTTCAGAATCGTCAAATTTACAGTTTCGAAAAGATGGTCGAAATCAATTATGACATCATCAGTGATGTCACAATTGACATTATCGGTTTTAAAATTATTGTCGTAGATGATGTCCAAGCCATCCGTGAGTTCAGAAGTGTCAATTTTACAGTTTAGAAAAAAAAGGTCAAAATCAATTATGACATCATCAGTGATGTCACAATTGACATTATCGGTTTAAAAATTACTGTCGTAGATGATGTCCGTGCCATCCGTGAGTTCAGAAGCGTCAATTTTACAGTTTCGAAAAGATGGTCAATATCAATTATGACATCATCAGTGATGTCACAATTGACATTATCGGTTTTAAAATCACTGTCGTAGATGATGTCGGTGCCATCCGTGAGTTCAGAAGGGTCAATTTTACAGTTTTGAAAAGATGGTTGAAATCAATTATGACATCATCAGTGATGTCACAATTGACATTATCGGTTTTAGAATTACTGTCGTAGATGATGTCCGTGCCATCCGTGAATTCAGAATAGTAAATTTTACAGTTTTGAAAAGATGGTTGAAATCAATTATGACATCATCAGTGATGTCACAATTGACATTATCGGTATTAAAATTACTGTCTTAGATGATGTCCGTGCCATCCGTGAGTTCAGAAGCGTCAATTTTACAGTTTTGAAAAGATGGTCGAAATCAATTATGACATCATCAGTGATGTCACAATTGACATTATCGGTTTTAAAATTACTGTCGTAGATGATGTCCGTGCCATCCGTGAGTTAAGAAGCGTCAATTTTACAGTTTTGAAAAGATGGTCGAAATCAATTATGACATCATCAGTGATGTCACAATTGACATTATCGGTTTTAAAAATTACTGTCGTAGATGATGTCCGTGCCATCTGTGAGTTCAGAAGCGTCAATTTTACAGTTTCGAAAAGATGGTCGAAATCAATTATGACATCATCAGTGATGTCACAATTGACATTATCGGTTTTAAAATTACTGTCGTAGATGATGTCCAAGCCATCCGTGAGTTCAGAAGTGTCAATTTTACAGTTTCGAAAAAAAAAAGGTCAAAATCAATTATGACATCATCAGTGATGTCACAATTGACATTATCGGTTTAAAAATTACTGTCGTAGATGATGTCCGTGCCATCCGTGAGTTCAGAAGCGTCAATTTTACAGTTTCGAAAAGATGGTCAATATCAATTATGACATCATCAGTGATGTCACAATTGACATTATCTGTTTTAGAATTACTGTCGTAGATGATGTCCGTGCCATCCGTGAATTCAGAATAGTCAATTTTACAGTTTTGAAAAGATGGTTGAAATCAATTATGACATCATCAGTGATGTCACAATTGACATTATCGGTTTTAAAATTACTGTCTTAGTTGATGTCCGTGCCATCCGTGAGTTCAGAAGCGTCAATTTTACAGTTTTGAAAAGATGGTCGAAATCAATTATGACATCATCAGTGATGTCGCAATTGACATTATCGGTTTTAAAATTACTGTCGTAGATGATGTCCGTGCCATCCGTGAGTTAAGAAGCGTCAATTTTACAGTTTTGAAAAGATGGTCGAAATCAATTATGACATCATCAGTGATGTCACAATTGACATTATCGGTTTTAAAATTACTGTCTTAGATGATGTCCGTGCCATCCGTGAGTTCAGAATCGTTAAATTTACAGTTTCGAAAAGATGGTCGAAATCAATTATGACATCATCAGTGATGTCACAATTGACATTATCGGTTTTAAAATTACTGTCGTAGATGATGTCCAAGCCATCCGTGAGTTCAGAAGTGTCAATTTTACAGTTTCGAAAAAAAAAAGGTCAAAATCAATTATGACATCATCAGTGATGTCACAATTGACATTATCGGTTTTAAAATTACTGTCATAGATGATGTCCGTGCCATCCGGGAGTTCAGAAGTGTCAATTTTACAGTTTCGAAAAAAAGGTCAAAATCAATTATGACATCATCAGTGATGTCACAATTGACATTATCGGTTTTAAAATTACTGTCGTAGATGATGTCCGTGCCATCCGTGAGTTCAGAAGCGTCAATTTTACAGTTTTGAAAAGATGTCGAAATCAATTATGACATCATCAGTGATGTCACAATTGACATTATCGGTTTTAAAATTACTGTCTTAGATGATGTCCGTGCCATCCGTGAGTTCAGAATCGTCAAATTTACAGTTTCGAAAAGATGGTCGAAATCAATTATGACATCATCAGTGATGTCACAATTGACATTATCGGTTTTAAAATTATTGTCGTAGATGATGTCCAAGCCATCCGTGAGTTCAGAAGTGTCAATTTTACAGTTTAGAAAAAAAAGGTCAAAATCAATTATGACATCATCAGTGATGTCACAATTGACATTATCGGTTTAAAAATTACTGTCGTAGATGATGTCCGTGCCATCCGTGAGTTCAGAAGCGTCAATTTTACAGTTTCGAAAAGATGGTCAATATCAATTATGACATCATCAGTGATGTCACAATTGACATTATCGGTTTTAAAATCACTGTCGTAGATGATGTCCGTGCCATCCGTGAGTTCAGAAGGGTCAATTTTACAGTTTTGAAAAGATGGTTGAAATCAATTATGACATCATCAGTGATGTCACAATTGACATTATCGGTTTTAGAATTACTGTCGTAGATGATGTCCGTGCCATCCGTGAATTCAGAATAGTAAATTTTACAGTTTTGAAAAGATGGTTGAAATCAATTATGACATCATCAGTGATGTCACAATTGACATTATCGGTATTAAAATTACTGTCTTAGATGATGTCCGTGCCATCCGTGAGTTCAGAAGCGTCAATTTTACAGTTTTGAAAAGATGGTCGAAATCAATTATGACATCATCAGTGATGTCACAATTGACATTATCGGTTTTAAAATTACTGTCGTAGATGATGTCCGTGCCATTCGTGAGTTCAGAAGCGTCAATTTTCCAGTTTTGAAAAGATGGTCGAAATCAATTATGACATCATCAGTGATGTCACAATTGACATTATCGGTTTTAAAATTACTGTCGTAGATGATGTCCGTGCCATCCGTGAGTTCAGAAGCGTAAATTTTAGTTTAGAAAAGTTGGTCGAAATCAATTATGACATCATCAGTGATGTCACAATTGACATTATCAGTTTTAAAATTACTGTCGTAGATCATGTCCGTGCCATTCGTGAGTTCAGAAGCGTCAATTTTACAGTTTTGAAAAGATGGTCGAAATCAATTATGACATTATCAGTGATGTCACAATTGACATTATCGGTTTTAAAATTACTGTCGTAGATGATGTCCGTGCCATCCGTGAGTTAAGAAGCTTCAATTTTACAGTTTTGAAAAGATGGTCGAAATCAATTATGACATCATCAGTGATGTCACAATTGACATTATCGGTTTTAAAATTACTGTCGTAGATGATGTCCGTGCCATTCGTGAGTTCAGAAGCGTCAATTTTACAGTTTTGAAAAGATGTCGAAATCAATTATGACATCATCAGTGATGTCACAATTGACATTATCGGTTTTAAAATTACTGTCTTAGATGATGTCCGTGCCATCCGTGAGTTCAGAAGCATCAATTTTACAGTTTTGAAAAGATGGTCGAAATCAATTATGACATTATCAGTGATGTCACAATTGACATTATCGGTTTTAAAATTACTGTCGTAGATGATGTCCGTGCCATCCGTGAGTTAAGAAGCTTCAATTTTACAGTTTTGAAAAGATGGTCGAAATCAATTATGACATCATCAGTGATGTCACAATTGACATTATCGGTTTTAAAATTACTGTCTTAGATGATGTCCGTGCCATCCGTGAGTTCAGAAGCATCAATTTTACAGTTTTGAAAAGATGGTCGAAATCAATTATGACATCATCATTGATGTCACAATTGACATTATCGGTTTTAAAATTACTGTCGTAGATGATGTCCGTGCCATCCGTGAGTTCAGAAGCATCAATTTTACAGTTTTGAAAAGATGGTTAAAATCAATTATGACATCATCAGTGATGTCACAATTGACATTATTGGTTTTAAAATTACTGTCGTAGATGATGTCCGTGCCATATTTGAGTTCAGAAGCGTCAATTTTACGGTTTCGAAAAGATGGTCGAAATCAATTATGACATCATCAGTGATGTCACAATTGACATTATCGGTTTTAAAATTACTGTCGTAGATGATGTCCGTGCCATTCGTGAGTTCAGAAGCGTCAATTTTACAGTTTTGAAAAGATGTCGAAATCAATTATGACATCATCAGTGATGTCACAATTGACATTATCGGTTTTAAAATTACTGTCTTAGATGATGTCCGTGCCATCCGTGAGTTCAGAAGCATCAATTTTACAGTTTTGAAAAGATGGTTGAAATCAATTATGACATCATCAGTGATGTCACAATTGACATTATCAGTTTTAGAATTACTGTCGTAGATGATGTCCGTGCCATCCGTGATTTCAGAAGCGTCAATTTTACAGTTTTGAAAAGATGGTCGAAATCAATTATGACATCATCAGTGATGTCACAATTGACATTATCGGTTTTAAAATTACTGTCTTAGATGATGTCCGTGCCATCCGTGAGTTCAGAAGCGTCAATTTTACAGTTTTGAAAAGATGGTCGAAATCAATTATGACATCATCAGTGATGTCACAATTGACATTATCGGTTTTAAAATTACTGTCGTAGATGATGTCCGTGCCATTCGTGAGTTCAGAAGCGTCAATTTTACAGTTTTGAAAAGATGTCGAAATCAATTATGACATCATCAGTGATGTCACAATTGACATTATCGGTTTTAAAATTTACTGTCGTAGATGATGTCCAAGCCATCCGTGAGTTCAGAAGTGTCAATTTTACAGTTTTGAAAAAAAGGTCAAAATCAATTATGACATCATCAGGGATGTCACAATTGACATTATCGGTTTAAAAATTACTGTCGTAGATGATGTCCATGCCATCCGTGAGTTCAGAAGCGTCAATTTTACAGTTTCGAAAAGATGGTCAATATCAATTATGACATCATCAGTGATGTCACAATTGACATTATCGGTTTTAAAATCACTGTCGTAGATGATGTCCGTGCCATCCGTGAGTTCAGAAGGGTCAATTTTACAGTTTTGAAAAGATGGTCGAAATCAATTATGACATCATCAGTGATGTCACAATTGACATTATCGGTTTTAAAATTACTGTTGTAGATGATGTCCGTGCCATTCGTGAGTTAAGAAGCGTCAATTTTACAGTTTTGAAAAGATGGTCGAAATCAATTATGACATCATCAGTGATGTCACAATTGACATTATCGGTTTTAAAATTACTGTCTTAGATGATGTCCGTGCCATCCGTGAGTTCAGAATCGTTAAATTTACAGTTTCGAAAAGATGGTCGAAATCAATTATGACATCATCAGTGATGTCACAATTGACATTATCGGTTTTAAAATTACTGTCATAGATGATGTCCGTGCCATCCGGGAGTTCAGAAGTGTCAATTTTACAGTTTCGAAAAAAAGGTCAAAATCAATTATGACATCATCAGTGATGTCACAATTGACATTATCGGTTTTAAAATTACTGTCGTAGATGATGTCCGTGCCATCCGTGAGTTAAGAAGCGTCAATTTTACAGTTTCGAAAAGATGGTCGAAATCAATTATGACATCATCAGTGATGTCACAATTGACATTATCGGTTTTAAAATTACTGTCTTAGATGATGTCCGTGCCATCCGTGAGTTCAGAATCGTTAAATTTACAGTTTCGAAAAGATGGTCGATATCAATTATGACATCATCAGTGATGTCACAATTGACATTATCGGTTTTAAAATTACTGTCATAGATGATGTCCGTGCCATCCGTGAGTTCAGAAGCGTCAATTTTACAGTTTTGAAAAGATGTCGAAATCAATTATGACATCATCAGTGATGTCACAATTGACATTATCGGTTTTAAAATTACTGTCTTAGATGATGTCCGTGCCATCCGTGAGTTCAGAATCGTCAAATTTACAGTTTCGAAAAGATGGTCGAAATCAATTATGACATCATCAGTGATGTCACAATTGACTTTATCGGTTTTAAAATTATTGTCGTAGATGATGTCCAAGCCATCCGTGAGTTCAGAAGTGTCAATTTTACAGTTTAGAAAAAAAAGGTCAAAATCAATTATGACATCATCAGTGATGTCACAATTGACATTATCGGTTTAAAAATTACTGTCGTAGATGATGTCCGTGCCATCCGTGAGTTCAGAAGCGTCAATTTTACAGTTTTGAAAAGATGGTCAATATCAATTATGACATCATCAGTGATGTCACAATTGACATTATCGGTTTTAAAATCACTGTCGTAGATGATGTCGGTGCCATCCGTGAGTTCAGAAGGGTCAATTTTACAGTTTTGAAAAGATGGTTGAAATCAATTATGACATCATCAGTGATGTCACAATTGACATTATCGGTTTTAGAATTACTGTCGTAGATGATGTCCGTGCCATCCGTGAATTCAGAATAGTAAATTTTACAGTTTTGAAAAGATGGTTGAAATCAATTATGACATCATCAGTGATGTCACAATTGACATTATCGGTATTAAAATTACTGTCTTAGATGATGTCCGTGCCATCCGTGAGTTCAGAAGCGTCAATTTTACAGTTTTGAAAAGATGGTCGAAATCAATTATGACATCATCAGTGATGTCACAATTGACATTATCGGTTTTAAAAATTACTGTCGTAGATGATGTCCGTGCCATCTGTGAGTTCAGAAGCGTCAATTTTACAGTTTCGAAAAGATGGTCGAAATCAATTATGACATCATCAGTGATGTCACAATTGACTTTATCGGTTTTAAAATTATTGTCGTAGATGATGTCCAAGCCATGCGTGAGTTCAGAAGTGTCAATTTTACAGTTTAGAAAAAAAAGGTCAAAATCAATTATGACATCATCAGTGATGTCACAATTGACATTATCGGTTTAAAAATTACTGTCGTAGATGATGTCCGTGCCATCCGTGAGTTCAGAAGCGTCAATTTTACAGTTTTGAAAAGATGGTCAATATCAATTATGACATCATCAGTGATGTCACAATTGACATTATCGGTTTTAAAATCACTGTCGTAGATGATGTCGGTGCCATCCGTGAGTTCAGAAGGGTCAATTTTACAGTTTTGAAAAGATGGTTGAAATCAATTATGACATCATCAGTGATGTCACAATTGACATTATCGGTTTTAGAATTACTGTCGTAGATGATGTCCGTGCCATCCGTGAATTCAGAATAGTAAATTTTACAGTTTTGAAAAGATGGTTGAAATCAATTATGACATCATCAGTGATGTCACAATTGACATTATCGGTATTAAAATTACTGTCTTAGATGATGTCCGTGCCATCCGTGAGTTCAGAAGCGTCAATTTTACAGTTTTGAAAAGATGGTCGAAATCAATTATGACATCATCAGTGATGTCACAATTGACATTATCGGTTTTAAAAATTACTGTCGTAGATGATGTCCGTGCCATCTGTGAGTTCAGAAGCGTCAATTTTACAGTTTCGAAAAGATGGTCGAAATCAATTATGACATCATCAGTGATGTCACAATTGACATTATCGGTTTTAAAATTACTGTCGTAGATGATGTCCAAGCCATCCGTGAGTTCAGAAGTGTCAATTTTACAGTTTCGAAAAAAAAAAGGTCAAAATCAATTATGACATCATCAGTGATGTCACAATTGACATTATCGGTTTAAAAATTACTGTCGTAGATGATGTCCGTGCCATCCGTGAGTTCAGAAGCGTCAATTTTACAGTTTCGAAAAGATGGTCAATATCAATTATGACATCATCAGTGATGTCACAATTGACATTATCGGTTTTAAAATCAATGTCGTAGATGATGTCCGTGCCATCCGTGAGTTCAGAAGGGTCAATTTTACAGTTTTGAAAAGATGGTTGAAATCAATTATGACATCATCAGTGATGTCACAATTGACATTATCGGTTTTAAAATTACTGTCGTAGATGATGTCCGTGCCATCCGTGAGTTAAGAAGCGTCAATTTTACAGTTTTGAAAAGATGGTCGAAATCAATTATGACATCATCAGTGATGTCACAATTGACATTATCGGTTTTAAAAATTACTGTCGTAGATGATGTCCGTGCCATCTGTGAGTTCAGAAGCGTCAATTTTACAGTTTCGAAAAGATGGTCGAAATCAATTATGACATCATCAGTGATGTCACAATTGACATTATCGGTTTTAAAATTACTGTCGTAGATGATGTCCAAGCCATCCGTGAGTTCAGAAGTGTCAATTTTACAGTTTCGAAAAAAAAAAGGTCAAAATCAATTATGACATCATCAGTGATGTCACAATTGACATTATCGGTTTAAAAATTACTGTCGTAGATGATGTCCGTGCCATCCGTGAGTTCAGAAGCGTCAATTTTACAGTTTCGAAAAGATGGTCAATATCAATTATGACATCATCAGTGATGTCACAATTGACATTATCGGTTTTAAAATCAATGTCGTAGATGATGTCCGTGCCATCCGTGAGTTCAGAAGGGTCAATTTTACAGTTTTGAAAAGATGGTTGAAATCAATTATGACATCATCAGTGATGTCACAATTGACATTATCTGTTTTAGAATTACTGTCGTAGATGATGTCCGTGCCATCCGTGAATTCAGAATAGTCAATGTTACAGTTTTGAAAAGATGGTTGAAATCAATTATGACATCATCAGTGATGTCACAATTGACATTATCGGTTTTAAAATTACTGTCTTAGATGATGTCCGTGCCATCCGTGAGTTCAGAAGCGTCAATTTTACAGTTTTGAAAAGATGGTCGAAATCAATTATGACATCATCAGTGATGTCACAATTGACATTATCGGTTTTAAAATTACTGTCGTAGATGATGTCCGTGCCATCCGTGAGTTAAGAAGCGTCAATTTTACAGTTTTGAAAAGATGGTCGAAATCAATTATGACATCATCAGTGATGTCACAATTGACATTATCGGTTTTAAAATTACTGTCTTAGATGATGTCCGTGCCATCCGTGAGTTCAGAATCGTTAAATTTACAGTTTCGAAAAGATGGTCGATATCAATTATGACATCATCAGTGATGTCACAATTGACATTATCGGTTTTAAAATTACTGTCATAGATGATGTCCGTGCCATCCGGGAGTTCAGAAGTGTCAATTTTACAGTTTCGAAAAAAAGGTCAAAATCAATTATGACATCATCAGTGATGTCACAATTGACATTATCGGTTTTAAAATTACTGTCGTAGATGATGTCCGTGCCATCCGTGAGTTCAGAAGCGTCAATTTTACAGTTTTGAAAAGATGTCGAAATCAATTATGACATCATCAGTGATGTCACAATTGACATTATCGGTTTTAAAATTACTGTCTTAGATGATGTCCGTGCCATCCGTGAGTTCAGAATCGTCAAATTTACAGTTTCGAAAAGATGGTCGAAATCAATTATGACATCATCAGTGATGTCACAATTGACATTATCGGTTTTAAAATTATTGTCGTAGATGATGTCCAAGCCATCCGTGAGTTCAGAAGTGTCAATTTTACAGTTTAGAAAAAAAAGGTCAAAATCAATTATGACATCATCAGTGATGTCACAATTGACATTATCGGTTTAAAAATTACTGTCGTAGATGATGTCCGTGCCATCCGTGAGTTCAGAAGCGTCAATTTTACAGTTTCGAAAAGATGGTCAATATCAATTATGACATCATCAGTGATGTCACAATTGACATTATCGGTTTTAAAATCACTGTCGTAGATGATGTCCGTGCCATCCGTGAGTTCAGAAGGGTCAATTTTACAGTTTTGAAAAGATGGTTGAAATCAATTATGACATCATCAGTGATGTCACAATTGACATTATCGGTTTTAGAATTACTGTCGTAGATGATGTCCGTGCCATCCGTGAATTCAGAATAGTAAATTTTACAGTTTTGAAAAGATGGTTGAAATCAATTATGACATCATCAGTGATGTCACAATTGACATTATCGGTATTAAAATTACTGTCTTAGATGATGTCCGTGCCATCCGTGAGTTCAGAAGCGTCAATTTTACAGTTTTGAAAAGATGGTCGAAATCAATTATGACATCATCAGTGATGTCACAATTGACATTATCGGTTTTAAAATTACTGTCGTAGATGATGTCCGTGCCATCCGTGAGTTAAGAAGCGTCAATTTTACAGTTTTGAAAAGATGGTCGAAATCAATTATGACATCATCAGTGATGTCACAATTGACATTATCGGTTTTAAAATTACTGTCGTAGATGATGTCCGTGCCATCTGTGAGTTCAGAAGCGTCAATTTTACAGTTTCGAAAAGATGGTCGAAATCAATTATGACATCATCAGTGATGTCACAATTGACATTATCGGTTTTAAAATTACTGTCGTAGATGATGTCCAAGCCATCCGTGAGTTCAGAAGTGTCAATTTTACAGTTTCGAAAAAAAAGGTCAAAATCAATTATGACATCATCAGTGATGTCACAATTGACATTATCGGTTTAAAAATTACTGTCGTAGATGATGTCCGTGCCATCCGTGAGTTCAGAAGCGTCAATTTTACAGTTTCGAAAAGATGGTCAATATCAATTATGACATCATCAGTGATGTCACAATTGACATTATCGGTTTTAAAATCAATGTCGTAGATGATGTCCGTGCCATCCGTGAGTTCAGAAGGGTCAATTTTACTGTTTTGAAAAGATGGTTGAAATCAATTATGACATCATCAGTGATGTCACAATTGACATTATCTGTTTTAGAATTACTGTCGTAGATGATGTCCGTGCCATCCTTGAATTCAGAATAGTCAATTTTACAGTTTTGAAAAGATGGTTGAAATCAATTATGACATCATCAGTGATGTCACAATTGACATTATCGGTTTTAAAATTACTGTCTTAGATGATGTCCGTGCCATCCGTGAGTTCAGAAGCGTCAATTTTACAGTTTTGAAAAGATGGTCGAAATCAATTATGACATCATCAGTGATGTCACAATTGACATTATCGGTTTTAAAATTACTGTCGTAGATGATGTCCGTGCCATCCGTGAGTTAAGAAGCGTCAATTTTACAGTTTTGAAAAGATGGTCGAAATCAATTATGACATCATCAGTGATGTCACAATTGACATTATCGGTTTTAAAATTACTGTCGTAGATGATGTCCTTGCCATCCGTGAGTTCAGAAGCGTCAATTTAACATTTTCGAAAAGATGGTCGAAATCAATTATGACATCATCAGTGATGTCACAATTGACATTATCGGTTTTAAAATTACTGTCGTAGATGATGTCCAAGCCATCCGTGAGTTCAGAAGTGTCAATTTTACAGTTTCGAAAAAAAAAGGTCAAAATCAATTATGACATCATCAGTGATGTCACAATTGACATTATCGGTTTAAAAATTACTGTCGTAGATGATGTCCGTGCCATCCGTGAGTTCAGAAGCGTCAATTTTACAGTTTCGAAAAGATGGTCAATATCAAATATGACATCATCAGTGATGTCACAATTGACATTATCGGTTTTAAAATCACTGTCGTAGATGATGTCCGTGCCATCCGTGAGTTCAGAAGGGTCAATTTTACAGTTTTGAAAAGATGGTTGAAATCAATTATGACATCATCAGTGATGTCACAATTGACATTATCTGTTTTAGAATTACTGTCGTAGATGATGTCCGTGCCATCCGTGAATTCAGAATCGTCAATTTTACAGTTTTGAAAAGATGGTCGAAATCAATTATGACATCATCAGTGATGTCACAATTGACATTATCGGTTTTAAAATTACTGTCTTAGATGATGTCCGTGCCATCCGTGAGTTCAGAAGCGTCAATTTTACAGTTTTGAAAAGATGTCGAAATCAATTATGACATCATCAGTGATGTCACAATTGACATTATCGGTTTTAAAATTACTGTCTTAGATGATGTCCGTGCCATCCGTGAGTTCAGAATCGTTAAATTTACAGTTTCGAAAAGATGGTCGAAATCAATTATGACATCATCAGTGATGTCACAATTGACATTATCGGTTTTAAAATTACTGTCGTAGATGATGTCCAAGCCATCCGTGAGTTCAGAAGTGTCAATTTTACAGTTTCGAAAAAAAAAAGGTCAAAATCAATTATGACATCATCAGTGATGTCACAATTGACATTATCGGTTTTAAAATTACTGTCATAGATGATGTCCGTGCCATCCGGGAGTTCAGAAGTGTCAATTTTACAGTTTCGAAAAAAAGGTCAAAATCAATTATGACATCATCAGTGATGTCACAATTGACATTATCGGTTTTAAAATTACTGTCTTAGATGATGTCCGTGCCATCCGTGAGTTCAGAAGCGTCAATTTTACAGTTTTGAAAAGATGGTCGAAATCAATTATGACATCATCAGTGATGTCACAATTGACATTATCGGTTTTAAAATTACTGTCGTAGATGATGTCCATGCCATCCGTGAGTTCAGAAGCGTCAATTTTACAGTTTTGAAAAGATGGTCGAAATCAATTATGACATCATCAGTGATGTCACAATTGACATTATCGGTTTTAAAATCACTGTCGTAGATGATGTCCGTGCCATCCGTGAGTTCAGAAGGGTCAATTTTACAGTTTTGAAAAGATGGTCGAAATCAATTATGACATCATCAGTGATGTCACAATTGACATTATCGGTTTTAAAATTACTGTTGTAGATGATGTCCGTGCCATTCGTGAGTTAAGAAGCGTCAATTTTACAGTTTTGAAAAGATGGTCGAAATCAATTATGACATCATCAGTGATGTCACAATTGACATTATCGGTTTTAAAATTACTGTCTTAGATGATGTCCGTGCCATCCGTGAGTTCAGAATCGTTAAATTTACAGTTTCGAAAAGATGGTCGAAATCAATTATGACATCATCAGTGATGTCACAATTGACATTATCGGTTTTAAAATTACTGTCATAGATGATGTCCGTGCCATCCGGGAGTTCAGAAGTGTCAATTTTACAGTTTCGAAAAAAAGGTCAAAATCAATTATGACATCATCAGTGATGTCACAATTGACATTATCGGTTTTAAAATTACTGTCGTAGATGATGTCCGTGCCATCCGTGAGTTAAGAAGCGTCAATTTTACAGTTTCGAAAAGATGGTCGAAATCAATTATGACATCATCAGTGATGTCACAATTGACATTATCGGTTTTAAAATTACTGTCTTAGATGATGTCCGTGCCATCCGTGAGTTCAGAATCGTTAAATTTACAGTTTCGAAAAGATGGTCGATATCAATTATGACATCATCAGTGATGTCACAATTGACATTATCGGTTTTAAAATTACTGTCATAGATGATGTCCGTGCCATCCGTGAGTTCAGAAGCGTCAATTTTACAGTTTTGAAAAGATGTCGAAATCAATTATGACATCATCAGTGATGTCACAATTGACATTATCGGTTTTAAAATTACTGTCTTAGATGATGTCCGTGCCATCCGTGAGTTCAGAATCGTCAAATTTACAGTTTCGAAAAGATGGTCGAAATCAATTATGACATCATCAGTGATGTCACAATTGACATTATCGGTTTTAAAATTATTGTCGTAGATGATGTCCAAGCCATCCGTGAGTTCAGAAGTGTCAATTTTACAGTTTAGAAAAAAAAGGTCAAAATCAATTATGACATCATCAGTGATGTCACAATTGACATTATCGGTTTAAAAATTACTGTCGTAGATGATGTCCGTGCCATCCGTGAGTTCAGAAGCGTCAATTTTACAGTTTTGAAAAGATGGTCAATATCAATTATGACATCATCAGTGATGTCACAATTGACATTATCGGTTTTAAAATCACTGTCGTAGATGATGTCGGTGCCATCCGTGAGTTCAGAAGGGTCAATTTTACAGTTTTGAAAAGATGGTTGAAATCAATTATGACATCATCAGTGATGTCACAATTGACATTATCGGTTTTAGAATTACTGTCGTAGATGATGTCCGTGCCATCCGTGAATTCAGAATAGTAAATTTTACAGTTTTGAAAAGATGGTTGAAATCAATTATGACATCATCAGTGATGTCACAATTGACATTATCGGTATTAAAATTACTGTCTTAGATGATGTCCGTGCCATCCGTGAGTTCAGAAGCGTCAATTTTACAGTTTTGAAAAGATGGTCGAAATCAATTATGACATCATCAGTGATGTCACAATTGACATTATCGGTTTTAAAATTACTGTCGTAGATGATGTCCGTGCCATCCGTGAGTTCAGAAGGGTCAATTTTACAGTTTTGAAAAGATGGTTGAAATCAATTATGACATCATCAGTGATGTCACAATTGACATTATCGGTTTTAAAAATTACTGTCGTAGATGATGTCCGTGCCATCTGTGAGTTCAGAAGCGTCAATTTTACAGTTTCGAAAAGATGGTCGAAATCAATTATGACATCATCAGTGATGTCACAATTGACATTATCGGTTTTAAAATTACTGTCGTAGATGATGTCCAAGCCATCCGTGAGTTCAGAAGTGTCAATTTTACAGTTTCGAAAAAAAAAGGTCAAAATCAATTATGACATCATCAGTGATGTCACAATTGACATTATCGGTTTAAAAATTACTGTCGTAGTTGATGTACGTGCCATCCGTGAGTTCAGAAGCGTCAATTTTACATTTTCGAAAAGATGGTCAATATCAATTATGACATCATCAGTGATGTCACAATTGACATTATCTGTTTTAGAATTACTGTCGTAGATGATGTCCGTGCCATCCGTGAATTCAGAATAGTCAATTTTACAGTTTTGAAAAGATGGTTGAAATCAATTATGACATCATCAGTGATGTCACAATTGACATTATCGGTTTTAAAATTACTGTCTTAGATGATGTCCGTGCCATCCGTGAGTTCAGAAGCGTCAATTTTACAGTTTTGAAAAGATGGTCGAAATCAATTATGACATCATCAGTGATGTCGCAATTGACATTATCGGTTTTAAAATTACTGTCGTAGATGATGTCCGTGCCATCCGTGAGTTAAGAAGCGTCAATTTTACAGTTTTGAAAAGATGGTCGAAATCAATTATGACATCATCAGTGATGTCACAATTGACATTATCGGTTTTAAAATTACTGTCTTAGATGATGTCCGTGCCATCCGTGAGTTCAGAATCGTTAAATTTACAGTTTCGAAAAGATGGTCGAAATCAATTATGACATCATCAGTGATGTCACAATTGACATTATCGGTTTTAAAATTACTGTCGTAGATGATGTCCAAGCCATCCGTGAGTTCAGAAGTGTCAATTTTACAGTTTCGAAAAAAAAAAGGTCAAAATCAATTATGACATCATCAGTGATGTCACAATTGACATTATCGGTTTTAAAATTACTGTCATAGATGATGTCCGTGCCATCCGGGAGTTCAGAAGTGTCAATTTTACAGTTTCGAAAAAAAGGTCAAAATCAATTATGACATCATCAGTGATGTCACAATTGACATTATCGGTTTTAAAATTACTGTCATAGATGATGTCCGTGCCATCCGTGAGTTCAGAAGCGTCAATTTTACAGTTTTGAAAAGATGTCGAAATCAATTATGACATCATCAGTGATGTCACAATTGACATTATCGGTTTTAAAATTACTGTCTTAGATGATGTCCGTGCCATCCGTGAGTTCAGAATCGTCAAATTTACAGTTTCGAAAAGATGGTCGAAATCAATTATGACATCATCAGTGATGTCACAATTGACATTATCGGTTTTAAAATTATTGTCGTAGATGATGTCCAAGCCATCCGTGAGTTCAGAAGTGTCAATTTTACAGTTTAGAAAAAAAAGGTCAAAATCAATTATGACATCATCAGTGATGTCACAATTGACATTATCGGTTTAAAAATTACTGTCGTAGATGATGTCCGTGCCATCCGTGAGTTCAGAAGCGTCAATTTTACAGTTTCGAAAAGATGGTCAATATCAATTATGACATCATCAGTGATGTCACAATTGACATTATCGGTTTTAAAATCACTGTCGTAGATGATGTCGGTGCCATCCGTGAGTTCAGAAGGGTCAATTTTACAGTTTTGAAAAGATGGTTGAAATCAATTATGACATCATCAGTGATGTCACAATTGACATTATCGGTTTTAGAATTACTGTCGTAGATGATGTCCGTGCCATCCGTGAATTCAGAATAGTAAATTTTACAGTTTTGAAAAGATGGTTGAAATCAATTATGACATCATCAGTGATGTCACAATTGACATTATCGGTATTAAAATTACTGTCTTAGATGATGTCCGTGCCATCCGTGAGTTCAGAAGCGTCAATTTTACAGTTTTGAAAAGATGGTCGAAATCAATTATGACATCATCAGTGATGTCACAATTGACATTATCGGTTTTAAAATTACTGTCGTAGATGATGTCCGTGCCATCCGTGAGTTAAGAAGCGTCAATTTTACAGTTTTGAAAAGATGGTCGAAATCAATTATGACATCATCAGTGATGTCACAATTGACATTATCGGTTTTAAAAATTACTGTCGTAGATGATGTCCGTGCCATCTGTGAGTTCAGAAGCGTCAATTTTACAGTTTCGAAAAGATGGTCGAAATCAATTATGACATCATCAGTGATGTCACAATTGACATTATCGGTTTTAAAATTACTGTCGTAGATGATGTCCAAGCCATCCGTGAGTTCAGAAGTGTCAATTTTACAGTTTCGAAAAAAAAAAGGTCAAAATCAATTATGACATCATCAGTGATGTCACAATTGACATTATCGGTTTAAAAATTACTGTCGTAGATGATGTCCGTGCCATCCGTGAGTTCAGAAGCGTCAATTTTACAGTTTCGAAAAGATGGTCAATATCAATTATGACATCATCAGTGATGTCACAATTGACATTATCTGTTTTAGAATTACTGTCGTAGATGATGTCCGTGCCATCCGTGAATTCAGAATAGTCAATTTTACAGTTTTGAAAAGATGGTTGAAATCAATTATGACATCATCAGTGATGTCACAATTGACATTATCGGTTTTAAAATTACTGTCTTAGTTGATGTCCGTGCCATCCGTGAGTTCAGAAGCGTCAATTTTACAGTTTTGAAAAGATGGTCGAAATCAATTATGACATCATCAGTGATGTCGCAATTGACATTATCGGTTTTAAAATTACTGTCGTAGATGATGTCCGTGCCATCCGTGAGTTAAGAAGCGTCAATTTTACAGTTTTGAAAAGATGGTCGAAATCAATTATGACATCATCAGTGATGTCACAATTGACATTATCGGTTTTAAAATTACTGTCTTAGATGATGTCCGTGCCATCCGTGAGTTCAGAATCGTTAAATTTACAGTTTCGAAAAGATGGTCGAAATCAATTATGACATCATCAGTGATGTCACAATTGACATTATCGGTTTTAAAATTACTGTCGTAGATGATGTCCAAGCCATCCGTGAGTTCAGAAGTGTCAATTTTACAGTTTCGAAAAAAAAAAGGTCAAAATCAATTATGACATCATCAGTGATGTCACAATTGACATTATCGGTTTTAAAATTACTGTCATAGATGATGTCCGTGCCATCCGGGAGTTCAGAAGTGTCAATTTTACAGTTTCGAAAAAAAGGTCAAAATCAATTATGACATCATCAGTGATGTCACAATTGACATTATCGGTTTTAAAATTACTGTCGTAGATGATGTCCGTGCCATCCGTGAGTTCAGAAGCGTCAATTTTACAGTTTTGAAAAGATGTCGAAATCAATTATGACATCATCAGTGATGTCACAATTGACATTATCGGTTTTAAAATTACTGTCTTAGATGATGTCCGTGCCATCCGTGAGTTCAGAATCGTCAAATTTACAGTTTCGAAAAGATGGTCGAAATCAATTATGACATCATCAGTGATGTCACAATTGACATTATCGGTTTTAAAATTATTGTCGTAGATGATGTCCAAGCCATCCGTGAGTTCAGAAGTGTCAATTTTACAGTTTAGAAAAAAAAGGTCAAAATCAATTATGACATCATCAGTGATGTCACAATTGACATTATCGGTTTAAAAATTACTGTCGTAGATGATGTCCGTGCCATCCGTGAGTTCAGAAGCGTCAATTTTACAGTTTCGAAAAGATGGTCAATATCAATTATGACATCATCAGTGATGTCACAATTGACATTATCGGTTTTAAAATCACTGTCGTAGATGATGTCCGTGCCATCCGTGAGTTCAGAAGGGTCAATTTTACAGTTTTGAAAAGATGGTTGAAATCAATTATGACATCATCAGTGATGTCACAATTGACATTATCGGTTTTAGAATTACTGTCGTAGATGATGTCCGTGCCATCCGTGAATTCAGAATAGTAAATTTTACAGTTTTGAAAAGATGGTTGAAATCAATTATGACATCATCAGTGATGTCACAATTGACATTATCGGTATTAAAATTACTGTCTTAGATGATGTCCGTGCCATCCGTGAGTTCAGAAGCGTCAATTTTACAGTTTTGAAAAGATGGTCGAAATCAATTATGACATCATCAGTGATGTCACAATTGACATTATCGGTTTTAAAATTACTGTCGTAGATGATGTCCGTGCCATTCGTGAGTTCAGAAGCGTCAATTTTCCAGTTTTGAAAAGATGGTCGAAATCAATTATGACATCATCAGTGATGTCACAATTGACATTATCGGTTTTAAAATTACTGTCGTAGATGATGTCCGTGCCATCCGTGAGTTCAGAAGCGTAAATTTTAGTTTAGAAAAGTTGGTCGAAATCAATTATGACATCATCAGTGATGTCACAATTGACATTATCAGTTTTAAAATTACTGTCGTAGATCATGTCCGTGCCATTCGTGAGTTCAGAAGCGTCAATTTTACAGTTTTGAAAAGATGGTCGAAATCAATTATGACATTATCAGTGATGTCACAATTGACATTATCGGTTTTAAAATTACTGTCGTAGATGATGTCCGTGCCATCCGTGAGTTAAGAAGCTTCAATTTTACAGTTTTGAAAAGATGGTCGAAATCAATTATGACATCATCAGTGATGTCACAATTGACATTATCGGTTTTAAAATTACTGTCGTAGATGATGTCCGTGCCATTCGTGAGTTCAGAAGCGTCAATTTTACAGTTTTGAAAAGATGTCGAAATCAATTATGACATCATCAGTGATGTCACAATTGACATTATCGGTTTTAAAATTACTGTCTTAGATGATGTCCGTGCCATCCGTGAGTTCAGAAGCATCAATTTTACAGTTTTGAAAAGATGGTCGAAATCAATTATGACATTATCAGTGATGTCACAATTGACATTATCGGTTTTAAAATTACTGTCGTAGATGATGTCCGTGCCATCCGTGAGTTAAGAAGCTTCAATTTTACAGTTTTGAAAAGATGGTCGAAATCAATTATGACATCATCAGTGATGTCACAATTGACATTATCGGTTTTAAAATTACTGTCTTAGATGATGTCCGTGCCATCCGTGAGTTCAGAAGCATCAATTTTACAGTTTTGAAAAGATGGTCGAAATCAATTATGACATCATCATTGATGTCACAATTGACATTATCGGTTTTAAAATTACTGTCGTAGATGATGTCCGTGCCATCCGTGAGTTCAGAAGCATCAATTTTACAGTTTTGAAAAGATGGTTAAAATCAATTATGACATCATCAGTGATGTCACAATTGACATTATTGGTTTTAAAATTACTGTCGTAGATGATGTCCGTGCCATATTTGAGTTCAGAAGCGTCAATTTTACGGTTTCGAAAAGATGGTCGAAATCAATTATGACATCATCAGTGATGTCACAATTGACATTATCGGTTTTAAAATTACTGTCGTAGATGATGTCCGTGCCATTCGTGAGTTCAGAAGCGTCAATTTTACAGTTTTGAAAAGATGTCGAAATCAATTATGACATCATCAGTGATGTCACAATTGACATTATCGGTTTTAAAATTACTGTCTTAGATGATGTCCGTGCCATCCGTGAGTTCAGAAGCATCAATTTTACAGTTTTGAAAAGATGGTTGAAATCAATTATGACATCATCAGTGATGTCACAATTGACATTATCAGTTTTAGAATTACTGTCGTAGATGATGTCCGTGCCATCCGTGATTTCAGAAGCGTCAATTTTACAGTTTTGAAAAGATGGTCGAAATCAATTATGACATCATCAGTGATGTCACAATTGACATTATCGGTTTTAAAATTACTGTCTTAGATGATGTCCGTGCCATCCGTGAGTTCAGAAGCGTCAATTTTACAGTTTTGAAAAGATGGTCGAAATCAATTATGACATCATCAGTGATGTCACAATTGACATTATCGGTTTTAAAATTACTGTCGTAGATGATGTCCGTGCCATTCGTGAGTTCAGAAGCGTCAATTTTACAGTTTTGAAAAGATGTCGAAATCAATTATGACATCATCAGTGATGTCACAATTGACATTATCGGTTTTAAAATTTACTGTCGTAGATGATGTCCAAGCCATCCGTGAGTTCAGAAGTGTCAATTTTACAGTTTTGAAAAAAAGGTCAAAATCAATTATGACATCATCAGGGATGTCACAATTGACATTATCGGTTTAAAAATTACTGTCGTAGATGATGTCCATGCCATCCGTGAGTTCAGAAGCGTCAATTTTACAGTTTCGAAAAGATGGTCAATATCAATTATGACATCATCAGTGATGTCACAATTGACATTATCGGTTTTAAAATCACTGTCGTAGATGATGTCCGTGCCATCCGTGAGTTCAGAAGGGTCAATTTTACAGTTTTGAAAAGATGGTCGAAATCAATTATGACATCATCAGTGATGTCACAATTGACATTATCGGTTTTAAAATTACTGTTGTAGATGATGTCCGTGCCATTCGTGAGTTAAGAAGCGTCAATTTTACAGTTTTGAAAAGATGGTCGAAATCAATTATGACATCATCAGTGATGTCACAATTGACATTATCGGTTTTAAAATTACTGTCTTAGATGATGTCCGTGCCATCCGTGAGTTCAGAATCGTTAAATTTACAGTTTCGAAAAGATGGTCGAAATCAATTATGACATCATCAGTGATGTCACAATTGACATTATCGGTTTTAAAATTACTGTCATAGATGATGTCCGTGCCATCCGGGAGTTCAGAAGTGTCAATTTTACAGTTTCGAAAAAAAGGTCAAAATCAATTATGACATCATCAGTGATGTCACAATTGACATTATCGGTTTTAAAATTACTGTCGTAGATGATGTCCGTGCCATCCGTGAGTTAAGAAGCGTCAATTTTACAGTTTCGAAAAGATGGTCGAAATCAATTATGACATCATCAGTGATGTCACAATTGACATTATCGGTTTTAAAATTACTGTCTTAGATGATGTCCGTGCCATCCGTGAGTTCAGAATCGTTAAATTTACAGTTTCGAAAAGATGGTCGATATCAATTATGACATCATCAGTGATGTCACAATTGACATTATCGGTTTTAAAATTACTGTCATAGATGATGTCCGTGCCATCCGTGAGTTCAGAAGCGTCAATTTTACAGTTTTGAAAAGATGTCGAAATCAATTATGACATCATCAGTGATGTCACAATTGACATTATCGGTTTTAAAATTACTGTCTTAGATGATGTCCGTGCCATCCGTGAGTTCAGAATCGTCAAATTTACAGTTTCGAAAAGATGGTCGAAATCAATTATGACATCATCAGTGATGTCACAATTGACTTTATCGGTTTTAAAATTATTGTCGTAGATGATGTCCAAGCCATCCGTGAGTTCAGAAGTGTCAATTTTACAGTTTAGAAAAAAAAGGTCAAAATCAATTATGACATCATCAGTGATGTCACAATTGACATTATCGGTTTAAAAATTACTGTCGTAGATGATGTCCGTGCCATCCGTGAGTTCAGAAGCGTCAATTTTACAGTTTTGAAAAGATGGTCAATATCAATTATGACATCATCAGTGATGTCACAATTGACATTATCGGTTTTAAAATCACTGTCGTAGATGATGTCGGTGCCATCCGTGAGTTCAGAAGGGTCAATTTTACAGTTTTGAAAAGATGGTTGAAATCAATTATGACATCATCAGTGATGTCACAATTGACATTATCGGTTTTAGAATTACTGTCGTAGATGATGTCCGTGCCATCCGTGAATTCAGAATAGTAAATTTTACAGTTTTGAAAAGATGGTTGAAATCAATTATGACATCATCAGTGATGTCACAATTGACATTATCGGTATTAAAATTACTGTCTTAGATGATGTCCGTGCCATCCGTGAGTTCAGAAGCGTCAATTTTACAGTTTTGAAAAGATGGTCGAAATCAATTATGACATCATCAGTGATGTCACAATTGACATTATCGGTTTTAAAAATTACTGTCGTAGATGATGTCCGTGCCATCTGTGAGTTCAGAAGCGTCAATTTTACAGTTTCGAAAAGATGGTCGAAATCAATTATGACATCATCAGTGATGTCACAATTGACTTTATCGGTTTTAAAATTATTGTCGTAGATGATGTCCAAGCCATCCGTGAGTTCAGAAGTGTCAATTTTACAGTTTAGAAAAAAAAGGTCAAAATCAATTATGACATCATCAGTGATGTCACAATTGACATTATCGGTTTAAAAATTACTGTCGTAGATGATGTCCGTGCCATCCGTGAGTTCAGAAGCGTCAATTTTACAGTTTTGAAAAGATGGTCAATATCAATTATGACATCATCAGTGATGTCACAATTGACATTATCGGTTTTAAAATCACTGTCGTAGATGATGTCGGTGCCATCCGTGAGTTCAGAAGGGTCAATTTTACAGTTTTGAAAAGATGGTTGAAATCAATTATGACATCATCAGTGATGTCACAATTGACATTATCGGTTTTAGAATTACTGTCGTAGATGATGTCCGTGCCATCCGTGAATTCAGAATAGTAAATTTTACAGTTTTGAAAAGATGGTTGAAATCAATTATGACATCATCAGTGATGTCACAATTGACATTATCGGTATTAAAATTACTGTCTTAGATGATGTCCGTGCCATCCGTGAGTTCAGAAGCGTCAATTTTACAGTTTTGAAAAGATGGTCGAAATCAATTATGACATCATCAGTGATGTCACAATTGACATTATCGGTTTTAAAAATTACTGTCGTAGATGATGTCCGTGCCATCTGTGAGTTCAGAAGCGTCAATTTTACAGTTTCGAAAAGATGGTCGAAATCAATTATGACATCATCAGTGATGTCACAATTGACATTATCGGTTTTAAAATTACTGTCGTAGATGATGTCCAAGCCATCCGTGAGTTCAGAAGTGTCAATTTTACAGTTTCGAAAAAAAAAAGGTCAAAATCAATTATGACATCATCAGTGATGTCACAATTGACATTATCGGTTTAAAAATTACTGTCGTAGATGATGTCCGTGCCATCCGTGAGTTCAGAAGCGTCAATTTTACAGTTTCGAAAAGATGGTCAATATCAATTATGACATCATCAGTGATGTCACAATTGACATTATCGGTTTTAAAATCAATGTCGTAGATGATGTCCGTGCCATCCGTGAGTTCAGAAGGGTCAATTTTACAGTTTTGAAAAGATGGTTGAAATCAATTATGACATCATCAGTGATGTCACAATTGACATTATCGGTTTTAAAATTACTGTCGTAGATGATGTCCGTGCCATCCGTGAGTTAAGAAGCGTCAATTTTACAGTTTTGAAAAGATGGTCGAAATCAATTATGACATCATCAGTGATGTCACAATTGACATTATCGGTTTTAAAAATTACTGTCGTAGATGATGTCCGTGCCATCTGTGAGTTCAGAAGCGTCAATTTTACAGTTTCGAAAAGATGGTCGAAATCAATTATGACATCATCAGTGATGTCACAATTGACATTATCGGTTTTAAAATTACTGTCGTAGATTATGTCCAAGCCATCCGTGAGTTCAGAAGTGTCAATTTTACAGTTTCGAAAAAAAAAAGGTCAAAATCAATTATGACATCATCAGTGATGTCACAATTGACATTATCGGTTTAAAAATTACTGTCGTAGATGATGTCCGTGCCATCCGTGAGTTCAGAAGCGTCAATTTTACAGTTTCGAAAAGATGGTCAATATCAATTATGACATCATCAGTGATGTCACAATTGACATTATCGGTTTTAAAATCAATGTCGTAGATGATGTCCGTGCCATCCGTGAGTTCAGAAGGGTCAATTTTACAGTTTTGAAAAGATGGTTGAAATCAATTATGACATCATCAGTGATGTCACAATTGACATTATCTGTTTTAGAATTACTGTCGTAGATGATGTCCGTGCCATCCGTGAATTCAGAATAGTCAATTTTACAGTTTTGAAAAGATGGTTGAAATCAATTATGACATCATCAGTGATGTCACAATTGACATTATCGGTTTTAAAATTACTGTCTTAGATGATGTCCGTGCCATCCGTGAGTTCAGAAGCGTCAATTTTACAGTTTTGAAAAGATGGTCGAAATCAATTATGACATCATCAGTGATGTCACAATTGACATTATCGGTTTTAAAATTACTGTCGTAGATGATGTCCGTGCCATCCGTGAGTTAAGAAGCGTCAATTTTACAGTTTTGAAAAGATGGTCGAAATCAATTATGACATCATCAGTGATGTCACAATTGACATTATCGGTTTTAAAATTACTGTCTTAGATGATGTCCGTGCCATCCGTGAGTTCAGAATCGTTAAATTTACAGTTTCGAAAAGATGGTCGATATCAATTATGACATCATCAGTGATGTCACAATTGACATTATCGGTTTTAAAATTACTGTCATAGATGATGTCCGTGCCATCCGGGAGTTCAGAAGTGTCAATTTTACAGTTTCGAAAAAAAGGTCAAAATCAATTATGACATCATCAGTGATGTCACAATTGACATTATCGGTTTTAAAATTACTGTCGTAGATGATGTCCGTGCCATCCGTGAGTTCAGAAGCGTCAATTTTACAGTTTTGAAAAGATGTCGAAATCAATTATGACATCATCAGTGATGTCACAATTGACATTATCGGTTTTAAAATTACTGTCTTAGATGATGTCCGTGCCATCCGTGAGTTCAGAATCGTCAAATTTACAGTTTCGAAAAGATGGTCGAAATCAATTATGACATCATCAGTGATGTCACAATTGACATTATCGGTTTTAAAATTATTGTCGTAGATGATGTCCAAGCCATCCGTGAGTTCAGAAGTGTCAATTTTACAGTTTAGAAAAAAAAGGTCAAAATCAATTATGACATCATCAGTGATGTCACAATTGACATTATCGGTTTAAAAATTACTGTCGTAGATGATGTCCGTGCCATCCGTGAGTTCAGAAGCGTCAATTTTACAGTTTCGAAAAGATGGTCAATATCAATTATGACATCATCAGTGATGTCACAATTGACATTATCGGTTTTAAAATCACTGTCGTAGATGATGTCCGTGCCATCCGTGAGTTCAGAAGGGTCAATTTTACAGTTTTGAAAAGATGGTTGAAATCAATTATGACATCATCAGTGATGTCACAATTGACATTATCGGTTTTAGAATTACTGTCGTAGATGATGTCCGTGCCATCCGTGAATTCAGAATAGTAAATTTTACAGTTTTGAAAAGATGGTTGAAATCAATTATGACATCATCAGTGATGTCACAATTGACATTATCGGTATTAAAATTACTGTCTTAGATGATGTCCGTGCCATCCGTGAGTTCAGAAGCGTCAATTTTACAGTTTTGAAAAGATGGTCGAAATCAATTATGACATCATCAGTGATGTCACAATTGACATTATCGGTTTTAAAATTACTGTCGTAGATGATGTCCGTGCCATCCGTGAGTTAAGAAGCGTCAATTTTACAGTTTTGAAAAGATGGTCGAAATCAATTATGACATCATCAGTGATGTCACAATTGACATTATCGGTTTTAAAATTACTGTCGTAGATGATGTCCGTGCCATCTGTGAGTTCAGAAGCGTCAATTTTACAGTTTCGAAAAGATGGTCGAAATCAATTATGACATCATCAGTGATGTCACAATTGACATTATCGGTTTTAAAATTACTGTCGTAGATGATGTCCAAGCCATTCGTGAGTTCAGAAGTGTCAATTTTACAGTTTCGAAAAAAAAGGTCAAAATCAATTATGACATCATCAGTGATGTCACAATTGACATTATCGGTTTAAAAATTACTGTCGTAGATGATGTCCGTGCCATCCGTGAGTTCAGAAGCGTCAATTTTACAGTTTCGAAAAGATGGTCAATATCAATTATGACATCATCAGTGATGTCACAATTGACATTATCGGTTTTAAAATCAATGTCGTAGATGATGTCCGTGCCATCCGTGAGTTCAGAAGGGTCAATTTTACTGTTTTGAAAAGATGGTTGAAATCAATTATGACATCATCAGTGATGTCACAATTGACATTATCTGTTTTAGAATTACTGTCGTAGATGATGTCCGTGCCATCCTTGAATTCAGAATAGTCAATTTTACAGTTTTGAAAAGATGGTTGAAATCAATTATGACATCATCAGTGATGTCACAATTGACATTATCGGTTTTAAAATTACTGTCTTAGATGATGTCCGTGCCATCCGTGAGTTCAGAAGCGTCAATTTTACAGTTTTGAAAAGATGGTCGAAATCAATTATGACATCATCAGTGATGTCACAATTGACATTATCGGTTTTAAAATTACTGTCGTAGATGATGTCCGTGCCATCCGTGAGTTAAGAAGCGTCAATTTTACAGTTTTGAAAAGATGGTCGAAATCAATTATGACATCATCAGTGATGTCACAATTGACATTATCGGTTTTAAAATTACTGTCGTAGATGATGTCCTTGCCATCCGTGAGTTCAGAAGCGTCAATTTAACATTTTCGAAAAGATGGTCGAAATCAATTATGACATCATCAGTGATGTCACAATTGACATTATCGGTTTTAAAATTACTGTCGTAGATGATGTCCAAGCCATCCGTGAGTTCAGAAGTGTCAATTTTACAGTTTCGAAAAAAAAAGGTCAAAATCAATTATGACATCATCAGTGATGTCACAATTGACATTATCGGTTTAAAAATTACTGTCGTAGATGATGTCCGTGCCATCCGTGAGTTCAGAAGCGTCAATTTTACAGTTTCGAAAAGATGGTCAATATCAAATATGACATCATCAGTGATGTCACAATTGACATTATCGGTTTTAAAATCACTGTCGTAGATGATGTCCGTGCCATCCGTGAGTTCAGAAGGGTCAATTTTACAGTTTTGAAAAGATGGTTGAAATCAATTATGACATCATCAGTGATGTCACAATTGACATTATCTGTTTTAGAATTACTGTCGTAGATGATGTCCGTGCCATCCGTGAATTCAGAATCGTCAATTTTACAGTTTTGAAAAGATGGTCGAAATCAATTATGACATCATCAGTGATGTCACAATTGACATTATCGGTTTTAAAATTACTGTCTTAGATGATGTCCGTGCCATCCGTGAGTTCAGAAGCGTCAATTTTACAGTTTTGAAAAGATGTCGAAATCAATTATGACATCATCAGTGATGTCACAATTAACATTATCGGTTTTAAAATTACTGTCTTAGATGATGTCCGTGCCATCCGTGAGTTCAGAATCGTCAAATTTACAGTTTCGAAAAGATGGTCGAAATCAATTATGACATCATCAGTGATGTCACAATTGACATTATCGGTTTTAAAATTACTGTCGTAGATGATGTCCAAGCCATCCGTGAGTTCAGAAATGTCAATTTTACAGTTTCGAAAAAAGGTCAAAATCAATTATGACATCATCAGTGATGTCACAATTGACATTATCGGTTTAAAAATTAATGTCGTAGATGATGTCCGTGCCATCCGTGAGTTCAGAAGCGTCAATTTTACAGTTTTGAAAAGATGGTCGAAATCAATTATGACATCATCAGTGATGTCACAATTGACATTATCGGTTTTAAAATTACTGTCGTAGATGATGTCCGTGCCATCCGTGAGTTAAGAAGCGTCAATTTTACAGTTTTGAAAAGATGGTCGAAATCAATTATGACATCATCAGTGATGTCACAATTGACATTATCGGTTTTAAAATTACTGTCGTAGATGATGTCCGTGCCATCCGTGAGTTCAGAAGCGTCAATTTTACAGTTTCGAAAAGATGGTCGAAATCAATTATGACATCATCAGTGATGTCACAATTGACATTATCGGTTTTAAAATTACTGTCTTAGATGATGTCCGTGCCATCCGTGAGTTCAGAAGCGTCAATTTTACAGTTTTGAAAAGATGGTCGAAATCAATTATGACATCATCAGTGATGTCACAATTGACATTATCAGTTTTAAAATTACTGTCGTAGATGATGTCCGTGCCATTCGTGAGTTCAGAAGCGTCAATTTTACAGTTTTGAAAAGATGTCGAAATCAATTATGACATCATCAGTGATGTCACAATTGACATTATCGGTTTTAAAATTACTGTCTTAGATTATGTCCGTGCCATCCGTGAGTTCAGAATCGTCAAATTTACAGTTTCGAAAAGATGGTCGAAATCAATTATGACATCATCAGTGATGTCACAATTGACATTATCGGTTTTAAAATTACTGTCGTAGATGATGTCCAAGCCATCCGTGAGTTCAGAAGTGTCAATTTTACAGTTTCGAAAAAAAGGTCAAAATCAATTATGACATCATCAGTGATGTCACAATTGACATTATCGGTTTTAAAATTACTGTCGTAGATGATGTCCGTGCCATCCGTGAGTTAAGAAGCGTCAATTTTACAGTTTTGAAAAGATGGTCGAAATCAATTATGACATCATCAGTGATGTCACAATTGACATTATCGGTTTTAAAATTACTGTCGTAGATGATGTCCGTGCCATCCGTGAGTTCAGAAGCGTCAATTTTACAGTTTCAAAAAGATGGTCGAAATCAATTATGACATCATCAGTGATGTCACAATTTACATTATCGGTTTTAAAATTACTGTCTTAGATGATGTCCGTGCCATCCGTGAGTTCAGAAGCGTCAATTTTACAGTTTTGAAAAGATGGTCGAAATCAATTATGACATCATCAGTGATGTCACAATTGACATTATCAGTTTTAAAATTACTGTCGTAGATGATGTCCGTGCCATTCGTGAGTTCAGAAGCGTCAATTTTACAGTTTTGAAAAGATGTCGAAATCAATTATGACATCATCAGTGATGTCACAATTGACATTATCGGTTTTAAAATTACTGTCTTAGATTATGTCCGTGCCATCCGTGAGTTCAGAATCGTCAAATTTACAGTTTTGAAAAGATGGTCGAAATCAATTATGACATCATCAGTGATGTCACAATTGACATTATCGGTTTTAAAATTACTGTCGTAGATGATGTCCAAGCCATCCGTGAGTTCAGAAGTGTCAATTTTACAGTTTCGAAAAAAAGGTCAAAATCAATTATGACATCATCAGTGATGTCACAATTGACATTATCGGTTTTAAAATTACTGTCGTAGATGATGTCCGTGCCATCCGTGAGTTAAGAAGCTTCAATTTTACAGTTTTGAAAAGATGGTCGAAATCAATTATGACATCATCAGTGATGTCACAATTGACATTATCGGTTTTAAAATTACTGTCGTAGATGATGTCCGTGCCATTTGTGAGTTCAGAAGCGTCAATTTTACAGTTTTGAAAAGATGTCGAAATCAATTATGACATCATCAGTGATGTCACAATTGACATTATCGGTTTTAAAATACTGTCTTAGATGATGTCCGTGCCATCCGTGAGTTCAGAATCATCAAATTTACAGTTTCGAAAAGATGGTCGAAATCAATTATGACATCATCAGTGATGTCACAATTGACATTATCGGTTTTAAAATTACTGTTGTAGATGATGTGAAAGCCATCCGTGAGTTCAGAAGTGTCAATTTTACAGTTTCGAAAAAAAGGTCAAAATCAATTATGACATCATCAGTGATGTCACAATTGACATTATCGTTTTAAAAATTACTGTCGTAGATGATGTCCGTGCCATCCGTGAGTTCAGAAGCGTCAATTTTACAGTTTCGAAAAGATGGTCAAAATCAATTATGACATCATCAGTGATGTCACAATTGACATTATCAGTTTTAAAATTACTGTCGTAGATGATGTCCGTGCCATCCATGAGTTAAAAAGCTTCAATTTTACAGTTTTGAAAAGATGGTCGAAATCAATTATGACATCATCAGTGATGTCATAATTGACATTATCGGTTTTAAAATTACTGTCGTAGATGATGTCCGTGCCATTCGTGAGTTCAGAAGCGTCAATTTTACAGTTTTGAAAAGATGTCGAAATCAATTATGACATCATCAGTGATGTCACAATTGACATTATCGGTTTTAAAATCACTGTCGTAGATGATGTCCTTGCCATCCGTGAGTTCAGAAGCGTCAATTTTACAGTTTTGAAAAGATGGTTGAAATCAATTATGACATCATCAGTGATGTCACAATTGACATTATCGGTTTTAGAATTACTGTCGTAGATGATGTCCGTGCCATCCGTGAGTTCAGAAGCATCAATTTTACAGTTTTGAAAAGATGGTTAAAATCAATTATGACATCATCAGTGATGTCACAATTGACATTATTGGTTTTAAAATTACTGTCGTAGATGATGTCCGTGCCATCTTTGAGTTCAGAAGCGTCAATTTTACAGTTTCGAAAAAAAGGTCAAAATCAATTATGACATCATCAGTGATGTCACAATTGACATTATCGTTTTAAAAATTACTGTCGTAGATGATGTCCGTGCCATCCGTGAGTTCAGAAGCGTCAATTTTACAGTTTCGAAAAGATGGTCAAAATCAATTATGACATCTTCAGTGATGTCACAATTGACATTATCGGTTTTAAAATCACTGTCGTAGATGATGTCCGTGCCATCCGTGAGTTCAGAAGAGTCAATTTTACAGTTTTGAAAAGATGGTTGAAATCAATTATGACATCATCAGTGATGTCACAATTGACATTATCAGTTTTAGAATTACTGTCTTAGATGATGTCCGTGCCATCCGTGAGTTCAGAAGCGTCAATTTTACAGTTTTGAAAAGATGGTCGAAATCAATTATGACATCATCATTGATGTCACAATTGACATTATCGGTTTTAAAATTACTGTCGTAGATGATGTCCGTGCCATCCGTGAGTTCAGAAGCATCAATTTTACAGTTTTGAAAAGATGGTTAAAATCAATTATGACATCATCAGTGATGTCACAATTGACATTATTGGTTTTAAAATTACTGTCGTAGATGATGTCCGTGCCATATTTGAGTTCAGAAGCGTCAATTTTACGGTTTCGAAAAGATGGTCGAAATCAATTATGACATCATCAGTGATGTCACAATTGACATTATCGTTTTAAAAATTACTGTCGTAGATGATGTCCGTGCCATCCGTGAGTTCAGAAGCGTCAATTTTACAGTTTCGAAAAGATGGTCGAAATCAATTATGACATCATCAGTGATGTCACAATTGACATTATCGGTTTTAAAATCACTGTCGTAGATGATGTCCGTGCCACCCGTGAGTTCAGAAGCGTCAATTTTACAGTTTTGAAAAGATGGTTGAAATCAATTATGACATCATCAGTGATGTCACAATTGACATTATCAGTTTTAGAATTACTGTCGTAGATGATGTCCGTGCCATCCGTGATTTCAGAAGCGTCAATTTTACAGTTTTGAAAAGATGGTCGAAATCAATTATGACATCATCAGTGATGTCACAATTGACATTATCGGTTTTAAAATTACTGTCTTAGATGATGTCCGTGCCATCCGTGAGTTCAGAAGTGTCAATTTTACAGTTTTGAAAAAAAGGTCAAAATCAATTATGACATCATCAGGGATGTCACAATTGACATTATCGGTTTAAAAATTACTGTCGTAGATGATGTCCATGCCATCCGTGAGTTCAGAAGCGTCAATTTTACAGTTTCGAAAAGATGGTCAATATCAATTATGACATCATCAGTGATGTCACAATTGACATTATCGGTTTTAAAATCACTGTCGTAGATGATGTCCGTGCCATCCGTGAGTTCAGAAGGGTCAATTTTACAGTTTTGAAAAGATGGTCGAAATCAATTATGACATCATCAGTGATGTCACAATTGACATTATCGGTTTTAAAATTACTGTTGTAGATGATGTCCGTGCCATTCGTGAGTTAATAAGCGTCAATTTTACAGTTTTGAAAAGATGGTCGAAATCAATTATGACATCATCAGTGATGTCACAATTGACATTATCGGTTTTAAAATTACTGTCTTAGATGATGTCCGTGCCATCCGTGAGTTCAGAATCGTTAAATTTACAGTTTCGAAAAGATGGTCGAAATCAATTATGACATCATCAGTGATGTCACAATTGACATTATCGGTTTTAAAATTACTGTCATAGATGATGTCCGTGCCATCCGGGAGTTCAGAAGTGTCAATTTTACAGTTTCGAAAAAAAGGTCAAAATCAATTATGACATCATCAGTGATGTCACAATTGACATTATCGGTTTTAAAATTACTGTCGTAGATGATGTCCGTGCCATCCGTGAGTTAAGAAGCGTCAATTTTACAGTTTCGAAAAGATGGTCGAAATCAATTATGACATCATCAGTGATGTCACAATTGACATTATCGGTTTTAAAATTACTGTCTTAGATGATGTCCGTGCCATCCGTGAGTTCAGAATCGTTAAATTTACAGTTTCGAAAAGATGGTCGATATCAATTATGACATCATCAGTGATGTCACAATTGACATTATCGGTTTTAAAATTACTGTCATAGATGATGTCCGTGCCATCCGTGAGTTCAGAAGCGTCAATTTTACAGTTTTGAAAAGATGTCGAAATCAATTATGACATCATCAGTGATGTCACAATTGACATTATCGGTTTTAAAATTACTGTCTTAGATGATGTCCGTGCCATCCGTGAGTTCAGAATCGTCAAATTTACAGTTTCGAAAAGATGGTCGAAATCAATTATGACATCATCAGTGATGTCACAATTGACATTATCGGTTTTAAAATTATTGTCGTAGATGATGTCCAAGCCATCCGTGAGTTCAGAAGTGTCAATTTTACAGTTTAGAAAAAAAAGGTCAAAATCAATTATGACATCATCAGTGATGTCACAATTGACATTATCGGTTTAAAAATTACTGTCGTAGATGATGTCCGTGCCATCCGTGAGTTCAGAAGCGTCAATTTTACAGTTTCGAAAAGATGGTCAATATCAATTATGACATCATCAGTGATGTCACAATTGACATTATCGGTTTTAAAATCACTGTCGTAGATGATGTCGGTGCCATCCGTGAGTTCAGAAGGGTCAATTTTACAGTTTTGAAAAGATGGTTGAAATCAATTATGACATCATCAGTGATGTCACAATTGACATTATCGGTTTTAGAATTACTGTCGTAGATGATGTCCGTGCCATCCGTGAATTCAGAATAGTAAATTTTACAGTTTTGAAAAGATGGTTGAAATCAATTATGACATCATCAGTGATGTCACAATTGACATTATCGGTATTAAAATTACTGTCTTAGATGATGTCCGTGCCATCCGTGAGTTCAGAAGCGTCAATTTTACAGTTTTGAAAAGATGGTCGAAATCAATTATGACATCATCAGTGATGTCACAATTGACATTATCGGTTTTAAAATTACTGTCGTAGATGATGTCCGTGCCATCCGTGAGTTAAGAAGCGTCAATTTTACAGTTTTGAAAAGATGGTCGAAATCAATTATGACATCATCAGTGATGTCACAATTGACATTATCGGTTTTAAAAATTACTGTCGTAGATGATGTCCGTGCCATCTGTGAGTTCAGAAGCGTCAATTTTACAGTTTCGAAAAGATGGTCGAAATCAATTATGACATCATCAGTGATGTCACAATTGACATTATCGGTTTTAAAATTACTGTCGTAGATGATGTCCAAGCCATCCGTGAGTTCAGAAGTGTCAATTTTACAGTTTCGAAAAAAAAAAGGTCAAAATCAATTATGACATCATCAGTGATGTCACAATTGACATTATCGGTTAAAAAATTACTGTCGTAGATGATGTCCGTGCCATCCGTGAGTTCAGAAGCGTCAATTTTACAGTTTCGAAAAGATGGTCAATATCAATTATGACATCATCAGTGATGTCACAATTGACATTATCGGTTTTAAAATCAATGTCGTAGATGATGTCCGTGCCATCCGTGAGTTCAGAAGGGTCAATTTTACAGTTTTGAAAAGATGGTTGAAATCAATTATGACATCATCAGTGATGTCACAATTGACATTATCTGTTTTAGAATTACTGTCGTAGATGATGTCCGTGCCATCCGTGAATTCAGAATAGTCAATTTTACAGTTTTGAAAAGATGGTTGAAATCAATTATGACATCATCAGTGATGTCACAATTGACATTATCGGTTTTAAAATTACTGTCTTAGATGATGTCCGTGCCATCCGTGAGTTCAGAAGCGTCAATTTTACAGTTTTGAAAAGATGGTCGAAATCAATTATGACATCATCAGTGATGTCACAATTGACATTATCGGTTTTAAAATTACTGTCGTAGATGATGTCCGTGCCATCCGTGAGTTAAGAAGCGTCAATTTTACAGTTTTGAAAAGATGGTCGAAATCAATTATGACATCATCAGTGATGTCACAATTGACATTATCGGTTTTAAAATTACTGTCTTAGATGATGTCCGTGCCATCCGTGAGTTCAGAATCGTTAAATTTACAGTTTCGAAAAGATGGTCGATATCAATTATGACATCATCAGTGATGTCACAATTGACATTATCGGTTTTAAAATTACTGTCATAGATGATGTCCGTGCCATCCGGGAGTTCAGAAGTGTCAATTTTACAGTTTCGAAAAAAAGGTCAAAATCAATTATGACATCATCAGTGATGTCACAATTGACATTATCGGTTTTAAAATTACTGTCGTAGATGATGTCCGTGCCATCCGTGAGTTCAGAAGCGTCAATTTTACAGTTTTGAAAAGATGTCGAAATCAATTATGACATCATCAGTGATGTCACAATTGACATTATCGGTTTTAAAATTACTGTCTTAGATGATGTCCGTGCCATCCGTGAGTTCAGAATCGTCAAATTTACAGTTTCGAAAAGATGGTCGAAATCAATTATGACATCATCAGTGATGTCACAATTGACATTATCGGTTTTAAAATTATTGTCGTAGATGATGTCCAAGCCATCCGTGAGTTCAGAAGTGTCAATTTTACAGTTTAGAAAAAAAAGGTCAAAATCAATTATGACATCATCAGTGATGTCACAATTGACATTATCGGTTTAAAAATTACTGTCGTAGATGATGTCCGTGCCATCCGTGAGTTCAGAAGCGTCAATTTTACAGTTTCGAAAAGATGGTCAATATCAATTATGACATCATCAGTGATGTCACAATTGACATTATCGGTTTTAAAATAACTGTCGTAGATGATGTCCGTGCCATCCGTGAGTTCAGAAGGGTCAATTTTACAGTTTTGAAAAGATGGTTGAAATCAATTATGACATCATCAGTGATGTCACAATTGACATTATCGGTTTTAGAATTACTGTCGTAGATGATGTCCGTGCCATCCGTGAACTCAGAATAGTAAATTTTACAGTTTTGAAAAGATGGTTGAAATCAATTATGACATCATCAGTGATGTCACAATTGACATTATCGGTATTAAAATTACTGTCTTAGATGATGTCCGTGCCATCCGTGAGTTCAGAAGCGTCAATTTTACAGTTTTGAAAAGATGGTCGAAATCAATTATGACATCATCAGTGATGTCACAATTGACATTATCGGTTTTAAAATTACTGTCGTAGATGATGTCCGTGCCATCCGTGAGTTAAGAAGCGTCAATTTTACAGTTTTGAAAAGATGGTCGAAATCAATTATGACATCATCAGTGATGTCACAATTGACATTATCGGTTTTAAAATTACTGTCGTAGATGATGTCCGTGCCATCTGTGAGTTCAGAAGCGTCAATTTTACAGTTTCGAAAAGATGGTCGAAATCAATTATGACATCATCAGTGATGTCACAATTGACATTATCGGTTTTAAAATTACTGTCGTAGATGATGTCCAAGCCATCCGTGAGTTCAGAAGTGTCAATTTTACAGTTTCGAAAAAAAAAAGGTCAAAATCAATTATGACATCATCAGTGATGTCACAATTGACATTATCGGTTTAAAAATTACTGTCGTAGATGATGTCCGTGCCATCCGTGAGTTCAGAAGCGTCAATTTTACAGTTTCGAAAAGATGGTCAATATCAATTATGACATCATCAGTGATGTCACAATTGACATTATCGGTTTTAAAATCAATGTCGGAGATGATGTCCGTGCCATCCGTGAGTTCAGAAGGGTCAATTTTACAGTTTTGAAAAGATGGTTGAAATCAATTATGACATCATCAGTGATGTCACAATTGACATTATCTGTTTTAGAATTACTGTCGTAGATGATGTCCGTGCCATCCTTGAATTCAGAATAGTCAATTTTACAGTTTTGAAAAGATGGTTGAAATCAATTATGACATCATCAGTGATGTCACAATTGACATTATCGGTTTTAAAATTACTGTCTTAGATGATGTCCGTGCCATCCGTGAGTTCAGAAGCGTCAATTTTACAGTTTTGAAAAGATGGTCGAAATCAATTATGACATCATCAGTGATGTCACAATTGACATTATCGGTTTTAAAATTACTGTCGTAGATGATGTCCGTGCCATCCGTGAGTTAAGAAGCGTCAATTTTACAGTTTTGAAAAGATGGTCGAAATCAATTATGACATCATCAGTGATGTCACAATTGACATTATCGGTTTTAAAATTACTGTCGTAGATGATGTCCTTGCCATCCGTGAGTTCAGAAGCGTCAATTTAACATTTTCGAAAAGATGGTCGAAATCAATTATGACATCATCAGTGATGTCACAATTGACATTATCGGTTTTAAAATTACTGTCGTAGATGATGTCCAAGCCATCCGTGAGTTCAGAAGTGTCAATTTTACAGTTTCGAAAAAAAAAGGTCAAAATCAATTATGACATCATCAGTGATGTCACAATTGACATTATCGGTTTAAAAATTACTGTCGTAGATGATGTCCGTGCCATCCGTGAGTTCAGAAGCGTCAATTTTACAGTTTCGAAAAGATGGTCAATATCAAATATGACATCATCAGTGATGTCACAATTGACATTATCGGTTTTAAAATCACTGTCGTAGATGATGTCCGTGCCATCCGTGAGTTCAGAAGGGTCAATTTTACAGTTTTGAAAAGATGGTTGAAATCAATTATGACATCATCAGTGATGTCACAATTGACATTATCTGTTTTAGAATTACTGTCGTAGATGATGTCCGTGCCATCCGTGAATTCAGAATCGTCAATTTTACAGTTTTGAAAAGATGGTCGAAATCAATTATGACATCATCAGTGATGTCACAATTGACATTATCGGTTTTAAAATTACTGTCTTAGATGATGTCCGTGCCATCCGTGAGTTCAGAAGCGTCAATTTTACAGTTTTGAAAAGATGTCGAAATCAATTATGACATCATCAGTGATGTCACAATTGACATTATCGGTTTTAAAATTACTGTCTTAGATGATGTCCGTGCCATCCGTGAGTTCAGAATCGTCAAATTTACAGTTTCGAAAAGATGGTCGAAATCAATTATGACATCATCAGTGATGTCACAATTGACATTATCGGTTTAAAAATTAATGTCGTAGATGATGTCCGTGCCATCCGTGAGTTCAGAAGCGTCAATTTTACAGTTTTGAAAAGATGGTCGAAATCAATTATGACATCATCAGTGATGTCACAATTGACATTATCGGTTTTAAAATTACTGTCGTAGATGATGTCCGTGCCATCCGTGAGTTAAGAAGCGTCAATTTTACAGTTTTGAAAAGATGGTCGAAATCAATTATGACATCATCAGTGATGTCACAATTGACATTATCGGTTTTAAAATTACTGTCGTAGATGATGTCCGTGCCATCCGTGAGTTCAGAAGCGTCAATTTTACAGTTTCGAAAAGATGGTCGAAATCAATTATGACATCATCAGTGATGTCACAATTGACATTATCGGTTTTAAAATTACTGTCTTAGATGATGTCCGTGCCATCCGTGAGTTCAGAAGCGTCAATTTTACAGTTTTGAAAAGATGGTCGAAATCAATTATGACATCATCAGTGATGTCACAATTGACATTATCAGTTTTAAAATTACTGTCGTAGATGATGTCCGTGCCATTCGTGAGTTCAGAAGCGTCAATTTTACAGTTTTGAAAAGATGTCGAAATCAATTATGACATCATCAGTGATGTCACAATTGACATTATCGGTTTTAAAATTACTGTCTTAGATTATGTCCGTGCCATCCGTGAGTTCAGAATCATCAAATTTACAGTTTCGAAAAGATGGTCGAAATCAATTATGACATCATCAGTGATGTCACAATTGACATTATCGGTTTTAAAATTACTGTCGTAGATGATGTCCAAGCCATCCGTGAGTTCAGAAGTGTCAATTTTACAGTTTCGAAAAAAAGGTCAAAATCAATTATGACATCATCAGTGATGTCACAATTGACATTATCGGTTTTAAAATTACTGTCGTAGATGATGTCCGTGCCATCCGTGAGTTAAGAAGCGTCAATTTTACAGTTTTGAAAAGATGGTCGAAATCAATTATGACATCATCAGTGATGTCACAATTGACATTATCGGTTTTAAAATTACTGTCGTAGATGATGTCCGTGCCATCCGTGAGTTCAGAAGCGTCAATTTTACAGTTTCGAAAAGATGGTCGAAATCAATTATGACATCATCAGTGATGTCACAATTTACATTATCGGTTTTAAAATTACTGTCTTAGATGATGTCCGTGCCATCCGTGAGTTCAGAAGCGTCAATTTTACAGTTTTGAAAAGATGGTCGAAATCAATTATGACATCATCAGTGATGTCACAATTGACATTATCAGTTTTAAAATTACTGTCGTAGATGATGTCCGTGCCATTCGTGAGTTCAGAAGCGTCAATTTTACAGTTTTGAAAAGATGTCGAAATCAATTATGACATCATCAGTGATGTCACAATTGACATTATCGGTTTTAAAATTACTGTCTTAGATTATGTCCGTGCCATCCGTGAGTTCAGAATCGTCAAATTTACAGTTTTGAAAAGATGGTCGAAATCAATTATGACATCATCAGTGATGTCACAATTGACATTATCGGTTTTAAAATTACTGTCGTAGATGATGTCCAAGCCATCCGTGAGTTCAGAAGTGTCAATTTTACAGTTTCGAAAAAAAGGTCAAAATCAATTATGACATCATCAGTGATGTCACAATTGACATTATCGGTTTTAAAATTACTGTCGTAGATGATGTCCGTGCCATCCGTGAGTTAAGAAGCTTCAATTTTACAGTTTTGAAAAGATGGTCGAAATCAATTATGACATCATCAGTGATGTCACAATTGACATTATCGGTTTTAAAATTACTGTCGTAGATGATGTCCGTGCCATTTGTGAGTTCAGAAGCGTCAATTTTACAGTTTTGAAAAGATGTCGAAATCAATTATGACATCATCAGTGATGTCACAATTGACATTATCGGTTTTAAAATACTGTCTTAGATGATGTCCGTGCCATCCGTGAGTTCAGAATCATCAAATTTACAGTTTCGAAAAGATGGTCGAAATCAATTATGACATCATCAGTGATGTCACAATTGACATTATCGGTTTTAAAATTACTGTTGTAGATGATGTGAAAGCCATCCGTGAGTTCAGAAGTGTCAATTTTACAGTTTCGAAAAAAAGGTCAAAATCAATTATGACATCATCAGTGATGTCACAATTGACATTATCGTTTTAAAAATTACTGTCGTAGATGATGTCCGTGCCATCCGTGAGTTCAGAAGCGTCAATTTTACAGTTTCGAAAAGATGGTCAAAATCAATTATGACATCATCAGTGATGTCACAATTGACATTATCAGTTTTAAAATTACTGTCGTAGATGATGTCCGTGCCATCCATGAGTTAAAAAGCTTCAATTTTACAGTTTTGAAAAGATGGTCGAAATCAATTATGACATCATCAGTGATGTCATAATTGACATTATCGGTTTTAAAATTACTGTCGTAGATGATGTCCGTGCCATTCGTGAGTTCAGAAGCGTCAATTTTACAGTTTTGAAAAGATGTCGAAATCAATTATGACATCATCAGTGATGTCACAATTGACATTATCGGTTTTAAAATCACTGTCGTAGATGATGTCCTTGCCATCCGTGAGTTCAGAAGCGTCAATTTTACAGTTTTGAAAAGATGGTTGAAATCAATTATGACATCATCAGTGATGTCACAATTGACATTATCGGTTTTAGAATTACTGTCGTAGATGATGTCCGTGCCATCCGTGATTTCAGAAGCGTCAATTTTACAGTTTTGAAAATATGGTCAAAATCAATTATGACATCATCAGTGATGTCACAATTGACATTATCGGTTTTAAAATTACTGTCGTAGATGATGTCCGTGCCATCCGTGAGTTCAGAAGCATCAATTTTACAGTTTTGAAAAGATGGTTAAAATCAATTATGACATCATCAGTGATGTCACAATTGACATTATTGGTTTTAAAATTACTGTCGTAGATGATGTCCGTGCCATCTTTGAGTTCAGAAGCGTCAATTTTACAGTTTCGAAAAAAAGGTCAAAATCAATTATGACATCATCAGTGATGTCACAATTGACATTATCGTTTTAAAAATTACTGTCGTAGATGATGTCCGTGCCATCCGTGAGTTCAGAAGCGTCAATTTTACAGTTTCGAAAAGATGGTCAAAATCAATTATGACATCTTCAGTGATGTCACAATTGACATTATCGGTTTTAAAATCACTGTCGTAGATGATGTCCGTGCCATCCGTGAGTTCAGAAGCGTCAATTTTACAGTTTTGAAAAGATGGTTGAAATCAATTATGACATCATCAGTGATGTCACAATTGACATTATCAGTTTTAGAATTACTGTCTTAGATGATGTCCGTGCCATCCGTGAGTTCAGAAGCGTCAATTTTACAGTTTCGAAAAGATGGTCAAAATCAATTATGACATCATCAGTGATGTCACAATTGACATTATCGGTTTTAAAATCACTGTCGTAGATGATGTCTGTGCCATCCGTGAGTTCAGAAGCGTCAATTTTACAGTTTTGAAAAGATATTTGAAATCAATTATGACATCATCAGTGATGTCACAATTGACATTATCAGTTTTAGAATTACTGTCGTAGATGATGTCCGTGCCATCCGTGATTTCAGAAGCGTCAATTTTACAGTTTTGAAAAGATGGTCGAAATCAATTATGACATCATCAGTGATGTCACAATTGACATTATCGGTTTTAAAATTACTGTCTTAGATGATGTCCGTGCCATCCGTGAGTTCAGAAGCGTCAATTTTACAGTTTTGAAAAGATGGTCGAAATCAATTATGACATCATCAGTGATGTCACAATTGACATTATCGGTTTTAAAATTACTGTCGTAGATGATGTCCGTGCCATTCGTGAGTTCAGAAGCGTCAATTTTACAGTTTTGAAAAGATGTCGAAATCAATTATGACATCATCAGTGATGTCACAATTGACATTATCGGTTTTAAAATTACTGTCGTAGATGATGTCCAAGCCATCCGTGAGTTCAGAAGTGTCAATTTTACAGTTTCGAAAAAAAGGTCAAAATCAATTATGACATCATCAGTGATGTCACAATTGACATTATCGGTTTAAAAATTACTGTCGTAGATGATGTCCGTGCCATCCGTGAGTTCAGAAGCGTCAATTTTACAGTTTTGAAAAGATGGTTGAAATCAATTATGACATCATCAGTGATGTCACAATTGACATTATCGGTTTAAAAATTACTGTCGTAGATGATGTCCGTGCCATCCGTGAGTTCAGAAGCGTCAATTTTACAGTTTCGAAAAGATGGTCAATATCAATTATGACATCATCAGTGATGTCACAATTGACATTATCGGTTTTAAAATCACTGTCGTAGATGATGTCCGTGCCATCCGTGAGTTCAGAAGGGTCAATTTTACAGTTTTGAAAAGATGGTCGAAATCAATTATGACATCATCATTGATGTCACAATTGACATTATTGGTTTTAAAATTACTGTCGTAGATGATGTCCGTGCCATCTTTGAGTTCAGAAGCGTCAATTTTACAGTTTCGAAAAGATGGTCGAAATCAATTATGACATCATCAGTGATGTCACAATTGACATTATCGTTTTAAAAATTACTGTCGTAGATGATGTCCGTGCCATCCGTGAGTTCAGAAGCGTCAATTTTACAGTTTCGAAAAGATGGTCAAAATCAATTATGACATCATCAGTGATGTCACAATTGACATTATCGGTTTTAAAATCACTGTCGTAGATGATGTCCGTGCCATCCGTGAGTTCAGAAGCGTCAATTTTACAGTTTTGAACAGATGGTTGAAATCAATTATGACATCATCAGTGATGTCACAATTGACATTATCAGTTTTAGAATTACTGTCGTAGATGATGTCCGTGCCATCCGTGATTTCAGAAGCGTCAATTTTACAGTTTTGAAAAGATGGTCGAAATCAATTATGACATCATCAGTGATGTCACAATTGACATTATCGGTTTTAAAATTACTGTCTTAGATGATGTCCGTGCCATCCGTGAGTTCAGAAGCGTCAATTTTACAGTTTTGAAAAGATGGTCGAAATCAATTATGACATCATCAGTGATGTCACAATTGACATTATCGGTTTTAAAATTACTGTCGTAGATGATGTCCGTGCCATTCGTGAGTTCTGAAGCGTCAATTTTACAGTTTTGAAAAGATGTCGAAATCAATTATGACATCATCAGTGATGTCACAATTGACATTATCGGTTTTAAAATTACTGTCGTAGATGATGTCCAAGCCATCCTTGAGTTCAGAAGTGTCAATTTTACAGTTTCGAAAAAAAGGTCAAAATCAATTATGACATCATCAGTGATGTCACAATTGACATTATCGGTTTAAAAATTACTGTCGTAGATGATGTCCGTGCCATCCGTGAGTACAGAAGCATCAATTTTACAGTTTCGAAAAGATGGTCAATATCAATTATGACATCATCAGTGATGTCACAATTGACATTATCGGTTTTAAAATCACTGTCGTAGATGATGTCCGTGCCATCCGTGAGTTCAGAAGGGTCAATTTTACAGTTTTGAAAAGATGGTCGAAATCAATTATGACATCATCAGTGATGTCACAATTGACATTATCGGTTTTAAAATTACTGTCGTAGATGATGTCCGTGCCATCCGTGAGTTAAGAAGCGTCAATTTTACAGTTTTGAAAAGATGGTCGAAATCAATTATGACATCATCAGTGATGTCACAATTGACATTATCAGTTTTAAAATTACTGTCGTAGATGATGTCCGTGCCATTCGTGAGTTCAGAAGCGTCAATTTTACAGTTTTGAAAAGATGTCGAAATCAATTATGACATCATCAGTGATGTCACAATTGACATTATCGGTTTTAAAATTACTGTCTTAGATTATGTCCGTGCCATCCGTGAGTTCAGAATCGTCAAATTTACAGTTTTGAAAAGATGGTCGAAATCAATTATGACATCATCAGTGATGTCACAATTGACATTATCGGTTTTAAAATTACTGTCGTAGATGATGTCCAAGCCATCCGTGAGTTCAGAAGTGTCAATTTTACAGTTTCGAAAAAAAGGTCAAAATCAATTATGACATCATCAGTGATGTCACAATTGACATTATCGGTTTTAAAATTACTGTCGTAGATGATGTCCGTGCCATCCGTGAGTTAAGAAGCTTCAATTTTACAGTTTTGAAAAGATGGTCGAAATCAATTATGACATCATCAGTGATGTCACAATTGACATTATCGGTTTTAAAATTACTGTCGTAGATGATGTCCGTGCCATTTGTGAGTTCAGAAGCGTCAATTTTACAGTTTTGAAAAGATGTCGAAATCAATTATGACATCATCAGTGATGTCACAATTGACATTATCGGTTTTAAAATACTGTCTTAGATGATGTCCGTGCCATCCGTGAGTTCAGAATCATCAAATTTACAGTTTCGAAAAGATGGTCGAAATCAATTATGACATCATCAGTGATGTCACAATTGACATTATCGGTTTTAAAATTACTGTTGTAGATGATGTGAAAGCCATCCGTGAGTTCAGAAGTGTCAATTTTACAGTTTCGAAAAAAAGGTCAAAATCAATTATGACATCATCAGTGATGTCACAATTGACATTATCGTTTTAAAAATTACTGTCGTAGATGATGTCCGTGCCATCCGTGAGTTCAGAAGCGTCAATTTTACAGTTTCGAAAAGATGGTCAAAATCAATTATGACATCATCAGTGATGTCACAATTGACATTATCAGTTTTAAAATTACTGTCGTAGATGATGTCCGTGCCATCCATGAGTTAAAAAGCTTCAATTTTACAGTTTTGAAAAGATGGTCGAAATCAATTATGACATCATCAGTGATGTCATAATTGACATTATCGGTTTTAAAATTACTGTCGTAGATGATGTCCGTGCCATTCGTGAGTTCAGAAGCGTCAATTTTACAGTTTTGAAAAGATGTCGAAATCAATTATGACATCATCAGTGATGTCACAATTGACATTATCGGTTTTAAAATCACTGTCGTAGATGATGTCCTTGCCATCCGTGAGTTCAGAAGCGTCAATTTTACAGTTTTGAAAAGATGGTTGAAATCAATTATGACATCATCAGTGATGTCACAATTGACATTATCGGTTTTAGAATTACTGTCGTAGATGATGTCCGTGCCATCCGTGATTTCAGAAGCGTCAATTTTACAGTTTTGAAAATATGGTCAAAATCAATTATGACATCATCAGTGATGTCACAATTGACATTATCGGTTTTAAAATTACTGTCGTAGATGATGTCCGTGCCATCCGTGAGTTCAGAAGCATCAATTTTACAGTTTTGAAAAGATGGTTAAAATCAATTATGACATCATCAGTGATGTCACAATTGACATTATTGGTTTTAAAATTACTGTCGTAGATGATGTCCGTGCCATCTTTGAGTTCAGAAGCGTCAATTTTACAGTTTCGAAAAAAAGGTCAAAATCAATTATGACATCATCAGTGATGTCACAATTGACATTATCGTTTTAAAAATTACTGTCGTAGATGATGTCCGTGCCATCCGTGAGTTCAGAAGCGTCAATTTTACAGTTTCGAAAAGATGGTCAAAATCAATTATGACATCTTCAGTGATGTCACAATTGACATTATCGGTTTTAAAATCACTGTCGTAGATGATGTCCGTGCCATCCGTGAGTTCAGAAGCGTCAATTTTACAGTTTTGAAAAGATGGTTGAAATCAATTATGACATCATCAGTGATGTCACAATTGACATTATCAGTTTTAGAATTACTGTCTTAGATGATGTCCGTGCCATCCGTGAGTTCAGAAGCGTCAATTTTACAGTTTCGAAAAGATGGTCAAAATCAATTATGACATCATCAGTGATGTCACAATTGACATTATCGGTTTTAAAATCACTGTCGTAGATGATGTCTGTGCCATCCGTGAGTTCAGAAGCGTCAATTTTACAGTTTTGAAAAGATATTTGAAATCAATTATGACATCATCAGTGATGTCACAATTGACATTATCAGTTTTAGAATTACTGTCGTAGATGATGTCCGTGCCATCCGTGATTTCAGAAGCGTCAATTTTACAGTTTTGAAAAGATGGTCGAAATCAATTATGACATCATCAGTGATGTCACAATTGACATTATCGGTTTTAAAATTACTGTCTTAGATGATGTCCGTGCCATCCGTGAGTTCAGAAGCGTCAATTTTACAGTTTTGAAAAGATGGTCGAAATCAATTATGACATCATCAGTGATGTCACAATTGACATTATCGGTTTTAAAATTACTGTCGTAGATGATGTCCGTGCCATTCGTGAGTTCAGAAGCGTCAATTTTACAGTTTTGAAAAGATGTCGAAATCAATTATGACATCATCAGTGATGTCACAATTGACATTATCGGTTTTAAAATTACTGTCGTAGATGATGTCCAAGCCATCCGTGAGTTCAGAAGTGTCAATTTTACAGTTTCGAAAAAAAGGTCAAAATCAATTATGACATCATCAGTGATGTCACAATTGACATTATCGGTTTAAAAATTACTGTCGTAGATGATGTCCGTGCCATCCGTGAGTTCAGAAGCGTCAATTTTACAGTTTTGAAAAGATGGTTGAAATCAATTATGACATCATCAGTGATGTCACAATTGACATTATCGGTTTAAAAATTACTGTCGTAGATGATGTCCGTGCCATCCGTGAGTTCAGAAGCGTCAATTTTACAGTTTCGAAAAGATGGTCAATATCAATTATGACATCATCAGTGATGTCACAATTGACATTATCGGTTTTAAAATCACTGTCGTAGATGATGTCCGTGCCATCCGTGAGTTCAGAAGGGTCAATTTTACAGTTTTGAAAAGATGGTCGAAATCAATTATGACATCATCATTGATGTCACAATTGACATTATTGGTTTTAAAATTACTGTCGTAGATGATGTCCGTGCCATCTTTGAGTTCAGAAGCGTCAATTTTACAGTTTCGAAAAGATGGTCGAAATCAATTATGACATCATCAGTGATGTCACAATTGACATTATCGTTTTAAAAATTACTGTCGTAGATGATGTCCGTGCCATCCGTGAGTTCAGAAGCGTCAATTTTACAGTTTCGAAAAGATGGTCAAAATCAATTATGACATCATCAGTGATGTCACAATTGACATTATCGGTTTTAAAATCACTGTCGTAGATGATGTCCGTGCCATCCGTGAGTTCAGAAGCGTCAATTTTACAGTTTTGAACAGATGGTTGAAATCAATTATGACATCATCAGTGATGTCACAATTGACATTATCAGTTTTAGAATTACTGTCGTAGATGATGTCCGTGCCATCCGTGATTTCAGAAGCGTCAATTTTACAGTTTTGAAAAGATGGTCGAAATCAATTATGACATCATCAGTGATGTCACAATTGACATTATCGGTTTTAAAATTACTGTCTTAGATGATGTCCGTGCCATCCGTGAGTTCAGAAGCGTCAATTTTACAGTTTTGAAAAGATGGTCGAAATCAATTATGACATCATCAGTGATGTCACAATTGACATTATCGGTTTTAAAATTACTGTCGTAGATGATGTCCGTGCCATTCGTGAGTTCTGAAGCGTCAATTTTACAGTTTTGAAAAGATGTCGAAATCAATTATGACATCATCAGTGATGTCACAATTGACATTATCGGTTTTAAAATTACTGTCGTAGATGATGTCCAAGCCATCCTTGAGTTCAGAAGTGTCAATTTTACAGTTTCGAAAAAAAGGTCAAAATCAATTATGACATCATCAGTGATGTCACAATTGACATTATCGGTTTAAAAATTACTGTCGTAGATGATGTCCGTGCCATCCGTGAGTACAGAAGCATCAATTTTACAGTTTCGAAAAGATGGTCAATATCAATTATGACATCATCAGTGATGTCACAATTGACATTATCGGTTTTAAAATCACTGTCGTAGATGATGTCCGTGCCATCCGTGAGTTCAGAAGGGTCAATTTTACAGTTTTGAAAAGATGGTCGAAATCAATTATGACATCATCAGTGATGTCACAATTGACATTATCGGTTTTAAAATTACTGTCGTAGATGATGTCCGTGCCATCCGTGAGTTAAGAAGCGTCAATTTTACAGTTTTGAAAAGATGGTCGAAATCAATTATGACATCATCAGTGATGTCACAATTGACATTATCGGTTTTAAAATTACTGTCGTAGATGATGTCCGTGCCATCCGTGAGTTCAGAAGCGTCAATTTTACAGTTTCCAAAAGATGTTCAAAATCAATTATGACATCATCAGTGATGTCACAATTGACATTATCGGTTTTAAAATTACTGTCGTAGATGATGTCCGTTCCATCCGTGAGTTCAGACGCGTCAATTTTACAGTTTTGAAAAGATGGTCGAAATCAATTATGACATCATCAGTGATGTCACAATTGACATTATCGGTTTTAAAATTACTGTCGTAGATGATATCCGTGCCATCCGTGAGTTCAGAAGCGTCAATTTTACAGTTTCGAAAAGATGGTCGAAATCAATTATGACATCATCAGTGATGTCAAAATTGACATTATCGGTTTTAAAATTACTGTCGTAGATGATGTCCGTGCCATCCGTGAGTTAAGAAGCGTCAATTTTACAGTTTTGAAAAGATGGTCGAAATCAATTATGACATCATCAGTGATGTCACAATTGACATTATCGGTTTTAAAATTACTGTCTTAGATGATGTCCGTGCCATCCGTGAGTTCAGAATCGTTAAATTTACAGTTTCGAAAAGATGGTCGAAATCAATTATAACATCATCAATGATGTCACAATTGACATTATCGGTTTTAAAATTACTGTCGTAGATGATGTCCGTGCCATCCGTGAGTTCAGAAGTGTCAATTTTACAGTTTCGAAAAAAAGGTCAAAATCAATTATGACATCATCAGTGATGTCACAATTGACATTATCGGTTTTAAAATTACTGTCGTAGATGATGTCCGTGCCATCCGTGAGTTCAGAAGTGTCAATTTTACAGTTTCGAAAAAAAGGTCAAAATCAATTATGACATCATCAGTGATGTCACAATTGACATTATCGGTTTTAAAATTACTGTCGTAGATGATGTCCGTGCCATCCGTGAGTTCAGAAGCGTCAATTTTACAGTTTCGAAAAGATGGTCAAAATCAATTATGACATCATCAGTGATGTCACAATTGACATTATCGGTTTTAAAATTACTGTCGTAGATGATGTCCGTGCCATCCGTGAGTTAAGAAGCTTCAATTTTACAGTTTTGAAAAGATGGTCGAAATCAATTATGACATCATCAGTGATGTCACAATTGACATTATCGGTTTTAAAATTACTGTCTTAGATGATGTCCGTGCCATCCGTGAGTTCAGAAGCGTCAATTTTTCAGTTTTGAAAAGATGGTCGAAATCAATTATGACATTATCAGTGATGTCACAATTGACATTATCGGTTTTAAAATTACTGTCGTAGATGATGTCCGTGCCATCCGTGAGTTAAGAAGCGTCAATTTTACAGTTTTGAAAAGATGGTCGAAATCAATTATGACATCATCAGTGATGTCACAATTGACATTATCGGTTTTAAAATTACTGTCATAGATGATGTCCGTGCCATCCGTGAGTTCAGAAGCGTCAATTTTACAGTTTCGAAAAGATGGTCGAAATCAATTATGACATCATCAGTGATGTCACAATTGACATTATCGGTTTTAAAATTACTGTCTTAGATGATGTCCGTGCCATCCGTGAGTTCAGAAGCGGCAATTTTACAGTTTTGAAAAGATGGTTGAAATCAATTATGACATCATCAGTGATGTCACAATTGACATTATCAGTTTTAGAATTACTGTCGTAGATGATGTCCGTGCCATCCGTGATTTCAGAAGCGTCAATTTTACAGTTTTGAAAAGATGGTCGAAATCAATTATGACATCATCAGTGATGTCACAATTGACATTATCGGTTTTAAAATTACTGTCTTAGATGATGTCCGTGCCATCCGTGAGTTCAGAAGCGTCAATTTTACAGTTTTGAAAAGATGGTCGAAATCAATCATGACATCATCAGTGATGTCACAATTGACATTATCGGTTTTAAAATTACTGTCGTAGATGATGTCCGTGCCATTCGTGAGTTCAGAAGCGTCAATTTTACAGTTTTGAAAAGATGTCGAAATCAATTATGACATCATCAGTGATGTCACAATTGACATTATCGGTTTTAAAATTACTGTCATAGATGATGTCCGTGCCATCCGTGATTTCAGAAGCGTCAATTTTACAGTTTTGAAAAGATGGTCGAAATCAATTATGACATCATCAGTGATGTCACAATTGACATTATCGGTTTTAAAATTACTGTCTTAGATGATGTCCGTGCCATCCGTGAGTTCAGAAGCGTCAATTTTACAGTTTTGAAAAGATGGTCGAAATCAATCATGACATCATCAGTGATGTCACAATTGACATTATCGGTTTAAAAATTACTGTCGTAGATGATGTCCGTGCCATCCGTGAGTTCAGAAGCGTCAATTTTACAGTTTCGAAAAGATGGTCAATATCAATTATGACATCATCAGTGATGTCACAATTGACATTATCGGTTTTAAAATCACTGTCGTAGATGATGTCTGTGCCATCCGTGAGTTCAGAAGGGTCAATTTTACAGTTTTGAAAAGATGGTCGAAATCAATTATGACATTATCAGTGATGTCACAATTGACATTATCGGTTTTAAAATTACTGTCGTAGATGATGTCCGTGCCATCCGTGAGTTAAGAAGCGTCAATTTTACAGTTTTGAAAAGATGGTCGAAATCAATTATGACATCATCAGTGATGTCACAATTGACATTATCGGTTTTAAAATTACTGTCATAGATGATGTCCGTGCCATCCGTGAGTTCAGAATCGTCAAATTTACAGTTTCGAAAAGATGGTCGAAATCAATTATGACATCATCAGTGATGTCACAATTGACATTATCGGTTTTAAAATTATTGTCGTAGATGATGTCCAAGCCATCCGTGAGTTCAGAAGTGTCAATTTTACAGTTTAGAAAAAAAAGGTCAAAATCAATTATGACATCATCAGTGATGTCACAATTGACATTATCGGTTTAAAAATTACTGTCGTAGATGATGTCCGTGCCATCCGTGAGTTCAGAAGCGTCAATTTTACAGTTTCGAAAAGATGGTCAATATCAATTATGACATCATCAGTGATGTCACAATTGACATTATCGGTTTTAAAATCACTGTCGTAGATGATGTCGGTGCCATCCGTGAGTTCAGAAGGGTCAATTTTACAGTTTTGAAAAGATGGTTGAAATCAATTATGACATCATCAGTGATGTCACAATTGACATTATCGGTTTTAGAATTACTGTCGTAGATGATGTCCGTGCCATCCGTGAATTCAGAATAGTAAATTTTACAGTTTTGAAAAGATGGTTGAAATCAATTATGACATCATCAGTGATGTCACAATTGACATTATCGGTATTAAAATTACTGTCTTAGATGATGTCCGTGCCATCCGTGAGTTCAGAAGCGTCAATTTTACAGTTTTGAAAAGATGGTCGAAATCAATTATGACATCATCAGTGATGTCACAATTGACATTATCGGTTTTAAAATTACTGTCGTAGATGATGTCCGTGCCATCCGTGAGTTAAGAAGCGTCAATTTTACAGTTTTGAAAAGATGGTCGAAATCAATTATGACATCATCAGTGATGTCACAATTGACATTATCGGTTTTAAAAATTACTGTCGTAGATGATGTCCGTGCCATCTGTGAGTTCAGAAGCGTCAATTTTACAGTTTCGAAAAGATGGTCGAAATCAATTATGACATCATCAGTGATGCCACAATTGACATTATCGGTTTTAAAATTACTGTCGTAGATGATGTCCAAGCCATCCGTGAGTTCAGAAGTGTCAATTTTACAGTTTCGAAAAAAAAAAGGTCAAAATCAATTATGACATCATCAGTGATGTCACAATTGACATTATCGGTTAAAAAATTACTGTCGTAGATGATGTCCGTGCCATCCGTGAGTTCAGAAGCGTCAATTTTACAGTTTCGAAAAGATGGTCAATATCAATTATGACATCATCAGTGATGTCACAATTGACATTATCGGTTTTAAAATCAATGTCGTAGATGATGTCCGTGCCATCCGTGAGTTCAGAAGGGTCAATTTTACAGTTTTGAAAAGATGGTTGAAATCAATTATGACATCATCAGTGATGTCACAATTGACATTATCTGTTTTAGAATTACTGTCGTAGATGATGTCCGTGCCATCCGTGAATTCAGAATAGTCAATTTTACAGTTTTGAAAAGATGGTTGAAATCAATTATGACATCATCAGTGATGTCACAATTGACATTATCGGTTTTAAAATTACTGTCTTAGATGATGTCCGTGCCATCCGTGAGTTCAGAAGCGTCAATTTTACAGTTTTGAAAAGATGGTCGAAATCAATTATGACATCATCAGTGATGTCACAATTGACATTATCGGTTTTAAAATTACTGTCGTAGATGATGTCCGTGCCATCCGTGAGTTAAGAAGCGTCAATTTTACAGTTTTGAAAAGATGGTCGAAATCAATTATGACATCATCAGTGATGTCACAATTGACATTATCGGTTTTAAAATTACTGTCTTAGATGATGTCCGTGCCATCCGTGAGTTCAGAATCGTTAAATTTACAGTTTCGAAAAGATGGTCGATATCAATTATGACATCATCAGTGATGTCACAATTGACATTATCGGTTTTAAAATTACTGTCATAGATGATGTCCGTGCCATCCGGGAGTTCAGAAGTGTCAATTTTACAGTTTCGAAAAAAAGGTCAAAATCAATTATGACATCATCAGTGATGTCACAATTGACATTATCGGTTTTAAAATTACTGTCGTAGATGATGTCCGTGCCATCCGTGAGTTCAGAAGCGTCAATTTTACAGTTTTGAAAAGATGTCGAAATCAATTATGACATCATCAGTGATGTCACAATTGACATTATCGGTTTTAAAATTACTGTCTTAGATGATGTCCGTGCCATCCGTGAGTTCAGAATCGTCAAATTTACAGTTTCGAAAAGATGGTCGAAATCAATTATGACATCATCAGTGATGTCACAATTGACATTATCGGTTTTAAAATTATTGTCGTAGATGATGTCCAAGCCATCCGTGAGTTCAGAAGTGTCAATTTTACAGTTTAGAAAAAAAAGGTCAAAATCAATTATGACATCATCAGTGATGTCACAATTGACATTATCGGTTTAAAAATTACTGTCGTAGATGATGTCCGTGCCATCCGTGAGTTCAGAAGCGTCAATTTTACAGTTTCGAAAAGATGGTCAATATCAATTATGACATCATCAGTGATGTCACAATTGACATTATCGGTTTTAAAATAACTGTCGTAGATGATGTCCGTGCCATCCGTGAGTTCAGAAGGGTCAATTTTACAGTTTTGAAAAGATGGTTGAAATCAATTATGACATCATCAGTGATGTCACAATTGACATTATCGGTTTTAGAATTACTGTCGTAGATGATGTCCGTGCCATCCGTGAATTCAGAATAGTAAATTTTACAGTTTTGAAAAGATGGTTGAAATCAATTATGACATCATCAGTGATGTCACAATTGACATTATCGGTATTAAAATTACTGTCTTAGATGATGTCCGTGCCATCCGTGAGTTCAGAAGCGTCAATTTTACAGTTTTGAAAAGATGGTCGAAATCAATTATGACATCATCAGTGATGTCACAATTGACATTATCGGTTTTAAAATTACTGTCGTAGATGATGTCCGTGCCATCCGTGAGTTAAGAAGCGTCAATTTTACAGTTTTGAAAAGATGGTCGAAATCAATTATGACATCATCAGTGATGTCACAATTGACATTATCGGTTTTAAAATTACTGTCGTAGATGATGTCCGTGCCATCTGTGAGTTCAGAAGCGTCAATTTTACAGTTTCGAAAAGATGGTCGAAATCAATTATGACATCATCAGTGATGTCACAATTGACATTATCGGTTTTAAAATTACTGTCGTAGATGATGTCCAAGCCATCCGTGAGTTCAGAAGTGTCAATTTTACAGTTTCGAAAAAAAAAAGGTCAAAATCAATTATGACATCATCAGTGATGTCACAATTGACATTATCGGTTTAAAAATTACTGTCGTAGATGATGTCCGTGCCATCCGTGAGTTCAGAAGCGTCAATTTTACAGTTTCGAAAAGATGGTCAATATCAATTATGACATCATCAGTGATGTCACAATTGACATTATCGGTTTTAAAATCAATGTCGGAGATGATGTCCGTGCCATCCGTGAGTTCAGAAGGGTCAATTTTACAGTTTTGAAAAGATGGTTGAAATCAATTATGACATCATCAGTGATGTCACAATTGACATTATCTGTTTTAGAATTACTGTCGTAGATGATGTCCGTGCCATCCTTGAATTCAGAATAGTCAATTTTACAGTTTTGAAAAGATGGTTGAAATCAATTATGACATCATCAGTGATGTCACAATTGACATTATCGGTTTTAAAATTACTGTCTTAGATGATGTCCGTGCCATCCGTGAGTTCAGAAGCGTCAATTTTACAGTTTTGAAAAGATGGTCGAAATCAATTATGACATCATCAGTGATGTCACAATTGACATTATCGGTTTTAAAATTACTGTCGTAGATGATGTCCGTGCCATCCGTGAGTTAAGAAGCGTCAATTTTACAGTTTTGAAAAGATGGTCGAAATCAATTATGACATCATCAGTGATGTCACAATTGACATTATCGGTTTTAAAATTACTGTCGTAGATGATGTCCTTGCCATCCGTGAGTTCAGAAGCGTCAATTTAACATTTTCGAAAAGATGGTCGAAATCAATTATGACATCATCAGTGATGTCACAATTGACATTATCGGTTTTAAAATTACTGTCGTAGATGATGTCCAAGCCATCCGTGAGTTCAGAAGTGTCAATTTTACAGTTTCGAAAAAAAAAGGTCAAAATCAATTATGACATCATCAGTGATGTCACAATTGACATTATCGGTTTAAAAATTACTGTCGTAGATGATGTCCGTGCCATCCGTGAGTTCAGAAGCGTCAATTTTACAGTTTCGAAAAGATGGTCAATATCAAATATGACATCATCAGTGATGTCACAATTGACATTATCGGTTTTAAAATCACTGTCGTAGATGATGTCCGTGCCATCCGTGAGTTCAGAAGGGTCAATTTTACAGTTTTGAAAAGATGGTTGAAATCAATTATGACATCATCAGTGATGTCACAATTGACATTATCTGTTTTAGAATTACTGTCGTAGATGATGTCCGTGCCATCCGTGAATTCAGAATCGTCAATTTTACAGTTTTGAAAAGATGGTCGAAATCAATTATGACATCATCAGTGATGTCACAATTGACATTATCGGTTTTAAAATTACTGTCTTAGATGATGTCCGTGCCATCCGTGAGTTCAGAAGCGTCAATTTTACAGTTTTGAAAAGATGTCGAAATCAATTATGACATCATCAGTGATGTCACAATTGACATTATCGGTTTTAAAATTACTGTCTTAGATGATGTCCGTGCCATCCGTGAGTTCAGAATCGTCAAATTTACAGTTTCGAAAAGATGGTCGAAATCAATTATGACATCATCAGTGATGTCACAATTGACATTATCGGTTTTAAAATTACTGTCGTAGATGATGTCCAAGCCATCCGTGAGTTCAGAAATGTCAATTTTACAGTTTCGAAAAAAGGTCAAAATCAATTATGACATCATCAGTGATGTCACAATTGACATTATCGGTTTAAAAATTAATGTCGTAGATGATGTCCGTGCCATCCGTGAGTTCAGAAGCGTCAATTTTACAGTTTTGAAAAGATGGTCGAAATCAATTATGACATCATCAGTGATGTCACAATTGACATTATCGGTTTTAAAATTACTGTCGTAGATGATGTCCGTGCCATCCGTGAGTTAAGAAGCGTCAATTTTACAGTTTTGAAAAGATGGTCGAAATCAATTATGACATCATCAGTGATGTCACAATTGACATTATCGGTTTTAAAATTACTGTCGTAGATGATGTCCGTGCCATCCGTGAGTTCAGAAGCGTCAATTTTACAGTTTCGAAAAGATGGTCGAAATCAATTATGACATCATCAGTGATGTCACAATTGACATTATCGGTTTTAAAATTACTGTCTTAGATGATGTCCGTGCCATCCGTGAGTTCAGAAGCGTCAATTTTACAGTTTTGAAAAGATGGTCGAAATCAATTATGACATCATCAGTGATGTCACAATTGACATTATCAGTTTTAAAATTACTGTCGTAGATGATGTCCGTGCCATTCGTGAGTTCAGAAGCGTCAATTTTACAGTTTTGAAAAGATGTCGAAATCAATTATGACATCATCAGTGATGTCACAATTGACATTATCGGTTTTAAAATTACTGTCTTAGATTATGTCCGTGCCATCCGTGAGTTCAGAATCATCAAATTTACAGTTTCGAAAAGATGGTCGAAATCAATTATGACATCATCAGTGATGTCACAATTGACATTATCGGTTTTAAAATTACTGTCGTAGATGATGTCCAAGCCATCCGTGAGTTCAGAAGTGTCAATTTTACAGTTTCGAAAAAAAGGTCAAAATCAATTATGACATCATCAGTGATGTCACAATTGACATTATCGGTTTTAAAATTACTGTCGTAGATGATGTCCGTGCCATCCGTGAGTTAAGAAGCGTCAATTTTACAGTTTTGAAAAGATGGTCGAAATCAATTATGACATCATCAGTGATGTCACAATTGACATTATCGGTTTTAAAATTACTGTCGTAGATGATGTCCGTGCCATCCGTGAGTTCAGAAGCGTCAATTTTACAGTTTCGAAAAGATGGTCGAAATCAATTATGACATCATCAGTGATGTCACAATTTACATTATCGGTTTTAAAATTACTGTCTTAGATGATGTCCGTGCCATCCGTGAGTTCAGAAGCGTCAATTTTACAGTTTTGAAAAGATGGTCGAAATCAATTATGACATCATCAGTGATGTCACAATTGACATTATCAGTTTTAAAATTACTGTCGTAGATGATGTCCGTGCCATTCGTGAGTTCAGAAGCGTCAATTTTACAGTTTTGAAAAGATGTCGAAATCAATTATGACATCATCAGTGATGTCACAATTGACATTATCGGTTTTAAAATTACTGTCTTAGATTATGTCCGTGCCATCCGTGAGTTCAGAATCGTCAAATTTACAGTTTTGAAAAGATGGTCGAAATCAATTATGACATCATCAGTGATGTCACAATTGACATTATCGGTTTTAAAATTACTGTCGTAGATGATGTCCAAGCCATCCGTGAGTTCAGAAGTGTCAATTTTACAGTTTCGAAAAAAAGGTCAAAATCAATTATGACATCATCAGTGATGTCACAATTGACATTATCGGTTTTAAAATTACTGTCGTAGATGATGTCCGTGCCATCCGTGAGTTAAGAAGCTTCAATTTTACAGTTTTGAAAAGATGGTCGAAATCAATTATGACATCATCAGTGATGTCACAATTGACATTATCGGTTTTAAAATTACTGTCGTAGATGATGTCCGTGCCATTTGTGAGTTCAGAAGCGTCAATTTTACAGTTTTGAAAAGATGTCGAAATCAATTATGACATCATCAGTGATGTCACAATTGACATTATCGGTTTTAAAATACTGTCTTAGATGATGTCCGTGCCATCCGTGAGTTCAGAATCATCAAATTTACAGTTTCGAAAAGATGGTCGAAATCAATTATGACATCATCAGTGATGTCACAATTGACATTATCGGTTTTAAAATTACTGTTGTAGATGATGTGAAAGCCATCCGTGAGTTCAGAAGTGTCAATTTTACAGTTTCGAAAAAAAGGTCAAAATCAATTATGACATCATCAGTGATGTCACAATTGACATTATCGTTTTAAAAATTACTGTCGTAGATGATGTCCGTGCCATCCGTGAGTTCAGAAGCGTCAATTTTACAGTTTCGAAAAGATGGTCAAAATCAATTATGACATCATCAGTGATGTCACAATTGACATTATCAGTTTTAAAATTACTGTCGTAGATGATGTCCGTGCCATCCATGAGTTAAAAAGCTTCAATTTTACAGTTTTGAAAAGATGGTCGAAATCAATTATGACATCATCAGCGATGTCATAATTGACATTATCGGTTTTAAAATTACTGTCGTAGATGATGTCCGTGCCATTCGTGAGTTCAGAAGCGTCAATTTTACAGTTTTGAAAAGATGTCGAAATCAATTATGACATCATCAGTGATGTCACAATTGACATTATCGGTTTTAAAATCACTGTCGTAGATGATGTCCTTGCCATCCGTGAGTTCAGAAGCGTCAATTTTACAGTTTTGAAAAGATGGTTGAAATCAATTATGACATCATCAGTGATGTCACAATTGACATTATCGGTTTTAGAATTACTGTCGTAGATGATGTCCGTGCCATCCGTGATTTCAGAAGCGTCAATTTTACAGTTTTGAAAATATGGTCAAAATCAATTATGACATCATCAGTGATGTCACAATTGACATTATCGGTTTTAAAATTACTGTCGTAGATGATGTCCGTGCCATCCGTGAGTTCAGAAGCATCAATTTTACAGTTTTGAAAAGATGGTTAAAATCAATTATGACATCATCAGTGATGTCACAATTGACATTATTGGTTTTAAAATTACTGTCGTAGATGATGTCCGTGCCATCTTTGAGTTCAGAAGCGTCAATTTTACAGTTTCGAAAAAAAGGTCAAAATCAATTATGACATCATCAGTGATGTCACAATTGACATTATCGTTTTAAAAATTACTGTCGTAGATGATGTCCGTGCCATCCGTGAGTTCAGAAGCGTCAATTTTACAGTTTCGAAAAGATGGTCAAAATCAATTATGACATCTTCAGTGATGTCACAATTGACATTATCGGTTTTAAAATCACTGTCGTAGATGATGTCCGTGCCATCCGTGAGTTCAGAAGCGTCAATTTTACAGTTTTGAAAAGATGGTTGAAATCAATTATGACATCATCAGTGATGTCACAATTGACATTATCAGTTTTAGAATTACTGTCTTAGATGATGTCCGTGCCATCCGTGAGTTCAGAAGCGTCAATTTTACAGTTTCGAAAAGATGGTCAAAATCAATTATGACATCATCAGTGATGTCACAATTGACATTATCGGTTTTAAAATCACTGTCGTAGATGATGTCTGTGCCATCCGTGAGTTCAGAAGCGTCAATTTTACAGTTTTGAAAAGATATTTGAAATCAATTATGACATCATCAGTGATGTCACAATTGACATTATCAGTTTTAGAATTACTGTCGTAGATGATGTCCGTGCCATCCGTGATTTCAGAAGCGTCAATTTTACAGTTTTGAAAAGATGGTCGAAATCAATTATGACATCATCAGTGATGTCACAATTGACATTATCGGTTTTAAAATTACTGTCTTAGATGATGTCCGTGCCATCCGTGAGTTCAGAAGCGTCAATTTTACAGTTTTGAAAAGATGGTCGAAATCAATTATGACATCATCAGTGATGTCACAATTGACATTATCGGTTTTAAAATTACTGTCGTAGATGATGTCCGTGCCATTCGTGAGTTCAGAAGCGTCAATTTTACAGTTTTGAAAAGATGTCGAAATCAATTATGACATCATCAGTGATGTCACAATTGACATTATCGGTTTTAAAATTACTGTCGTAGATGATGTCCAAGCCATCCGTGAGTTCAGAAGTGTCAATTTTACAGTTTCGAAAAAAAGGTCAAAATCAATTATGACATCATCAGTGATGTCACAATTGACATTATCGGTTTAAAAATTACTGTCGTAGATGATGTCCGTGCCATCCGTGAGTTCAGAAGCGTCAATTTTACAGTTTTGAAAAGATGGTTGAAATCAATTATGACATCATCAGTGATGTCACAATTGACATTATCGGTTTAAAAATTACTGTCGTAGATGATGTCCGTGCCATCCGTGAGTTCAGAAGCGTCAATTTTACAGTTTCGAAAAGATGGTCAATATCAATTATGACATCATCAGTGATGTCACAATTGACATTATCGGTTTTAAAATCACTGTCGTAGATGATGTCCGTGCCATCCGTGAGTTCAGAAGGGTCAATTTTACAGTTTTGAAAAGATGGTCGAAATCAATTATGACATCATCATTGATGTCACAATTGACATTATTGGTTTTAAAATTACTGTCGTAGATGATGTCCGTGCCATCTTTGAGTTCAGAAGCGTCAATTTTACAGTTTCGAAAAGATGGTCGAAATCAATTATGACATCATCAGTGATGTCACAATTGACATTATCGTTTTAAAAATTACTGTCGTAGATGATGTCCGTGCCATCCGTGAGTTCAGAAGCGTCAATTTTACAGTTTCGAAAAGATGGTCAAAATCAATTATGACATCATCAGTGATGTCACAATTGACATTATCGGTTTTAAAATCACTGTCGTAGATGATGTCCGTGCCATCCGTGAGTTCAGAAGCGTCAATTTTACAGTTTTGAACAGATGGTTGAAATCAATTATGACATCATCAGTGATGTCACAATTGACATTATCAGTTTTAGAATTACTGTCGTAGATGATGTCCGTGCCATCCGTGATTTCAGAAGCGTCAATTTTACAGTTTTGAAAAGATGGTCGAAATCAATTATGACATCATCAGTGATGTCACAATTGACATTATCGGTTTTAAAATTACTGTCTTAGATGATGTCCGTGCCATCCGTGAGTTCAGAAGCGTCAATTTTACAGTTTTGAAAAGATGGTCGAAATCAATTATGACATCATCAGTGATGTCACAATTGACATTATCGGTTTTAAAATTACTGTCGTAGATGATGTCCGTGCCATTCGTGAGTTCAGAAGCGTCAATTTTACAGTTTTGAAAAGATGTCGAAATCAATTATGACATCATCAGTGATGTCACAATTGACATTATCGGTTTTAAAATTACTGTCGTAGATGATGTCCAAGCCATCCTTGAGTTCAGAAGTGTCAATTTTACAGTTTCGAAAAAAAGGTCAAAATCAATTATGACATCATCAGTGATGTCACAATTGACATTATCGGTTTAAAAATTACTGTCGTAGATGATGTCCGTGCCATCCGTGAGTACAGAAGCATCAATTTTACAGTTTCGAAAAGATGGTCAATATCAATTATGACATCATCAGTGATGTCACAATTGACATTATCGGTTTTAAAATCACTGTCGTAGATGATGTCCGTGCCATCCGTGAGTTCAGAAGGGTCAATTTTACAGTTTTGAAAAGATGGTCGAAATCAATTATGACATCATCAGTGATGTCACAATTGACATTATCGGTTTTAAAATTACTGTCGTAGATGATGTCCGTGCCATCCGTGAGTTAAGAAGCGTCAATTTTACAGTTTTGAAAAGATGGTCGAAATCAATTATGACATCATCAGTGATGTCACAATTGACATTATCGGTTTTAAAATTACTGTCGTAGATGATGTCCGTGCCATCCGTGAGTTCAGAAGCGTCAATTTTACAGTTTCCAAAAGATGTTCAAAATCAATTATGACATCATCAGTGATGTCACAATTGACATTATCGGTTTTAAAATTACTGTCGTAGATGATGTCCGTTCCATCCGTGAGTTCAGACGCGTCAATTTTACAGTTTTGAAAAGATGGTCGAAATCAATTATGACATCATCAGTGATGTCACAATTGACATTATCGGTTTTAAAATTACTGTCGTAGATGATATCCGTGCCATCCGTGAGTTCAGAAGCGTCAATTTTACAGTTTCGAAAAGATGGTCGAAATCAATTATGACATCATCAGTGATGTCAAAATTGACATTATCGGTTTTAAAATTACTGTCGTAGATGATGTCCGTGCCATCCGTGAGTTAAGAAGCGTCAATTTTACAGTTTTGAAAAGATGGTCGAAATCAATTATGACATCATCAGTGATGTCACAATTGACATTATCGGTTTTAAAATTACTGTCTTAGATGATGTCCGTGCCATCCGTGAGTTCAGAATCGTTAAATTTACAGTTTCGAAAAGATGGTCGAAATCAATTATAACATCATCAATGATGTCACAATTGACATTATCGGTTTTAAAATTACTGTCGTAGATGATGTCCGTGCCATCCGTGAGTTCAGAAGTGTCAATTTTACAGTTTCGAAAAAAAGGTCAAAATCAATTATGACATCATCAGTGATGTCACAATTGACATTATCGGTTTTAAAATTACTGTCGTAGATGATGTCCGTGCCATCCGTGAGTTCAGAAGTGTCAATTTTACAGTTTCGAAAAAAAGGTCAAAATCAATTATGACATCATCAGTGATGTCACAATTGACATTATCGGTTTTAAAATTACTGTCGTAGATGATGTCCGTGCCATCCGTGAGTTCAGAAGCGTCAATTTTACAGTTTCGAAAAGATGGTCAAAATCAATTATGACATCATCAGTGATGTCACAATTGACATTATCGGTTTTAAAATTACTGTCGTAGATGATGTCCGTGCCATCCGTGAGTTAAGAAGCTTCAATTTTACAGTTTTGAAAAGATGGTCGAAATCAATTATGACATCATCAGTGATGTCACAATTGACATTATCGGTTTTAAAATTACTGTCTTAGATGATGTCCGTGCCATCCGTGAGTTCAGAAGCGTCAATTTTTCAGTTTTGAAAAGATGGTCGAAATCAATTATGACATTATCAGTGATGTCACAATTGACATTATCGGTTTTAAAATTACTGTCGTAGATGATGTCCGTGCCATCCGTGAGTTAAGAAGCGTCAATTTTACAGTTTTGAAAAGATGGTCGAAATCAATTATGACATCATCAGTGATGTCACAATTGACATTATCGGTTTTAAAATTACTGTCATAGATGATGTCCGTGCCATCCGTGAGTTCAGAAGCGTCAATTTTACAGTTTCGAAAAGATGGTCGAAATCAATTATGACATCATCAGTGATGTCACAATTGACATTATCGGTTTTAAAATTACTGTCTTAGATGATGTCCGTGCCATCCGTGAGTTCAGAAGCGGCAATTTTACAGTTTTGAAAAGATGGTTGAAATCAATTATGACATCATCAGTGATGTCACAATTGACATTATCAGTTTTAGAATTACTGTCGTAGATGATGTCCGTGCCATCCGTGATTTCAGAAGCGTCAATTTTACAGTTTTGAAAAGATGGTCGAAATCAATTATGACATCATCAGTGATGTCACAATTGACATTATCGGTTTTAAAATTACTGTCTTAGATGATGTCCGTGCCATCCGTGAGTTCAGAAGCGTCAATTTTACAGTTTTGAAAAGATGGTCGAAATCAATCATGACATCATCAGTGATGTCACAATTGACATTATCGGTTTTAAAATTACTGTCGTAGATGATGTCCGTGCCATTCGTGAGTTCAGAAGCGTCAATTTTACAGTTTTGAAAAGATGTCGAAATCAATTATGACATCATCAGTGATGTCACAATTGACATTATCGGTTTTAAAATTACTGTCATAGATGATGTCCGTGCCATCCGTGATTTCAGAAGCGTCAATTTTACAGTTTTGAAAAGATGGTCGAAATCAATTATGACATCATCAGTGATGTCACAATTGACATTATCGGTTTTAAAATTACTGTCTTAGATGATGTCCGTGCCATCCGTGAGTTCAGAAGCGTCAATTTTACAGTTTTGAAAAGATGGTCGAAATCAATCATGACATCATCAGTGATGTCACAATTGACATTATCGGTTTAAAAATTACTGTCGTAGATGATGTCCGTGCCATCCGTGAGTTCAGAAGCGTCAATTTTACAGTTTCGAAAAGATGGTCAATATCAATTATGACATCATCAGTGATGTCACAATTGACATTATCGGTTTTAAAATCACTGTCGTAGATGATGTCTGTGCCATCCGTGAGTTCAGAAGGGTCAATTTTACAGTTTTGAAAAGATGGTCGAAATCAATTATAACATTATCTGTGATGTCACAATTGACATTATCGGTTTTAAAATTACTGTCGTAGATGATGTCCGTGCCATCCGTGAGTTAAGAAGCGTCAATTTTACAGTTTTGAAAAGATGGTCGAAATCAATTATGACATCATCAGTGATGTCACAATTGACATTATCGGTTTTAAAATTACTGTCATAGATGATGTCCGTGCCATCCGTGAGTTCAGAAGCGTCAATTTTACAGTTTCGAAAAGATGGTCGAAATCAATTATGACATCATCAGTGATGTCACAATTGACATTATCGGTTTTAAAATTACTGTCTTAGATGATGTCCGTGCCATCCGTGAATTCAGAAGCGTCAATTTTACAGTTTTGAAAAGATGGTTGAAATCAATTATGACATCATCAGTGATGTCACAATTGACATTATCGGTTTTAAAATTACTGTCGTAGATGATGTCCGTGCCATTCGTGAGTTCAGAAGCGTCAATTTTACAGTTTTGAAAAGATGTCGAAATCAATTATGACATCATCAGTGATGTCACAATTGACATTATCGGTTTTAAAATTACTGTCATAGATGATGTCCGTGCCATCCGTGATTTCAGAAGCGTCAATTTTACAGTTTTGAAAAGATGGTCGAAATCAATTATGACATCATCAGTGATGTCACAATTGACATTATCGGTTTTAAAATTACTGTCTTAGATGATGTCCGTGCCATCCGTGAGTTCAGAAGCGTTAATTTTACAGTTTTGAAAAGATGGTCGAAATCAATCATGACATCATCAGTGATGTCACAATTGACATTATCGGTTTAAAAATTACTGTCGTAGATGATGTCCGTGCCATCCGTGAGTTCAGAAGCGTCAATTTTACAGTTTCGAAAAGATGGTCAATATCAATTATGACATCATCAGTGATGTCACAATTGACATTATCGGTTTTAAAATCACTGTCGTAGATGATGTCTGTGCCATCCGTGAGTTCAGAAGGGTCAATTTTACAGTTTTGAAAAGATGGTCGAAATCAATTATGACATTATCAGTGATGTCACAATTGACATTATCGGTTTTAAAATTACTGTCGTAGATGATGTCCGTGCCATCCGTGAGTTAAGAAGCGTCAATTTTACAGTTTTGAAAAGATGGTCGAAATCAATTATGACATCATCAGTGATGTCACAATTGACATTATCGGTTTTAAAATTACTGTCATAGATGATGTCCGTGCCATCCGTGAGTTCAGAAGCGTCAATTTTACAGTTTCGAAAAGATGGTCGAAATCAATTATGACATCATCAGTGATGTCACAATTGACATTATCGGTTTTAAAATTACTGTCTTAGATGATGTCCGTGCCATCCGTGAGTTCAGAAGCGTCAATTTTACAGTTTTGAAAAGATGGTTGAAATCAATTATGACATCATCAGTGATGTCACAATTGACATTATCAGTTTTAGAATTACTGTCGTAGATGATGTCCGTGCCATCCGTGATTTCAGAAGCGTCAATTTTACAGTTTTGAAAAGATGGTCGAAATCAATTATGACATCATCAGTGATGTCACAATTGACATTATCGGTTTTAAAATTACTGTCTTAGATGATGTCCGTGCCATCCGTGAGTTCAGAAGCGTCAATTTTACAGTTTTGAAAAGATGGTCGAAATCAATTATGACATCATCAGTGATGTCACAATTGACATTATCGGTTTTAAAATTACTGTCGTAGATGATGTCCGTGCCATTCGTGAGTTCAGAAGCGTCAATTTTACAGTTTTGAAAAGATGTCGAAATCAATTATGACATCATCAGTGATGTCACAATTGACATTATCGGTTTTAAAATTACTGTCGTAGATGATGTCCAAGCCATCCGTGAGTTCAGAAGTGTCAATTTTACAGTTTCGAAAAAAAGGTCAAAATCAATTATGACATCATCAGTGATGTCACAATTGACATTATCGGTTTAAAAATTACTGTCGTAGATGATTTCCGTGCCATCCGTGAGTTCAGAAGCGTCAATTTTACAGTTTTGAAAAGATGGTTGAAATCAATTATGACATCATCAGTGATGTCACAATTGACATTATCGGTTTAAAAATTACTGTCGTAGATGATGTCCGTGCCATCCGTGAGTTCAGAAGCGTCAATTTTACAGTTTCGAAAAGATGGTCAATATCAATTATGACATCATCAGTGATGTCACAATTGACATTATCGGTTTTAAAATCACTGTCGTAGATGATGTCCGTGCCATCCGTGAGTTCATAAGGGTCAATTTTACAGTTTTGAAAAGATGGTCGAAATCAATTATGACATCATCATTGATGTCACAATTGACATTATTGGTTTTAAAATTACTGTCGTAGATGATGTCCGTGCCATCTTTGAGTTCAGAAGCGTCAATTTTACAGTTTCGAAAAGATGGTCGAAATCAATTATGACATCATCAGTGATGTCACAATTGACATTTTCGTTTTAAAAATTACTGTCGTAGATGATGTCCGTGCCATCCGTGAGTTCAGAAGCGTCAATTTTACAGTTTCGAAAAGATGGTCAAAATCAATTATGACATCATCAGTGATGTCACAATTGACATTATCGGTTTTAAAATCACTGTCGTAGATGATGTCCGTGCCATCCGTGAGTTCAGAAGCGTCAATTTTACAGTTTTGAAAAGATGGTTGAAATCAATTATGACATCATCAGTGATGTCACAATTGACATTATCAGTTTTAGAATTACTGTCGTAGATGATGTCCGTGCCATCCGTGATTTCAGAAGCGTCAATTTTACAGTTTTGAAAAGATGGTCGAAATCAATTATGACATCATCAGTGATGTCACAATTGACATTATCGGTTTTAAAATTACTGTCTTAGATGATGTCCGTGCCATCCGTGAGTTCAAAAGCGTCAATTTTACAGTTTTGAAAAGATGGTCGAAATCAATTATGACATCATCAGTGATGTCACAATTGACATTATCGGTTTTAAAATTACTGTCGTAGATGATGTCCGTGCCATCCGTGAGTTCAGAAGCGTCAATTTTACAGTTTCGAAAAGATGGTCAAAATCAATTATGACATCATCAGTGATGTCACAATTGACATTATCGGTTTTAAAATTACTGTCGTAGATGATGTCCGTTCCATCCGTGAGTTCAGACGCGTCAATTTTACAGTTTTGAAAAGATGGTCGAAATCAATTATGACATCATCAGTGATGTCACAATTGACATTATCGGTTTTAAAATTACTGTCGTAGATGATATCCGTGCCATCCGTGAGTTCAGAAGCGTCAATTTTACAGTTTCGAAAAGATGGTCGAAATCAATTATGACATCATCAGTGATGTCAAAATTGACATTATCGGTTTTAAAATTACTGTCGTAGATGATGTCCGTGCCATCCGTGAGTTAAGAAGCGTCAATTTTACAGTTTTGAAAAGATGGTCGAAATCAATTATGACATCATCAGTGATGTCACAATTGACATTATCGGTTTTAAAATTACTGTCTTAGATGATGTCCGTGCCATCCGTGAGTTCAGAATCGTTAAATTTACAGTTTCGAAAAGATGGTCGAAATCAATTATAACATCATCAGTGATATCACAATTGACATTATCGGTTTTAAAATTACTGTCGTAGATGATGTCCGTGCCATCCGTGAGTTCAGAAGTGTAAATTTTACAGTTTCGAAAAAAAGGTCAAAATCAATTATGACATCATCAGTGATGTCACAATTGACATTATCGGTTTTAAAATTACTGTCGTAGATGATGTCCGTGCCATCCGTGAGTTCAGAAGTGTCAATTTTACAGTTTCGAAAAAAAGGTCAAAATCAATTATGACATCATCAGTGATGTCACAATTGACATTATCGGTTTTAAAATTACTGTCGTAGATGATGTCCGTGCCATCCGTGAGTTCAGAAGCGTCAATTTTACAGTTTCGAAAAGATGGTCAAAATCAATTATGACATCATCAGTGATGTCACAATTGACATTATCGGTTTTAAAATCACTGTCGTAGATGATGTCCGTGCCATCCGTGAGTTCAGAAGGGTCAATTTTACAGTTTTCAAAAGATGGTTGAAATCAATTATGACATCATCAGTGATGTCACAATTGACATTATCGGTTTTAGAATTACTGTCGTAGATGATGTCCGTGCCATCCGTGAATTCAGAAGCGTCAATTTTACAGTTTTGAAAAGATGGTTGAAATCAATTATGACATCATCAGTGATGTCACAATTGACATTATCGGTTTTAGAATTACTGTCGTAGATGATGTCCGTGCCATCCGTGAATTCAGAAGCGTCAATTTTACAGTTTTGAAAAGATGGTTGAAATCAATTATGACATCATCAGTGATGTCACAATTGACATTATCGGTTTTAAAATTACTGTCTTAGATGATGTCCGTGCCATCCGTGAGTTCAGAAGCGTCAATTTTACAGTTTTGAAAAGATGGTCGAAATCAATTATGACATCATCAGTGATGTCACAATTGACATTATCGGTTTTAAAATTACTGTCGTAGATGATGTCCGTGCCATCCGTGAGTTCAGAAGCGTCAATTTTACAGTTTCGAAAAGAAGGTCGAAATCAATTATGACATCATCAGTGATGTCACAATTGACATTATCGGTTTTAAAATTACTGTCTTAGATGATGTCCGTGCCATCCGTGAGTTCAGAAGCGTCAATTTTACAGTTTTGAAAAGATGGTCGAAATCAATTATGACATCATCAGTGATGTCACAATTGACATTATCAGTTTTAAAATTACTGTCGTAGATGATGTCCGTGCCATTCGTGAGTTCAGAAGCGTCAATTTTACAGTTTTGAAAAGATGTCGAAATCAATTATGACATCATCAGTGATGTCACAATTGACATTATCGGTTTTAAAATTACTGTCTTAGATGATGTCCGTGCCATCCGTGAGTTCAGAATCGTCAAATTTACAGTTTCGAAAAGATGGTCTAAATCAATTATGACATCATCAGTGATGTCACAATTGACATTATCGGTTTTAAAATTACTGTCGTAGATGATGTCCAAGCCATCCGTGAGTTCAGAATCGTCAAATTTACAGTTTCGAAAAGATGGTCTAAATCAATTATGACATCATCAGTGATGTCACAATTGACATTATCGGTTTTAAAATTACTGTCGTAGATGATGTCCAAGCCATCCGTGAGTTCAGAAGTGTCAATTTTACAGTTTCGAAAAAAAGGTCAAAATCAATTATGACATCATCAGTGATGTCACAATTGACATTATCGGTTTAAAAATTAATGTCGTAGATGATGTCCGTGCCATCCGTGAGTTCAGAAGCGTCAATTTTACAGTTTTGAAAAGATGGTCGAAATCAATTATGACATCATCAGTGATGTCACAATTGACATTATCGGTTTTAAAATTACTGTCGTAGATGATGTCCGTGCCATTCGTGAGTTCAGAAGCGTCAATTTTACAGTTTTGAAAAGATGTCGAAATCAATTATGACATCATCAGTGATGTCACAATTGACATTATCGGTTTTAAAATTACTGTCATAGATGATGTCCGTGCCATCCGTGATTTCAGAAGCGTCAATTTTACAGTTTTGAAAAGATGGTCGAAATCAATTATGACATCATCAGTGATGTCACAATTGACATTATCGGTTTTAAAATTACTGTCTTAGATGATGTCCGTGCCATCCGTGAGTTCAGAAGCGTCAATTTTACAGTTTTGAAAAGATGGTCGAAATCAATCATGACATCATCAGTGATGTCACAATTGACATTATCGGTTTAAAAATTACTGTCGTAGATGATGTCCGTGCCATCCGTGAGTTCAGAAGCGTCAATTTTACAGTTTCGAAAAGATGGTCAATATAAATTATGACATCATCAGTGATGTCACAATTGACATTATCGGTTTTAAAATCACTGTCGTAGATGATGTCTGTGCCATCCGTGAGTTCAGAAGGGTCAATTTTACAGTTTTGAAAAGATGGTCGAAATCAATTATGACATTATCAGTGATGTCACAATTGACATTATCGGTTTTAAAATTACTGTCGTAGATGATGTCCGTGCCATCCGTGAGTTAAGAAGCGTCAATTTTACAGTTTTGAAAAGATGGTCGAAATCAATTATGACATCATCAGTGATGTCACAATTGACATTATCGGTTTTAAAATTACTGTCATAGATGATGTCCGTGCCATCCGTGAGTTCAGAAGCGTCAATTTTACAGTTTCGAAAAGATGGTCGAAATCAATTATGACATCATCAGTGATGTCACAATTGACATTATCGGTTTTAAAATTACTGTCTTAGATGATGTCCGTGCCATCCGTGAGTTCAGAAGCGTCAATTTTACAGTTTTGAAAAGATGGTTGAAATCAATTATGACATCATCAGTGATGTCACAATTGACATTATCAGTTTTAGAATTACTGTCGTAGATGATGTCCGTGCCATCCGTGATTTCAGAAGCGTCAATTTTACAGTTTTGAAAAGATGGTCGAAATCAATTATGACATCATCAGTGATGTCACAATTGACATTATCGGTTTTAAAATTACTGTCTTAGATGATGTCCGTGCCATCCGTGAGTTCAGAAGCGTCAATTTTACAGTTTTGAAAAGATGGTCGAAATCAATTATGACATCATCAGTGATGTCACAATTGACATTATCGGTTTTAAAATTACTGTTGTAGATGATGTCCGTGCCATTCGTGAGTTCAGAAGCGTCAATTTTACAGTTTTGAAAAGATGTCGAAATCAATTATGACATCATCAGTGATGTCACAATTGACATTATCGGTTTAAAAATTACTGTCGTAGATGATGTCCGTGCCATCCGTGAGTTCAGAAGCGTCAATTTTACAGTTTCGAAAAGATGGTCAATATCAATTATGACATCATCAGTGATGTCACAATTGACATTATCGGTTTTAAAATCACTGTCGTAGATGATGTCCGTGCCATCCGTGAGTTCATAAGGGTCAATTTTACAGTTTTGAAAAGATGGTCGAAATCAATTATGACATCATCATTGATGTCACAATTGACATTATTGGTTTTAAAATTACTGTCGTAGATGATGTCCGTGCCATCTTTGAGTTCAGAAGCGTCAATTTTACAGTTTCGAAAAGATGGTCGAAATCAATTATGACATCATCAGTGATGTCACAATTGACATTTTCGTTTTAAAAATTACTGTCGTAGATGATGTCCGTGCCATCCGTGAGTTCAGAAGCGTCAATTTTACAGTTTCGAAAAGATGGTCAAAATCAATTATGACATCATCAGTGATGTCACAATTGACATTATCGGTTTTAAAATCACTGTCGTAGATGATGTCCGTGCCATCCGTGAGTTCAGAAGCGTCAATTTTACAGTTTTGAAAAGATGGTTGAAATCAATTATGACATCATCAGTGATGTCACAATTGACATTATCAGTTTTAGAATTACTGTCGTAGATGATGTCCGTGCCATCCGTGATTTCAGAAGCGTCAATTTTACAGTTTTGAAAAGATGGTCGAAATCAATTATGACATCATCAGTGATGTCACAATTGACATTATCGGTTTTAAAATTACTGTCTTAGATGATGTCCGTGCCATCCGTGAGTTCAAAAGCGTCAATTTTACAGTTTTGAAAAGATGGTCGAAATCAATTATGACATCATCAGTGATGTCACAATTGACATTATCGGTTTTAAAATTACTGTCGTAGATGATGTCCGTGCCATCCGTGAGTTCAGAAGCGTCAATTTTACAGTTTCGAAAAGATGGTCAAAATCAATTATGACATCATCAGTGATGTCACAATTGACATTATCGGTTTTAAAATTACTGTCGTAGATGATGTCCGTTCCATCCGTGAGTTCAGACGCGTCATTTTTACAGTTTTGAAAAGATGGTCGAAATCAATTATGACATCATCAGTGATGTCACAATTGACATTATCGGTTTTAAAATTACTGTCGTAGATGATATCCGTGCCATCCGTGAGTTCAGAAGCGTCAATTTTACAGTTTCGAAAAGATGGTCGAAATCAATTATGACATCATCAGTGATGTCAAAATTGACATTATCGGTTTTAAAATTACTGTCGTAGATGATGTCCGTGCCATCCGTGAGTTAAGAAGCGTCAATTTTACAGTTTTGAAAAGATGGTCGAAATCAATTATGACATCATCAGTGATGTCACAATTGACATTATCGGTTTTAAAATTACTGTCTTAGATGATGTCCGTGCCATCCGTGAGTTCAGAATCGTTAAATTTACAGTTTCGAAAAGATGGTCGAAATCAATTATAACATCATCAGTGATATCACAATTGACATTATCGGTTTTAAAATTACTGTCGTAGATGATGTCCGTGCCATCCGTGAGTTCAGAAGTGTAAATTTTACAGTTTCGAAAAAAAGGTCGAAATCAATTATGACATCATCAGTGATGTCACAATTGACATTATCGGTTTTAAAATTACTGTCGTAGATGATGTCCGTGCCATCCGTGAGTTCAGAAGTGTCAATTTTACAGTTTCGAAAAAAAGGTCAAAATCAATTATGACATCATCAGTGATGTCACAATTGACATTATCGGTTTTAAAATTACTGTCGTAGATGATGTCCGTGCCATCCGTGAGTTCAGAAGCGTCAATTTTACAGTTTCGAAAAGATGGTCAAAATCAATTATGACATCATCAGTGATGTCACAATTGACATTATCGGTTTTAAAATCACTGTCGTAGATGATGTCCGTGCCATCCGTGAGTTCAGAAGGGTCAATTTTACAGTTTTCAAAAGATGGTTGAAATCAATTATGACATCATCAGTGATGTCACAATTGACATTATCGGTTTTAGAATTACTGTCGTATATGATGTCCGTGCCATCCGTGAATTCAGAAGCGTCAATTTTACAGTTTTGAAAAGATGGTTGAAATCAATTATGACATCATCAGTGATGTCACAATTGACATTATCGGTTTTAGAATTACTGTCGTAGATGATGTCCGTGCCATCCGTGAATTCAGAAGCGTCAATTTTACAGTTTTGAAAAGATGGTTGAAATCAATTATGACATCATCAGTGATGTCACAATTGACATTATCGGTTTTAAAATTACTGTCTTAGATGATGTCCGTGCCATCCGTGAGTTCAGAAGCGTCAATTTTACAGTTTTGAAAAGATGGTCGAAATCAATTATGACATCATCAGTGATGTCACAATTGACATTATCGGTTTTAAAATTACTGTCGTAGATGATGTCCGTGCCATCCGTGAGTTCAGAAGCGTCAATTTTACAGTTTCGAAAAGAAGGTCGAAATCAATTATGACATCATCAGTGATGTCACAATTGACATTATCGGTTTTAAAATTACTGTCTTAGATGATGTCCGTGCCATCCGTGAGTTCAGAAGCGTCAATTTTACAGTTTTGAAAAGATGGTCGAAATCAATTATGACATCATCAGTGATGTCACAATTGACATTATCAGTTTTAAAATTACTGTCGTAGATGATGTCCGTGCCATTCGTGAGTTCAGAAGCGTCAATTTTACAGTTTTGAAAAGATGTCGAAATCAATTATGACATCATCAGTGATGTCACAATTGACATTATCGGTTTTAAAATTACTGTCTTAGATGATGTCCGTGCCATCCGTGAGTTCAGAATCGTCAAATTTACAGTTTCGAAAAGATGGTCTAAATCAATTATGACATCATCAGTGATGTCACAATTGACATTATCGGTTTTAAAATTACTGTCGTAGATGATGTCCAAGCCATCCGTGAGTTCAGAAGTGTCAATTTTACAGTTTCGAAAAAAAGGTCAAAATCAATTATGACATCATCAGTGATGTCACAATTGACATTATCGGTTTAAAAATTAATGTCGTAGATGATGTCCGTGCCATCCGTGAGTTCAGAAGCGTCAATTTTACAGTTTTGAAAAGATGTCGAAATCAATTATGACATCATCAGTGATGTCACAATTGACATTATCGGTTTAAAAATTACTGTCGTAGATGATGTCCGTGCCATCCGTGAGTTCAGAAGCGTCAATTTTACAGTTTCGAAAAGATGGTCAATATCAATTATGACATCATCAGTGATGTCACAATTGACATTATCGGTTTTAAAATCACTGTCGTAGATGATGTCCGTGCCATCCGTGAGTTCATAAGGGTCAATTTTACAGTTTTGAAAAGATGGTCGAAATCAATTATGACATCATCATTGATGTCACAATTGACATTATTGGTTTTAAAATTACTGTCGTAGATGATGTCCGTGCCATCTTTGAGTTCAGAAGCGTCAATTTTACAGTTTCGAAAAGATGGTCGAAATCAATTATGACATCATCAGTGATGTCACAATTGACATTTTCGTTTTAAAAATTACTGTCGTAGATGATGTCCGTGCCATCCGTGAGTTCAGAAGCGTCAATTTTACAGTTTCGAAAAGATGGTCAAAATCAATTATGACATCATCAGTGATGTCACAATTGACATTATCGGTTTTAAAATCACTGTCGTAGATGATGTCCGTGCCATCCGTGAGTTCAGAAGCGTCAATTTTACAGTTTTGAAAAGATGGTTGAAATCAATTATGACATCATCAGTGATGTCACAATTGACATTATCAGTTTTAGAATTACTGTCGTAGATGATGTCCGTGCCATCCGTGATTTCAGAAGCGTCAATTTTACAGTTTTGAAAAGATGGTCGAAATCAATTATGACATCATCAGTGATGTCACAATTGACATTATCGGTTTTAAAATTACTGTCTTAGATGATGTCCGTGCCATCCGTGAGTTCAAAAGCGTCAATTTTACAGTTTTGAAAAGATGGTCGAAATCAATTATGACATCATCAGTGATGTCACAATTGACATTATCGGTTTTAAAATTACTGTCGTAGATGATGTCCGTGCCATCCGTGAGTTCAGAAGCGTCAATTTTACAGTTTCGAAAAGATGGTCAAAATCAATTATGACATCATCAGTGATGTCACAATTGACATTATCGGTTTTAAAATTACTGTCGTAGATGATGTCCGTTCCATCCGTGAGTTCAGACGCGTCAATTTTACAGTTTTGAAAAGATGGTCGAAATCAATTATGACATCATCAGTGATGTCACAATTGACATTATCGGTTTTAAAATTACTGTCGTAGATGATATCCGTGCCATCCGTGAGTTCAGAAGCGTCAATTTTACAGTTTCGAAAAGATGGTCGAAATCAATTATGACATCATCAGTGATGTCAAAATTGACATTATCGGTTTTAAAATTACTGTCGTAGATGATGTCCGTGCCATCCGTGAGTTAAGAAGCGTCAATTTTACAGTTTTGAAAAGATGGTCGAAATCAATTATGACATCATCAGTGATGTCACAATTGACATTATCGGTTTTAAAATTACTGTCTTAGATGATGTCCGTGCCATCCGTGAGTTCAGAATCGTTAAATTTACAGTTTCGAAAAGATGGTCGAAATCAATTATAACATCATCAGTGATATCACAATTGACATTATCGGTTTTAAAATTACTGTCGTAGATGATGTCCGTGCCATCCGTGAGTTCAGAAGTGTAAATTTTACAGTTTCGAAAAAAAGGTCGAAATCAATTATGACATCATCAGTGATGTCACAATTGACATTATCGGTTTTAAAATTACTGTCGTAGATGATGTCCGTGCCATCCGTGAGTTCAGAAGTGTCAATTTTACAGTTTCGAAAAAAAGGTCAAAATCAATTATGACATCATCAGTGATGTCACAATTGACATTATCGGTTTTAAAATTACTGTCGTAGATGATGTCCGTGCCATCCGTGAGTTCAGAAGCGTCAATTTTACAGTTTCGAAAAGATGGTCAAAATCAATTATGACATCATCAGTGATGTCACAATTGACATTATCGGTTTTAAAATCACTGTCGTAGATGATGTCCGTGCCATCCGTGAGTTCAGAAGGGTCAATTTTACAGTTTTCAAAAGATGGTTGAAATCAATTATGACATCATCAGTGATGTCACAATTGACATTATCGGTTTTAGAATTACTGTCGTAGATGATGTCCGTGCCATCCGTGAATTCAGAAGCGTCAATTTTACAGTTTTGAAAAGATGGTTGAAATCAATTATGACATCATCAGTGATGTCACAATTGACATTATCGGTTTTAGAATTACTGTCGTAGATGATGTCCGTGCCATCCGTGAATTCAGAAGCGTCAATTTTACAGTTTTGAAAAGATGGTTGAAATCAATTATGACATCATCAGTGATGTCACAATTGACATTATCGGTTTTAAAATTACTGTCTTAGATGATGTCCGTGCCATCCGTGAGTTCAGAAGCGTCAATTTTACAGTTTTGAAAAGATGGTCGAAATCAATTATGACATCATCAGTGATGTCACAATTGACATTATCGGTTTTAAAATTACTGTCGTAGATGATGTCCGTGCCATCCGTGAGTTCAGAAGCGTCAATTTTACAGTTTCGAAAAGAAGGTCGAAATCAATTATGACATCATCAGTGATGTCACAATTGACATTATCGGTTTTAAAATTACTGTCTTAGATGATGTCCGTGCCATCCGTGAGTTCAGAAGCGTCAATTTTACAGTTTTGAAAAGATGGTCGAAATCAATTATGACATCATCAGTGATGTCACAATTGACATTATCAGTTTTAAAATTACTGTCGTAGATGATGTCCGTGCCATTCGTGAGTTCAGAAGCGTCAATTTTACAGTTTTGAAAAGATGTCGAAATCAATTATGACATCATCAGTGATGTCACAATTGACATTATCGGTTTTAAAATTACTGTCTTAGATGATGTCCGTGCCATCCGTGAGTTCAGAATCGTCAAATTTACAGTTTCGAAAAGATGGTCTAAATCAATTATGACATCATCAGTGATGTCACAATTGACATTATCGGTTTTAAAATTACTGTCGTAGATGATGTCCAAGCCATCCGTGAGTTCAGAAGTGTCAATTTTACAGTTTCGAAAAAAAGGTCAAAATCAATTATGACATCATCAGTGATGTCACAATTGACATTATCGGTTTAAAAATTAATGTCGTAGATGATGTCCGTGCCATCCGTGAGTTCAGAAGCGTCAATTTTACAGTTTTGAAAAGATGGTCGAAATCAATTATGACATCATCAGTGATGTCACAATTGACATTATCGGTTTTAAAATTACTGTCGTAGATGATGTCCGTGCCATCCGTGAGTTAAGAAGCTTCAATTTTACAGTTTTGAAAAGATGGTCGAAATCAATTATGACATCATCAGTGATGTCACAATTGACATTATCGGTTTTAAAATTACTGTCTTAGATGATGTCCGTGCCATCCGTGAGTTCAGAAGCGTCAATTTTACAGTTTTGAAAAGATGGTCGAAATCAATTATGACATCATCAGTGATGTCACAATTGACATTATCGGTTTTAAAATTACTGTCGTAGATGATGTCCAAGCCATCCGTGAGTTCAGAAGTGTCAATTTTACAGTTTCGAAAAAAAGGTCAAAATCAATTATGACATCATCAGTGATGTCACAATTGACATTATCGGTTTAAAAATTAATGTCGTAGATGATGTCCGTGCCATCCGTGAGTTCAGAAGCGTCAATTTTACAGTTTTGAAAAGATGGTCGAAATCAATTATGACATCATCAGTGATGTCACAATTGACATTATCGGTTTTAAAATTACTGTCGTAGATGATGTCCGTGCCATCCGTGAGTTAAGAAGCTTCAATTTTACAGTTTTGAAAAGATGGTCGAAATCAATTATGACATCATCAGTGATGTCACAATTGTCATTATCGGTTTTAAAATTACTATCTTAGATGATGTCAGTGCCATCCGTGAGTTCAGAAGCGTCAATTTTACAGTTTTGAAAAGATGGTCGAAATCAATTATGACATCATCAGTGATGTCACAATTGACATTATCGGTTTTAAAATTACTGTCGTAGATGATGTCCGTGCCATCCGTGAGTTAAGAAGCGTCAATTTTACAGTTTTGAAAAGATGGACGAAATCAATTATGACATCATCAGTGATGTCACAATTGACATTATCGGTTTTAAAATTACTGTCATAGATGATGTCCGTGCCATCCGTGAGTTCAGAAGCGTCAATTTTACAGTTTCGAAAAGATGGTCGAAATCAATTATGACATAATCAGTGATGTCACAATTGACATTATCGGTTTTAAAATTACTGTCTTAGATGATGTCCGTGCCATCCGTGAGTTCAGAAGCGTCAATTTTACAGTTTTGAAAAGATGGTCGAAATCAATTATGACATCATCAGTGATGTCACAATTGACATTATCAGTTTTAAAATTACTGTCGTAGATGATGTCCGTGCCATTCGTGAGTTCAGAAGCGTCAATTTTACAGTTTTGAAAAGATGTCGAAATCAATTATGACATAATCAGTGATGTCACAATTGACATTATCGGTTTTAAAATCACTGTCTTAGATGATGTCCGTGCCATCCGTGAGTTCAGAATCGTCAAATTTACAGTTTCGAAAAGATGGTCTAAATCAATTATGACATCATCAGTGATGTCACAATTGACATTATCGGTTTTAAAATGACTGTCGTAGATGATGTCCAAGCCATCCGTGAGTTCAGAAGTGTCAATTTTACAGTTTCGAAAAAAAGGTCAAAATCAATTATGACATCATCAGTGATGTCACAATTGACATTATCGGTTTAAAAATTAATGTCGTAGATGATGTCCGTGCCATCCGTGAGTTCAGAAGCGTCAATTTTACAGTTTTGAAAAGATGGTCGAAATCAATTATGACATCATCAGTGATGTCACAATTGACATTATCGGTTTTAAAATTACTGTCGTAGATGATGTCCGTGCCATCCGTGAGTTAAGAAGCTTCAATTTTACAGTTTTGAAAAGATGGTCGAAATCAATTATGACATCATCAGTGATGTCACAATTGACATTATCGGTTTTAAAATACTGTCTTAGATGATGTCCGTGCCATCCGTGAGTTCAGAATCATCAAATTTACAGTTTCGAAAAGATGGTCGAAATCAATTATGACATCATCAGTGATGTCACAATTGACATTATCGGTTTTAAAATTACTGTCGTAGATGATGTCCAAGCCACCCTTGAGTTCAGAAGTGTCAATTTTACAGTTTCGAAAAAAAGGTCAAAATCAATTATGACATCATCAGTGATGTCACAATTGACATTATCGTTTTAAAAATTACTGTCGTAGATGATGTCCGTGCCATCCGTGAGTTCAGAAGCGTCAATTTTACAGTTTTGAAAAGATGTCGAAATCAATTATGACATCATCAGTGATGTCACAATTGACATTATCGGTTTTAAAATACTGTCTTAGATGATGTCCGTGCCATCCGTGAGTTCAGAATCATCAAATTTACAGTTTCGAAAAGATGGTCGAAATCAATTATGACATCATCAGTGATGTCACAATTGACATTATCGGTTTTAAAATTACTGTCGTAGATGATGTCCGTGCCATCCGTGAGTTCAGAAGCGTCAATTTTACAGTTTTGAAAAGATGGTCGAAATCAATTATGACATCATCAGTGATGTCACAATTGACATTATCGGTTTTAAAATTACTGTCGTAGATGATGTCCGTGCCATCCGTGAGTTAAGAAGCATCAATTTTACAGTTTTGAAAAGATGGTCGAAATCAATTATGACATCATCAGTGATGTCACAATTGACATTATCGGTTTTAAAATTACTGTCGTAGATGATGTCCGTGCCATCCGTGAGTTCAGAAGCGTCAATTTTACAGTTTCGAAAAGATGGTCAAAATCAATTATGACATCATCAGTGATGTCACAATTGACATTATCGGTTTTAAAATTACTGTCGTAGATGATGTCCGTTCCATCCGTGAGTTCAGACGCGTCAATTTTACAGTTTTGAAGAGATGGTCGAAATCAATTATGACATCATCAGTGATGTCACAATTGACATTATCGGTTTTAAAATACTGTCTTAGATGATGTCCGTGCCATCCGTGAGTTCAGAATCATCAAATTTACAGTTTCGAAAAGATGGTCGAAATCAATTATGACATCATCAGTGATGTCACAATTGACATTATCGGTTTTAAAATTACTGTCGTAGATGATGTCCAAGCCACCCTTGAGTTCAGAAGTGTCAATTTTACAGTTTCGAAAAAAAGGTCAAAATCAATTATGACATCATCAGTGATGTCACAATTGACATTATCGTTTTAAAAAATTACTGTCGTAGATGATGTCCGTGCCATCCGTGAGTTCAGAAGCGTCAATTTTACAGTTTTGAAAAGATGGTCGAAATCAATGATGACATCATCAGTGATGTCACAATTGACATTATCGGTTTTAAAATTACTGTCGTAGATGATGTCCGTGCCATCCGTGAGTTAAGAAGCGTCAATTTTACAGTTTTGAAAAGATGGTCGAAATCAATTATGACATCATCAGTGATGTCACAATTGACATTATCGGTTTTAAAATTACTGTCGTAGATGATGTCCGTGCCATCCGTGAGTTCAGAAGCGTCAATTTTACAGTTTCGAAAAGATGGTCAAAATCAATTATGACATCATCAGTGATGTCACAATTGACATTATCGGTTTTAAAATTACTGTCGTAGATGATGTCCGTTCCATCCGTGAGTTCAGACGCGTCAATTTTACAGTTTTGAAAAGATGGTCGAAATCAATTATGACATCATCAGTGATGTCACAATTGACATTATCGGTTTTAAAATTACTGTCGTAGATGATGTCCGTTCCATCCGTGAGTTCAGACGCGTCAATTTTACAGTTTTGAAAAGATGGTCGAAATCAATTATGACATCATCAGTGATGTCACAATTGACATTATCGGTTTTAAAATTACTGTCTTAGATGATGTCCGTGCCATCCGTGAGTTCAGAATCGTTAAATTTACAGTTTCGAAAAGATGGTCGAAATCAATTATAACATCATCAGTGATGTCACAATTGACATTATCGGTTTTAAAATTACTGTCATAGATGATGATGTCCGTGCCATCCGTGAGTTCAGAAGTGTCAATTTTACAGTTTCGAAAAAAAGGTCAAAATCAATTATGACATCATCAGTGATGTCACAATTGACATTATCGGTTTTAAAATTACTGTCGTAGATGATGTCCGTGCCATCCGTAAGTTCAGAAGCGTCAATTTTACAGTTTCGAAAAGATGGTCAAAATCAATTATGACATCATCAGTGATGTCACAATTGACATTATCGGTTTTAAAATTACTGTCGTAGATGATATCCGTGCCATCCGTGAGTTCAGAAGCGTCAATTTTACAGTTTCGAAAAGATGGTCGAAATCAATTATGACATCATCAGTGATGTCACAATTGACATTATCGGTTTTAAAATTACTGTCGTAGATGATGTCCGTGCCATCCGTGAGTTAAGAAGCGTCAATTTTACAGTTTTGAAAAGATGGTCGAAATCAATTATGACATCATCAGTGATGTCACAATTGACATTATTGGTTTTAAAATTACTGTCTTAGATGATGTCCGTGCCATCCGTGAGTTCAGAATCGTTAAATTTACAGTTTCGAAAAGATGGTCGAAATCAATTATAACATCATCAGTGATGTCATAATTGACATTATCGGTTTTAAAATTACTGTCGTAGATGATGTCCGTGCCATCCGTGAGTTCAGAAGTGTCAATTTTACAGTTTTGAAAAAAAGTTCAAAATCAATTATGACATCATCAGTGATGTCACAATTGACATTATCGGTTTTAAAATTACTGTCGTAGATGATGTCCGTGCCATCCGTAAGTTCAGAAGCGTCAATTTTACAGTTTCGAAAAGATGGTCAAAATCAATTATGACATCATCAGTGATGTCACAATTGACATTATCGGTTTTAAAATCACTGTCGTAGATGATGTCCGTGCCATCCGTGAGTTCAGAAGGGTCAATTTTACAGTTTTGAAAAGATGGTTGAAATCAATTATGACATCATCAGTGATGTCACAATTGACATTATCGGTTTTAGAATTACTGTCGTAGATGATGTCCGTGCCATCCGTGAATTCAGAAGCGTCAATTTTACAGTTTTGAAAAGATGGTCGAAATCAATTATGACATCATCAGTGATGTCACAATTGACATTATCGGTTTTAAAATTACTGTCTTAGATGATGTCCGTGCCATCCGTGAGTTCAGAAGCGTCAATTTTACAGTTTTGAAAAGATGGTCGAAATCAATTATGACATCATCAGTGATGTCACAATTGACATTATCGGTTTTAAAATTACTGTCGTAGATGATGTCCGTGCCATCCGTGAGTTAAGAAGCGTCAATTTTACAGTTTTGAAAAGATGGTCGAAATCAATTATGACATCATCAGTGATGTCACAATTGACATTATCGGTTTTAAAATTACTGTCATAGATGATGTCCGTGCCATCCGTGAGTTCAGAAGCGTCAATTTTACAGTTTCGAAAAGATGGTCGAAATCAATTATGACATCATCAGTGATGTCACAATTGACATTATCGGTTTTAAAATTACTGTCTTAGATGATGTCCGTGCCATCCGTGAGTTCAGAAGCGTCAATTTTACAGTTTCGAAAAGATGGTCGAAATCAATTATGACATCATCAGTGATGTCACAATTGACATTATCAGTTTTAAAATTACTGTCGTAGATGATGTCCGTGCCATTCGTGAGTTCAGAAGCGTCAATTTTACAGTTTTGAAAAGATGTCGAAATCAATTATGACATCATCAGTGATGTCACAATTGACATTATCGGTTTTAAAATTACTGTCTTAGATGATGTCCGTGCCATCCGTGAGTTCAGAATCGTCAAATTTACAGTTTCGAAAAGATGGTCGAAATCAATTATGACATCATCAGTGATGTCACAATTGACATTATCGGTTTTAAAATTACTGTCGTAGATGATGTCCAAGCCATCCGTGAGTTCAGAAGTGTCAATTTTACAGTTTCGAAAAAAAGGTCAAAATCAATTATGACATCATCAGTGATGTCACAATTGACATTATCGGTTTTAAAATTACTGTCGTAGATGATGTCCGTGCCATCCGTGAGTTAAGAAGCTTCAATTTTACAGTTTTGAAAAGATGGTCGAAATCAATTATGACATCATCAGTGATGTCACAATTGACATTATCGGTTTTAAAATTACTGTCGTAGATGATGTCCATTCCATTTGTGAGTTCAGAAGCGTCAATTTTACAGTTTTGAAAAGATGTCGAAATCAATTATGACATCATCAGTGATGTCACAATTGACATTATCGGTTTTAAAATACTGTCTTAGATGATGTCCGTGCCATCCGTGAGTTCAGAATCATCAAATTTACAGTTTCGAAAAAAAGGTCAAAATCAATTATGACATCATCAGTGATGTCACAATTGACATTATCGTTTTAAAAATTACTGTCGTAGATGATGTCCGTGCCATCCGTGAGTTCAGAAGCGTCAATTTTACAGTTTTGAAAAGATGGTCGAAATCAATTATGACATCATCAGTGATGTCACAATTGACATTATCGGTTTTAAAATTATTGTCGTAGATGATGTCCGTGCCATCCGTGAGTTAAGAAGCGTCAATTTTACAGTTTTGAAAAGATGGTCGAAATCAATTATGACATCATCAGTGATGTCACAATTGACATTATCGGTTTTAAAATTACTGTCGTAGATGATGTCCGTGCCATCCGTGAGTTCAGAAGCGTCAATTTTACAGTTTCGAAAAGATGGTCAAAATCAATTATGACATCATCAGTGATGTCACAATTGACATTATCGGTTTTAAAATTACTGTCGTAGATGATGTCCGTTCCATCCGTGAGTTCAGACGCGTCAATTTTACAGTTTTGAAAAGATGGTCGAAATCAATTATGACATCATCAGTGATGTCACAATTGACATTATCGGTTTTAAAATTACTGTCGTAGATGATATCCGTGCCATCCGTGAGTTCAGAAGCGTCAATTTTACAGTTTCGAAAAGATGGTCGAAATCAATTATGACATCATCAGTGATGTCACAATTGACATTATCGGTTTTAAAATTACTGTCGTAGATGATGTCCGTGCCATCCGTGAGTTAAGAAGCGTCAATTTTACAGTTTTGAAAAGATGGTCGAAATCAATTATGACATCATCAGTGATGTCACAATTGACATTATTGGTTTTAAAATTACTGTCTTAGATGATGTCCGTGCCATCCGTGAGTTCAGAATCGTTAAATTTACAGTTTCGAAAAGATGGTCGAAATCAATTATAACATCATCAGTGATGTCACAATTGACATTATCGGTTTTAAAATTACTGTCGTAGATGATGTCCGTGCCATCCGTGAGTTCAGAAGTGTCAATTTTACAGTTTTGAAAAAAAGTTCAAAATCAATTATGACATCATCAGTGATGTCACAATTGACATTATCGGTTTTAAAATTACTGTCGTAGATGATGTCCGTGCCATCCGTAAGTTCAGAAGCGTCAATTTTACAGTTTCGAAAAGATGGTCAAAATCAATTATGACATCATCAGTGATGTCACAATTGACATTATCGGTTTTAAAATCACTGTCGTAGATGATGTCCGTGCCATCCGTGAGTTCAGAAGTGTCAATTTTACAGTTTTGAAAAAAAGTTCAAAATCAATTATGACATCATCAGTGATGTCACAATTGACATTATCGGTTTTAAAATTACTGTCGTAGATGATGTCCGTGCCATCCGTAAGTTCAGAAGCGTCAATTTTACAGTTTTGAAAAGATGGTCGAAATCAATTATGACATCATCAGTGATGTCACAATTGACATTATCGGTTTTAAAATTACTGTCTTAGATGATGTCCGTGCCATCCGTGAGTTCAAAAGCGTCAATTTTACAGTTTTGAAAAGATGGTTGAAATCAATTATGACATCATCAGTGATGTCACAATTGACATTATCGGTTTTAAAATTACTGTCGTAGATGACGTCCGTGCCATCCGTGAGTTAAGAAGCGTCAATTTTACAGTTTTGAAAAGATGGTCGAAATCAATTATGACATCATCAGTGATGTCACAATTGACATTATCGGTTTTAAAATGACTGTCATAGATGATGTCCGTGCCATCCGTGAGTTCAGAAGCGTCAATTTTACAGTTTCGAAAAGATGGTCGAAATCAATTATGACATCATCAGTGATGTCACAATTGACATTATCAGTTTTAAAATTACTGTCGTAGATGATGTCCGTGCCATTCGTGAGTTCAGAAGCGTCAATTTTACAGTTTTGAAAAGATGTCGAAATCAATTATGACATCGTCAGTGATGTCACAATTGACATTATCGGTTTTAAAATTACTGTCTTAGATGATGTCCGTGCCATCCGTGAGTTCAGAATCGTCAATTTTACAGTTTCGAAAAGATGGTCGAAATCAATTATGACATCATCAGTGATGTCACAATTGACATTATCGGTTTTAAAATTACTGTCGTAGATGATGTCCAAGCCATCCGTGAGTTCAGAAGTGTCAATTTTACAGTTTCGAAAAAAAGGTCAAAATCAATTATGACATCATCAGTGATGTCACAATTGACATTATCGGTTTAAAAATTAATGTCGTAGATGATGTCCGTGCCATCCGTGAGTTCAGAAGCGTCAATTTTACAGTTTTGAAAAGATGGTCGAAATCAATTATGACATCATCAGTGATGTCACAATTGACATTATCGGTTTTAAAATTACTGTCGTAGATGATGTCCATTCCATTTGTGAGTTCAGAAGCGTCAATTTTACAGTTTTGAAAAGATGTCGAAATCAATTATGACATCATCAGTGATGTCACAATTGACATTATCGGTTTTAAAATACTGTCTTAGATGATGTCCGTGCCATCCGTGAGTTCAGAATCATCAAATTTACAGTTTCAAAAAAAAGGTCAAAATCAATTATGACATCATCAGTGATGTCACAATTGACATTATCGTTTTAAAAATTACTGTCGTAGATGATGTCCATGCCATCCGTGAGTTCAGAAGCGTCAATTTTACAGTTTTGAAAAGATGGTCGAAATCAATTATGACATCATCAGTGATGTCACAATTGACATTATCGGTTTTAAAATTATTGTCTTAGATGATGTCCGTGCCATCCGTGAGTTAAGAAGCGTCAATTTTACAGTTTTGAAAAGATGGTCGAAATCAATTATGACATCATCAGTGATGTCACAATTGACATTATCGGTTTTAAAATTACTGTCGTAGATGATGTCCGTGCCATCCGAGAGTTCAGAAGCGTCAATTTTACAGTTTCGAAAAGATGGTCAAAATCAATTATGACATCATCAGTGATGTCACAATTGACATTATCGGTTTTAAAATTACTGTCGTAGATGATGTCCGTTCCATCCGTGAGTTCAGACGCGTCAATTTTACAGTTTTGAAAAGATGGTCGAAATCAATTATGACATCATCAGTGATGTCACAATTGACATTATCGGTTTTAAAATTACTGTCGTAGATGATATCCGTGCCATCCGTGAGTTCAGAAGCGTCAATTTTACAGTTTCGAAAAGATGGTCGAAATCAATTATGACATCATCAGTGATGTCACAATTGACATTATCGGTTTTAAAATTACTGTCGTAGATGATGTCCGTGCCATCCGTGAGTTAAGAAGCGTCAATTTTACAGTTTTGAAAAGATGGTCGAAATCAATTATGACATCATCAGTGATGTCACAATTGACATTATTGGTTTTAAAATTACTGTCTTAGATGATGTCCGTGCCATCCGTGAGTTCAGAATCGTTAAATTTACAGTTTCGAAAAGATGGTCGAAATCAATTATAACATCATCAGTGATGTCACAATTGACATTATCGGTTTTAAAATTACTGTCGTAGATGATGTCCGTGCCATCCGTGAGTTCAGAAGTGTCAATTTTACAGTTTCGAAAAAAAGGTCAAAATCAATTATGACATCATCAGTGATGTCACAATTGACATTATCGGTTTTAAAATTACTGTCGTAGATGATGTCCGTGCCATCCGTAAGTTCAGAAGCGTCAATTTTACAGTTTCGAAAAGATGGTCAAAATCAATTATGACATCATCAGTGATGTCACAATTGACATTATCGGTTTTAAAATCACTGTCGTAGATGATGTCCGTGCCATCCGTGAGTTCAGACGCGTCAATTTTACAGTTTTGAAAAGATGGTTGAAATCAATTATGACATCATCAGTGATGTCACAATTGACATTATCAGTTTCAGAATTACTGTCGTAGATGATGTCCGTGCCATCCGTGAATTCAGAAGCGTTAATTTTACAGTTTTGAAAAGATGGTCGAAATCAATTATGACATCATCAGTGATGTCACAATTGACATTATCGGATTTAAAATTACTGTCTTAGATGATGTCCGTGCCATCCGTGAGTTCAGAAGCGTCAATTTTACAGTTTTGAAAAGATGGTCGAAATTAATTATGACATCATCAGTGATGTCACAATTGACATTATCGGTTTTAAAATTACTGTCGTAGATGATGTCCGTGCCATCCGTGAGTTAAGAAGCGTCAATTTTACAGTTTTGAAAAGATGGTCGAAATCAATTATGACATCATCAGTGATGTCACAATTGACATTATCGGTTTTAAAATTACTGTCATAGATGATGTCCGTGCCATCAGTGAGTTCAGAAGCGTCAATTTTACAGTTTCGAAAAGATGGTCGAAATCAATTATGACATCATCAGTGATGTCACAATTGACATTATCGGTTTTAAAATTACTGTCTTAGATGATGTCCGTGCCATCCGTGAGTTCAGAAGCGTCAATTTTACAGTTTTGAAAAGATGGTCGAAATCAATTATGACATCATCAGTGATGTCACAATTGACATTATCAGTTTTAAAATTACTGTCGTAGATGATGTCCGTGCCATTCGTGAGTTCAGAAGCGTCAATTTTACAGTTTTGAAAAGATGTCGAAATCAATTGTGACATCATCAGTGATGTCACAATTGACATTATCGGTTTTAAAATTACTGTCTTAGATGATGTCCGTGCCATCCGTGAGTTCAGAATCGTCAAATTTACAGTTTCGAAAAGATGGTCGAAATCAATTATGACATCATCAGTGATGTCACAATTGACATTATCGGTTTTAAAATCACTGTCGTAGATGATGTCCGTGCCATCCGTGAGTTCAGAAGGGTCAATTTTACAGTTTTGAAAAGATGGTTGAAATCAATTATGACATCATCAGTGATGTCACAATTGACATTATCGGTTTTAGAATTACTGTCGTAGATGATGTCCGTGCCATCCGTGAATTCAGAAGCGTCAATTTTACAGTTTTGAAAAGATGGTCGAAATCAATTATGACATCATCAGTGATGTCACAATTGACATTATCGGTTTTAAAATTACTGTCTTAGATGATGTCCGTGCCATCCGTGAGTTCAGAAGCGTCAATTTTACAGTTTTGAAAAGATGGTCGAAATCAATTATGACATCATCAGTGATGTCACAATTGACATTATCGGTTTTAAAATTACTGTCGTAGATGATGTCCGTGCCATCCGTGAGTTAAGAAGCGTCAATTTTACAGTTTTGAAAAGATGGTCGAAATCAATTATGACATCATCAGTGATGTCACAATTGACATTATCGGTTTTAAAATTACTGTCATAGATGATGTCCGTGCCATCCATGAGTTCAGAAGCGTCAATTTTACAGTTTCGAAAAGATGGTCGAAATCAATTATGACATCATCAGTGATGTCACAATTGACATTATCGGTTTTAAAATTACTGTCTTAGATGATGTCCGTGCCATCCGTGAGTTCAGAAGCGTCAATTTTACACTTTTGAAAAGATGGTCGAAATCAATTATGACATCATCAGTGATGTCACAATTGACATTATCAGTTTTAAAATTACTGTCGTAGATGATGTCCGTGCCATTCGTGAGTTCAGAAGCGTCAATTTTACAGTTTTGAAAAGATGTCGAAATCAATTATGACATCATCAGTGATGTCACAATTGACATTATCGGTTTTAAAATTACTGTCTTAGATGATGTCCGTGCCATCCGTGAGTTCAGAATCGTCAAATTTACAGTTTCGAAAAGATGGTCGAAATCAATTATGACATCATCAGTGATGTCACAATTGACATTATCGGTTTTAAAATTACTGTCGTAGATGATGTCCAAGCCATCCGTGAGTTCAGAAGTGTCAATTTTACAGTTTCGAAAAAAAGGTCAAAATCAATTATGACATCATCAGTGATGTCACAATTGACATTATCGGTTTTAAAATTACTGTCGTAGATGATGTCCGTGCCATCCGTGAGTTAAGAAGCTTCAATTTTACAGTTTTGAAAAGATGGTCGAAATCAATTATGACATCATCAGTGATGTCACAATTGACATTATCGGTTTTAAAATTACTGTCGTAGATGATGTCCATTCCATTTGTGAGTTCAGAAGCGTCAATTTTACAGTTTTGAAAAGATGTCGAAATCAATTATGACATCATCAGTGATGTCACAATTGACATTATCGGTTTTAAAATACTGTCTTAGATGATGTCCGTGCCATCCGTGAGTTCAGAAGCGTCAATTTTACACTTTTGAAAAGATGGTCGAAATCAATTATGACATCATCAGTGATGTCACAATTGACATTATCAGTTTTAAAATTACTGTCGTAGATGATGTCCGTGCCATTCGTGAGTTCAGAAGCGTCAATTTTACAGTTTTGAAAAGATGTCGAAATCAATTATGACATCATCAGTGATGTCACAATTGACATTATCGGTTTTAAAATTACTGTCTTAGATGATGTCCGTGCCATCCGTGAGTTCAGAATCGTCAAATTTACAGTTTCGAAAAGATGGTCGAAATCAATTATGACATCATCAGTGATGTCACAATTGACATTATCGGTTTTAAAATTACTGTCGTAGATGATGTCCAAGCCATCCGTGAGTTCAGAAGTGTCAATTTTACAGTTTCGAAAAAAAGGTCAAAATCAATTATGACATCATCAGTGATGTCACAATTGACATTATCGGTTTTAAAATTACTGTCGTAGATGATGTCCGTGCCATCCGTGAGTTAAGAAGCTTCAATTTTACAGTTTTGAAAAGATGGTCGAAATCAATTATGACATCATCAGTGATGTCACAATTGACATTATCGGTTTTAAAATTACTGTCGTAGATGATGTCCATTCCATTTGTGAGTTCAGAAGCGTCAATTTTACAGTTTTGAAAAGATGTCGAAATCAATTATGACATCATCAGTGATGTCACAATTGACATTATCGGTTTTAAAATACTGTCTTAGATGATGTCCGTGCCATCCGTGAGTTCAGAATCATCAAATTTACAGTTTCGAAAAAAAGGTCAAAATCAATTATGACATCATCAGTGATGTCACAATTGACATTATCGTTTTAAAAATTACTGTCGTAGATGATGTCCGTGCCATCCGTGAGTTCAGAAGCGTCAATTTTACAGTTTTGAAAAGATGGTCGAAATCAATTATGACATCATCAGTGATGTCACAATTGACATTATCGGTTTTAAAATTATTGTCGTAGATGATGTCCGTGCCATCCGTGAGTTAAGAAGCGTCAATTTTACAGTTTTGAAAAGATGGTCGAAATCAATTATGACATCATCAGTGATGTCACAATTGACATTATCGGTTTTAAAATTACTGTCGTAGATGATATCCGTGCCATCCGTGAGTTCAGAAGCGTCAATTTTACAGTTTCGAAAAGATGGTCAAAATCAATTATGACATCATCAGTGATGTCACAATTGACATTATCGGTTTTAAAATTACTGTCGTAGATGATGTCCGTGCCATCCGTGAGTTAAGAAGCGTCAATTTTACAGTTTTGAAAAGATGGTCGAAATCAATTATGACATCATCAGTGATGTCACAATTGACATTATTGGTTTTAAAATTACTGTCTTAGATGATGTCCGTGCCATCCGTGAGTTCAGAATCGTTAAATTTACAGTTTCGAAAAGATGGTCGAAATCAATTATAACATCATCAGTGATGTCACAATTGACATTATCGGTTTTAAAATTACTGTCGTAGATGATGTCCGTGCCATCCGTGAGTTCAGAAGTGTCAATTTTACAGTTTTGAAAAAAAGTTCAAAATCAATTATGACATCATCAGTGATGTCACAATTGACATTATCGGTTTTAAAATTACTGTCGTAGATGATGTCCGTGCCATCCGTAAGTTCAGAAGCGTCAATTTTACAGTTTCGAAAAGATGGTCAAAATCAATTATGACATCATCAGTGATGTCACAATTGACATTATCGGTTTTAAAATCACTGTCGTAGATGATGTCCGTGCCATCCGTGAGTTCAGAAGGGTCAATTTTACAGTTTTGAAAAGATGGTTGAAATCAATTATGACATCATCAGTGATGTCACAATTGACATTATCGGTTTTAGAATTACTGTCGTAGATGATGTCCGTGCCATCCGTGAATTCAGAAGCGTCAATTTTACAGTTTTGAAAAGATGGTCGAAATCAATTATGACATCATCAGTGATGTCACAATTGACATTATCGGTTTTAAAATTACTGTCTTAGATGATGTCCGTGCCATCCGTGAGTTCAGAAGCGTCAATTTTACAGTTTTGAAAAGATGGTTGAAATCAATTATGACATCATCAGTGATGTCACAATTGACATTATCGGTTTTAAAATTACTGTCGTAGATGATGTCCGTGCCATCCGTGAGTTAAGAAGCGTCAATTTTACAGTTTTGAAAAGATGGTCGAAATCAATTATGACATCATCAGTGATGTCACAATTGACATTATCGGTTTTAAAATTACTGTCATAGATGATGTCCGTGCCATCCGTGAGTTCAGAAGCGTCAATTTTACAGTTTCGAAAAGATGGTCGAAATCAATTATGACATCATCAGTGATGTCACAATTGACATTATCAGTTTTAAAATTACTGTCGTAGATGATGTCCGTGCCATTCGTGAGTTCAGAAGCGTCAATTTTACAGTTTTGAAAAGATGTCGAAATCAATTATGACATCGTCAGTGATGTCACAATTGACATTATCGGTTTTAAAATTACTGTCTTAGATGATGTCCGTGCCATCCGTGAGTTTAGAATCGTCAATTTTACAGTTTCGAAAAGATGGTCGAAATCAATTATGACATCATCAGTGATGTCACAATTGACATTATCGGTTTTAAAATTACTGTCGTAGATGATGTCCAAGCCATCCGTGAGTTCAGAAGTGTCAATTTTACAGTTTCGAAAAAAAGGTCAAAATCAATTATGACATCATCAGTGATGTCACAATTGACATTATCGGTTTAAAAATTAATGTCGTAGATGATGTCCGTGCCATCCGTGAGTTCAGAAGCGTCAATTTTACAGTTTTGAAAAGATGGTCGAAATCAATTATGACATCATCAGTGATGTCACAATTGACATTATCGGTTTTAAAATTACTGTCGTAGATGATGTCCGTGCCATCCGTGAGTTAAGAAGCTTCAATTTTACAGTTTTGAAAAGATGGTCGAAATCAATTATGACATCATCAGTGATATCACAATTGACATTATCGGTTTTAAAATTACTGTCGTAGATGATGTCCGTGCCATCCGTGAGTTAAGAAGCGTCAATTTTACAGTTTTGAAAAGATGGTCGAAATCAATTATGACATCATCAGTGATGTCACAATTGACATTATCGGTTTTAAAATTACTGTCATAGATGATGTCCGTGCCATCCGTGAGTTCAGAAGCGTCAATTTTACAGTTTCGAAAAGATGGTCGAAATCAATTATGACATCATCAGTGATGTCACAATTGACATTATCGGTTTTAAAATTACTGTCTTAGATGATGTCCGTGCCATCCGTGAGTTCAGAAGCGTTAATTTTACAGTTTTGAAAAGATGGTCGAAATCAATTATGACATCATCAGTGATGTCACAATTGACATTATCGGATTTAAAATTACTGTCTTAGATGATGTCCGTGCCATCCGTGAGTTCAGAATCGTTAAATTTACAGTTTCGAAAAGATGGTCGAAATCAATTATAACATCATCAGTGATGTCACAATTGACATTATCGGTTTTAAAATTACTGTCATAGATGATGATGTCCGTGCCATCCGTGAGTTCAGAAGTGTCAATTTTACAGTTTCGAAAAAAAGGTCAAAATCAATTATGACATCATCAGTGATGTCACAATTGACATTATCGGTTTTAAAATTACTGTCGTAGATGATGTCCGTGCCATCCGTAAGTTCAGAAGCGTCAATTTTACAGTTTCGAAAAGATGGTCAAAATCAATTATGACATCATCAGTGATGTCACAATTGACATTATCGGTTTTAAAATTACTGTCGTAGATGATATCCGTGCCATCCGTGAGTTCAGAAGCGTCAATTTTACAGTTTCGAAAAGATGGTCGAAATCAATTATGACATCATCAGTGATGTCACAATTGACATTATCGGTTTTAAAATTACTGTCGTAGATGATGTCCGTGCCATCCGTGAGTTAAGAAGCGTCAATTTTACAGTTTTGAAAAGATGGTCGAAATCAATTATGACATCATCAGTGATGTCACAATTGACATTATTGGTTTTAAAATTACTGTCTTAGATGATGTCCGTGCCATCCGTGAGTTCAGAATCGTTAAATTTACAGTTTCGAAAAGATGGTCGAAATCAATTATAACATCATCAGTGATGTCATAATTGACATTATCGGTTTTAAAATTACTGTCGTAGATGATGTCCGTGCCATCCGTGAGTTCAGAAGTGTCAATTTTACAGTTTTGAAAAAAAGTTCAAAATCAATTATGACATCATCAGTGATGTCACAATTGACATTATCGGTTTTAAAATTACTGTCGTAGATGATGTCCGTGCCATCCGTAAGTTCAGAAGCGTCAATTTTACAGTTTCGAAAAGATGGTCAAAATCAATTATGACATCATCAGTGATGTCACAATTGACATTATCGGTTTTAAAATCACTGTCGTAGATGATGTCCGTGCCATCCGTGAGTTCAGAAGGGTCAATTTTACAGTTTTGAAAAGATGGTTGAAATCAATTATGACATCATCAGTGATGTCACAATTGACATTATCGGTTTTAGAATTACTGTCGTAGATGATGTCCGTGCCATCCGTGAATTCAGAAGCGTCAATTTTACAGTTTTGAAAAGATGGTCGAAATCAATTATGACATCATCAGTGATGTCACAATTGACATTATCGGTTTTAAAATTACTGTCTTAGATGATGTCCGTGCCATCCGTGAGTTCAGAAGCGTCAATTTTACAGTTTTGAAAAGATGGTCGAAATCAATTATGACATCATCAGTGATGTCACAATTGACATTATCGGTTTTAAAATTACTGTCGTAGATGATGTCCGTGCCATCCGTGAGTTAAGAAGCGTCAATTTTACAGTTTTGAAAAGATGGTCGAAATCAATTATGACATCATCAGTGATGTCACAATTGACATTATCGGTTTTAAAATTACTGTCATAGATGATGTCCGTGCCATCCGTGAGTTCAGAAGCGTCAATTTTACAGTTTCGAAAAGATGGTCGAAATCAATTATGACATCATCAGTGATGTCACAATTGACATTATCGGTTTTAAAATTACTGTCTTAGATGATGTCCGTGCCATCCGTGAGTTCAGAAGCGTCAATTTTACAGTTTTGAAAAGATGGTCGAAATCAATTATGACATCATCAGTGATGTCACAATTGACATTATCAGTTTTAAAATTACTGTCGTAGATGATGTCCGTGCCATTCGTGAGTTCAGAAGCGTCAATTTTACAGTTTTGAAAAGATGTCGAAATCAATTATGACATCATCAGTGATGTCACAATTGACATTATCGGTTTTAAAATTACTGTCTTAGATGATGTCCGTGCCATCCGTGAGTTCAGAATCGTCAAATTTACAGTTTCGAAAAGATGGTCGAAATCAATTATGACATCATCAGTGATGTCACAATTGACATTATCGGTTTTAAAATTACTGTCGTAGATGATGTCCAAGCAATCCGTGAGTTCAGAAGTGTCAATTTTACAGTTTCGAAAAAAAGGTCAAAATCAATTATGACATCATCAGTGATGTCACAATTGACATTATCGGTTTTAAAATTACTGTCGTAGATGATGTCCGTGCCATCCGTGAGTTAAGAAGCTTCAATTTTACAGTTTTGAAAAGATGGTCGAAATCAATTATGACATCATCAGTGATGTCACAATTGACATTATCGGTTTTAAAATTACTGTCGTAGATGATGTCCATTCCATTTGTGAGTTCAGAAGCGTCAATTTTACAGTTTTGAAAAGATGTCGAAATCAATTATGACATCATCAGTGATGTCACAATTGACATTATCGGTTTTAAAATACTGTCTTAGATGATGTCCGTGCCATCCGTGAGTTCAGAATCATCAAATTTACAGTTTCGAAAAAAAGGTCAAAATCAATTATGACATCATCAGTGATGTCACAATTGACATTATCGTTTTAAAAATTACTGTCGTAGATGATGTCCGTGCCATCCGTGAGTTCAGAAGCGTCAATTTTACAGTTTTGAAAAGATGGTCGAAATCAATTATGACATCATCAGTGATGTCACAATTGACATTATCGGTTTTAAAATTATTGTCGTAGATGATGTCCGTGCCATCCGTGAGTTAAGAAGCGTCAATTTTACAGTTTTGAAAAGATGGTCGAAATCAATTATGACATCATCAGTGATGTCACAATTGACATTATCGGTTTTAAAATTACTGTCGTAGATGATGTCCGTGCCATCCGTGAGTTCAGAAGCGTCAATTTTACAGTTTCGAAAAGATGGTCAAAATCAATTATGACATCATCAGTGATGTCACAATTGACATTATCGGTTTTAAAATTACTGTCGTAGATGATGTCCGTTCCATCCGTGAGTTCAGACGCGTCAATTTTACAGTTTTGAAAAGATGGTCGAAATCAATTATGACATCATCAGTGATGTCACAATTGACATTATCGGTTTTAAAATTACTGTCGTAGATGATATCCGTGCCATCCGTGAGTTCAGAAGCGTCAATTTTACAGTTTCGAAAAGATGGTCGAAATCAATTATGACATCATCAGTGATGTCACAATTGACATAATCGGTTTTAAAATTACTGTCGTAGATGATGTCCGTGCCATCCGTGAGTTAAGAAGCGTCAATTTTACAGTTTTGAAAAGATGGTCGAAATCATTTATGACATCATCAGTGATGTCACAATTGACATTATTGGTTTTAAAATTACTGTCTTAGATGATGTCCGTGCCATCCGTGAGTTCAGAATCGTTAAATTTACAGTTTCGAAAAGATGGTCGAAATCAATTATAACATCATCAGTGATGTCACAATTGACATTATCGGTTTTAAAATTACTGTCGTAGATGATGTCCGTGCCATCCGTGAGTTCAGAAGTGTCAATTTTACAGTTTTGAAAAAAAGTTCAAAATCAATTATGACATCATCAGTGATGTCACAATTGACATTATCGGTTTTAAAATTACTGTCGTAGATGATGTCCGTGCCATCCGTAAGTTCAGAAGCGTCAATTTTACAGTTTCGAAAAGATGGTCAAAATCAATTATGACATCATCAGTGATGTCACAATTGACATTATCGGTTTTAAAATCACTGTCGTAGATGATGTCCGTGCCATCCGTGAGTTCAGAAGTGTCAATTTTACAGTTTTGAAAAAAAGTTCAAAATCAATTATGACATCATCAGTGATGTCACAATTGACATTATCGGTTTTAAAATTACTGTCGTAGATGATGTCCGTGCCATCCGTAAGTTCAGAAGCGTCAATTTTACAGTTTTGAAAAGATGGTCGAAATCAATTATGACATCATCAGTGATGTCACAATTGACATTATCGGTTTTAAAATTACTGTCTTAGATGATGTCCGTGCCATCCGTGAGTTCAAAAGCGTCAATTTTACAGTTTTGAAAAGATGGTTGAAATCAATTATGACATCATCAGTGATGTCACAATTGACATTATCGGTTTTAAAATTACTGTCGTAGATGATGTCCGTGCCATCCGTGAGTTAAGAAGCGTCAATTTTACAGTTTTGAAAAGATGGTCGAAATCAATTATGACATCATCAGTGATGTCACAATTGACATTATCGGTTTTAAAATGACTGTCATAGATGATGTCCGTGCCATCCGTGAGTTCAGAAGCGTCAATTTTACAGTTTCGAAAAGATGGTCGAAATCAATTATGACATCATCAGTGATGTCACAATTGACATTATCAGTTTTAAAATTACTGTCGTAGATGATGTCCGTGCCATTCGTGAGTTCAGAAGCGTCAATTTTACAGTTTTGAAAAGATGTCGAAATCAATTATGACATCGTCAGTGATGTCACAATTGACATTATCGGTTTTAAAATTACTGTCTTAGATGATGTCCGTGCCATCCGTGAGTTCAGAATCGTCAATTTTACAGTTTCGAAAAGATGGTCGAAATCAATTATGACATCATCAGTGATGTCACAATTGACATTATCGGTTTTAAAATTACTGTCGTAGATGATGTCCAAGCCATCCGTGAGTTCAGAAGTGTCAATTTTACAGTTTCGAAAAAAAGGTCAAAATCAATTATGACATCATCAGTGATGTCACAATTGACATTATCGGTTTAAAAATTAATGTCGTAGATGATGTCCGTGCCATCCGTGAGTTCAGAAGCGTCAATTTTACAGTTTTGAAAAGATGGTCGAAATCAATTATGACATCATCAGTGATGTCACAATTGACATTATCGGTTTTAAAATTACTGTCGTAGATGATGTCCGTGCCATCCGTGAGTTCAGAAGCGTCAATTTTACAGTTTCGAAAAGATGGTCGAAATCAATTATGACATCATCAGTGATGTCACAATTGACATTATCGGTTTTAAAATTACTGTCTTAGATGATGTCCGTGCCATCCGTGAGTTCAGAAGCGTCAATTTTACAGTTTTGAAAAGATGGTCGAAATCAATTATGACATCATCAGTGATGTCACAATTGACATTATCAGTTTTAAAATTACTGTCGTAGATGATGTCCGTGCCATTCGTGAGTTCAGAAGCGTCAATTTTACAGTTTTGAAAAGATGTCGAAATCAATTATGACATCATCAGTGATGTCACAATTGACATTATCGGTTTTAAAATTACTGTCTTAGATGATGTCCGTGCCATCCGTGAGTTCAGAATCGTCAAATTTACAGTTTCGAAAAGATGGTCGAAATCAATTATGACATCATCAGTGATGTCACAATTGACATTATCGGTTTTAAAATTACTGTCGTAGATGATGTCCAAGCCATCCGTGAGTTCAGAAGTGTCAATTTTACAGTTTCGAAAAAAAGGTCAAAATCAATTATGACATCATCAGTGATGTCACAATTGACATTATCGGTTTTAAAATTACTGTCGTAGATGATGTCCGTGCCATCCGTGAGTTAAGAAGCTTCAATTTTACAGTTTTGAAAAGATGGTCGAAATCAATTATGACATCATCAGTGATGTCACAATTGACATTATCGGTTTTAAAATTACTGTCGTAGATGATGTCCATTCCATTTGTGAGTTCAGAAGCGTCAATTTTACAGTTTTGAAAAGATGTCGAAATCAATTATGACATCATCAGTGATGTCACAATTGACATTATCGGTTTTAAAATACTGTCTTAGATGATGTCCGTGCCATCCGTGAGTTCAGAATCATCAAATTTACAGTTTCAAAAAAAAGGTCAAAATCAATTATGACATCATCAGTGATGTCACAATTGACATTATCGTTTTAAAAATTACTGTCGTAGATGATGTCCATGCCATCCGTGAGTTCAGAAGCGTCAATTTTACAGTTTTGAAAAGATGGTCGAAATCAATTATGACATCATCAGTGATGTCACAATTGACATTATCGGTTTTAAAATTATTGTCTTAGATGATGTCCGTGCCATCCGTGAGTTAAGAAGCGTCAATTTTACAGTTTTGAAAAGATGGTCGAAATCAATTATGACATCATCAGTGATGTCACAATTGACATTATCGGTTTTAAAATTACTGTCGTAGATGATGTCCGTGCCATCCGTGAGTTCAGAAGCGTCAATTTTACAGTTTCGAAAAGATGGTCAAAATCAATTATGACATCATCAGTGATGTCACAATTGACATTATCGGTTTTAAAATTACTGTCGTAGATGATGTCCGTTCCATCCGTGAGTTCAGACGCGTCAATTTTACAGTTTTGAAAAGATGGTCGAAATCAATTATGACATCATCAGTGATGTCACAATTGACATTATCGGTTTTAAAATTACTGTCGTAGATGATATCCGTGCCATCCGTGAGTTCAGAAGCGTCAATTTTACAGTTTCGAAAAGATGGTCGAAATCAATTATGACATCATCAGTGATGTCACAATTGACATTATCGGTTTTAAAATTACTGTCGTAGATGATGTCCGTGCCATCCGTGAGTTAAGAAGCGTCAATTTTACAGTTTTGAAAAGATGGTCGAAATCAATTATGACATCATCAGTGATGTCACAATTGACATTATTGGTTTTAAAATTACTGTCTTAGATGATGTCCGTGCCATCCGTGAGTTCAGAATCGTTAAATTTACAGTTTCGAAAAGATGGTCGAAATCAATTATAACATCATCAGTGATGTCACAATTGACATTATCGGTTTTAAAATTACTGTCGTAGATGATGTCCGTGCCATCCGTGAGTTCAGAAGTGTCAATTTTACAGTTTCGAAAAAAAGGTCAAAATCAATTATGACATCATCAGTGATGTCACAATTGACATTATCGGTTTTAAAATTACTGTCGTAGATGATGTCCGTGCCATCCGTAAGTTCAGAAGCGTCAATTTTACAGTTTCGAAAAGATGGTCAAAATCAATTATGACATCATCAGTGATGTCACAATTGACATTATCGGTTTTAAAATCACTGTCGTAGATGATGTCCGTGCCATCCGTGAGTTCAGACGCGTCAATTTTACAGTTTTGAAAAGATGGTTGAAATCAATTATGACATCATCAGTGATGTCACAATTGACATTATCAGTTTCAGAATTACTGTCGTAGATGATGTCCGTGCCATCCGTGAATTCAGAAGCGTTAATTTTACAGTTTTGAAAAGATGGTCGAAATCAATTATGACATCATCAGTGATGTCACAATTGACATTATCGGATTTAAAATTACTGTCTTAGATGATGTCCGTGCCATCCCTGAGTTCAGAAGCGTCAATTTTACAGTTTTGAAAAGATGGTCGAAATTAATTATGACATCATCAGTGATGTCACAATTGACATTATCGGTTTTAAAATTACTGTCGTAGATGATGTCCGTGCCATCCGTGAGTTAAGAAGCGTCAATTTTACAGTTTTGAAAAGATGGTCGAAATCAATTATGACATCATCAGTGATGTCACAATTGACATTATCGGTTTTAAAATTACTGTCATAGATGATGTCCGTGCCATCCGTGAGTTCAGAAGCGTCAATTTTACAGTTTCGAAAAGATGGTCGAAATCAATTATGACATCATCAGTGATGTCACAATTGACATTATCGGTTTTAAAATTACTGTCTTAGATGATGTCCGTGCCATCCGTGAGTTCAGAAGCGTCAATTTTACAGTTTTGAAAAGATGGTCGAAATCAATTATGACATCATCAGTGATGTCACAATTGACATTATCAGTTTTAAAATTACTGTCGTAGATGATGTCCGTGCCATTCGTGAGTTCAGAAGCGTCAATTTTACAGTTTTGAAAAGATGTCGAAATCAATTGTGACATCATCAGTGATGTCACAATTGACATTATCGGTTTTAAAATTACTGTCTTAGATGATGTCCGTGCCATCCGTGAGTTCAGAATCGTCAAATTTACAGTTTCGAAAAGATGGTCGAAATCAATTATGACATCATCAGTGATGTCACAATTGACATTATCGGTTTTAAAATCACTGTCGTAGATGATGTCCGTGCCATCCGTGAGTTCAGAAGGGTCAATTTTACAGTTTTGAAAAGATGGTTGAAATCAATTATGACATCATCAGTGATGTCACAATTGACATTATCGGTTTTAGAATTACTGTCGTAGATGATGTCCGTGCCATCCGTGAATTCAGAAGCGTCAATTTTACAGTTTTGAAAAGATGGTCGAAATCAATTATGACATCATCAGTGATGTCACAATTGACATTATCGGTTTTAAAATTACTGTCTTAGATGATGTCCGTGCCATCCGTGAGTTCAGAAGCGTCAATTTTACAGTTTTGAAAAGATGGTCGAAATCAATTATGACATCATCAGTGATGTCACAATTGACATTATCGGTTTTAAAATTACTGTCGTAGATGATGTCCGTGCCATCCGTGAGTTAAGAAGCGTCAATTTTACAGTTTTGAAAAGATGGTCGAAATCAATTATGACATCATCAGTGATGTCACAATTGACATTATCGGTTTTAAAATTACTGTCATAGATGATGTCCGTGCCATCCGTGAGTTCAGAAGCGTCAATTTTACAGTTTCGAAAAGATGGTCGAAATCAATTATGACATCATCAGTGATGTCACAATTGACATTATCGGTTTTAAAATTACTGTCTTAGATGATGTCCGTGCCATCCGTGAGTTCAGAAGCGTCAATTTTACACTTTTGAAAAGATGGTCGAAATCAATTATGACATCATCAGTGATGTCACAATTGACATTATCAGTTTTAAAATTACTGTCGTAGATGATGTCCGTGCCATTCGTGAGTTCAGAAGCGTCAATTTTACAGTTTTGAAAAGATGTCGAAATCAATTATGACATCATCAGTGATGTCACAATTGACATTATCGGTTTTAAAATTACTGTCTTAGATGATGTCCGTGCCATCCGTGAGTTCAGAATCGTCAAATTTACAGTTTCGAAAAGATGGTCGAAATCAATTATGACATCATCAGTGATGTCACAATTGACATTATCGGTTTTAAAATTACTGTCGTAGATGATGTCCAAGCCATCCGTGAGTTCAGAAGTGTCAATTTTACAGTTTCGAAAAAAAGGTCAAAATCAATTATGACATCATCAGTGATGTCACAATTGACATTATCGGTTTTAAAATTACTGTCGTAGATGATGTCCGTGCCATCCGTGAGTTAAGAAGCTTTCAATTTTACAGTTTTGAAAAGATGGTCGAAATCAAAAATGACATCATCAGTGATGTCACAATTGACATTATCGGTTTTAAAATTACTGTCGTAGATGATGTCCATTCCATTTGTGAGTTCAGAAGCGTCAATTTTACAGTTTTGAAAAGATGTCGAAATCAATTATGACATCATCAGTGATGTCACAATTGACATTATCGGTTTTAAAATACTGTCTTAGATGATGTCCGTGCCATCCGTGAGTTCAGAATCATCAAATTTACAGTTTCGAAAAAAAGGTCAAAATCAATTATGACATCATCAGTGATGTCACAATTGACATTATCGTTTTAAAAATTACTGTCGTAGATGATGTCCGTGCCATCCGTGAGTTCAGAAGCGTCAATTTTACAGTTTTGAAAAGATGGTCGAAATCAATTATGACATCATCAGTGATGTCACAATTGACATTATCGGTTTTAAAATTACTGTCGTAGATGATGTCCGTGCCATCCGTGAGTTCAGAAGCGTCAATTTTACAGTTTCGAAAAGATGGTCAAAATCAATTATGACATCATCAGTGATGTCACAATTGACATTATCGGTTTTAAAATTACTGTCGTAGATGATGTCCGTTCCATCCGTGAGTTCAGACGCGTCAATTTTACAGTTTTGAAAAGATGGTCGAAATCAATTATGACATCATCAGTGATGTCACAATTGACATTATCGGTTTTAAAATTACTGTCGTAGATGATATCCGTGCCATCCGTGAGTTCAGAAGCGTCAATTTTACAGTTTCGAAAAGATGGTCGAAATCAATTATGACATCATCAGTGATGTCACAATTGACATTATCGGTTTTAAAATTACTGTCGTAGATGATGTCCGTGCCATCCGTGAGTTAAGAAGCGTCAATTTTACAGTTTTGAAAAGATGGTCGAAATCAATTATGACATCATCAGTGATGTCACAATTGACATTATTGGTTTTAAAATTACTGTCTTAGATGATGTCCGTGCCATCCGTGAGTTCAGAATCGTTAAATTTACAGTTTCGAAAAGATGGTCGAAATCAATTATAACATCATCAGTGATGTCACAATTGACATTATCGGTTTTAAAATTACTGTCGTAGATGATGTCCGTGCCATCCGTGAGTTCAGAAGTGTCAATTTTACAGTTTTGAAAAAAAGTTCAAAATCAATTATGACATCATCAGTGATGTCACAATTGACATTATCGGTTTTAAAATTACTGTCGTAGATGATGTCCGTGCCATCCGTAAGTTCAGAAGCGTCAATTTTACAGTTTCGAAAAGATGGTCAAAATCAATTATGACATCATCAGTGATGTCACAATTGACATTATCGGTTTTAAAATCACTGTCGTAGATGATGTCCGTGCCATCCGTGAGTTCAGAAGGGTCAATTTTACAGTTTTGAAAAGATGGTTGAAATCAATTATGACATCATCAGTGATGTCACAATTGACATTATCGGTTTTAGAATTACTGTCGTAGATGATGTCCGTGCCATCCGTGAATTCAGAAGCGTCAATTTTACAGTTTTGAAAAGATGGTCGAAATCAATTATGACATCATCAGTGATGTCACAATTGACATTATCGGTTTTAAAATTACTGTCTTAGATGATGTCCGTGCCATCCGTGAGTTCAGAAGCGTCAATTTTACAGTTTTGAAAAGATGGTTGAAATCAATTATGACATCATCAGTGATGTCACAATTGACATTATCGGTTTTAAAATTACTGTCGTAGATGATGTCCGTGCCATCCGTGAGTTAAGAAGCGTCAATTTTACAGTTTTGAAAAGATGGTCGAAATCAATTATGACATCATCAGTGATGTCACAATTGACATTATCGGTTTTAAAATTACTGTCATAGATGATGTCCGTGCCATCCGTGAGTTCAGAAGCGTCAATTTTACAGTTTCGAAAAGATGGTCGAAATCAATTATGACATCATCAGTGATGTCACAATTGACATTATCAGTTTTAAAATTACTGTCGTAGATGATGTCCGTGCCATTCGTGAGTTCAGAAGCGTCAATTTTACAGTTTTGAAAAGATGTCGAAATCAATTATGACATCGTCAGTGATGTCACAATTGACATTATCGGTTTTAAAATTACTGTCTTAGATGATGTCCGTGCCATCCGTGAGTTTAGAATCGTCAATTTTACAGTTTCGAAAAGATGGTCGAAATCAATTATGACATCATCAGTGATGTCACAATTGACATTATCGGTTTTAAAATTACTGTCGTAGATGATGTCCAAGCCATCCGTGAGTTCAGAAGTGTCAATTTTACAGTTTCGAAAAAAAGGTCAAAATCAATTATGACATCATCAGTGATGTCACAATTGACATTATCGGTTTTAAAATTACTGTCGTAGATGATGTCCGTGCCATCCGTGAGTTAAGAAGCTTCAATTTTACAGTTTTGAAAAGATGGTCGAAATCAATTATGACATCATCAGTGATATCACAATTGACATTATCGGTTTTAAAATTACTGTCGTAGATGATGTCCGTGCCATCCGTGAGTTAAGAAGCGTCAATTTTACAGTTTTGAAAAGATGGTCGAAATCAATTATGACATCATCAGTGATGTCACAATTGACATTATCGGTTTTAAAATTACTGTCATAGATGATGTCCGTGCCATCCGTGAGTTCAGAAGCGTCAATTTTACAGTTTCGAAAAGATGGTCGAAATCAATTATGACATCATCAGTGATGTCACAATTGACATTATCGGTTTTAAAATTACTGTCTTAGATGATGTCCGTGCCATCCGTGAGTTCAGAAGCGTCAATTTTACAGTTTTGAAAAGATGGTCGAAATCAATTATGACATCATCAGTGATGTCACAATTGACATCATCAGTTTTAAAATTACTGTCGTAGATGATGTCCGTGCCATTCGTGAGTTCAGAAGCGTCAATTTTACAGTTTTGAAAAGATGTCGAAATCAATTATGACATCATCAGTGATGTCACAATTGACATTATCGGTTTTAAAATTACTGTCTTAGATGATGTCCGTGCCATCCGTGAGTTCAGAATCGTCAAATTTACAGTTTCGAAAAGATGGTCGAAATCAATTATGACATCATCAGTGATGTCACAATTGACATTATCGGTTTTAAAATTACTGTCGTAGATGATGTCCAAGCCATCCGTGAGTTCAGAAGTGTCAATTTTACAGTTTCGAAAAAAAGGTCAAAATCAATTATGACATCATCAGTGATGTCACAATTGACATTATCGGTTTTAAAATTACTGTCGTAGATGATGTCCGTGCCATCCGTGAGTTAAGAAGCTTCAATTTTACAGTTTTGAAAGGATGGTCGAAATCAATTATGACATCATCAGTGATGTCACAATTGACATTATCGGTTTTAAAATTACTGTCGTAGATGATGTCCATTCCATTTGTGAGTTCAGAAGCGTCAATTTTACAGTTTTGAAAAGATGTCGAAATCAATTATGACATCATCAGTGATGTCACAATTGACATTATCGGTTTTAAAATACTGTCTTAGATGATGTCCGTGCCATCCGTGAGTTCAGAATCATCAAATTTACAGTTTCAAAAAAAAGGTCAAAATCAATTATGACATCATCAGTGATGTCACAATTGACATTATCGTTTTAAAAATTACTGTCGTAGATGATGTCCGTGCCATCCGTGAGTTCAGAAGCGTCAATTTTACAGTTTCGAAAAGATTGTCGAAATCAATTATGACATCATCAGTGATGTCACAATTGACATTATCGGTTTTAAAATTACTGTCTTAGATGATGTCCGTGCCATCCGTGAGTTCAGAAGCGTCAATTTTACAGTTTTGAAAAGATGGTCGAAATCAATTATGACATCATCAGTGATGTCACAATTGACATTATCGGTTTTAAAATTACTGTCGTAGATGATGTCAGTGCCATTCGTGAGTTCAGAAGCGTCAATTTTACAGTTTTGAAAAGATGTCGAAATCAATTATGACATCATCAGTGATGTCACAATTGACATTATCGGTTTTAAAATTACTGTCTTAGATGATGTCCGTGCCATCCGTGAGTTCAGAATCGTCAAATTTACAGTTTCGAAAAGATGGTCGAAATCAATTATGACATCATCAGTGATGTCACAATTGACATTATCGGTTTTAAAATTACTGTCGTAGATGATGTCCGTGCCATCCGTGAGTTAAGAAGCTTCAATTTTACAGTTTTGAAAAGATGGTCGAAATCAATTATGACATCATCAGTGATGTCACAATTGACATTATCGGTTTTAAAATTACTGTCGTAGATGATGTCCATTCCATTTGTGAGTTCAGAAGCGTCAATTTTACAGTTTTGAAAAGATGTCGAAATCAATTATGACATCATCAGTGATGTCACAATTGACATTATCGGTTTTAAAATTACTGTCTTAGATGATGTCCGTGCCATCCGTGAGTTCAGAATCGTCAATTTTACAGTTTCGAAAAGATGGTCGAAATCAATTATGACATCATCAGTGATGTCACAATTGACATTATCGGTTTTAAAATTACTGTCTTAGATGATGTCCGTGCCATCCGTGAGTTCAGAAGCGTCAATTTTACAGTTTTGAAAAGATGGTCGAAATCAATTATGACATCATCAGTGATGTCACAATTGACATTATCAGTTTTAAAATTACTGTCGTAGATGATGTCCGTGCCATTCGTGAGTTCAGAAGCGTCAATTTTACAGTTTTGAAAAGATGTCGAAATCAATTGTGACATCATCAGTGATGTCACAATTGACATTATCGGTTTTAAAATTACTGTCTTAGATGATGTCCGTGCCATCCGTGAGTTCAGAATCGTCAAATTTACAGTTTCGAAAAGATGGTCGAAATCAATTATGACATCATCAGTGATGTCACAATTGACATTATCGGTTTTAAAATCACTGTCGTAGATGATGTCCGTGCCATCCGTGAGTTCAGAAGGGTCAATTTTACAGTTTTGAAAAGATGGTTGAAATCAATTATGACATCATCAGTGATGTCACAATTGACATTATCGGTTTTAGAATTACTGTCGTAGATGATGTCCGTGCCATCCGTGAATTCAGAAGCGTCAATTTTACAGTTTTGAAAAGATGGTCGAAATCAATTATGACATCATCAGTGATGTCACAATTGACATTATCGGTTTTAAAATTACTGTCTTAGATGATGTCCGTGCCATCCGTGAGTTCAGAAGCGTCAATTTTACAGTTTTGAAAAGATGGTCGAAATCAATTATGACATCATCAGTGATGTCACAATTGACATTATCGGTTTTAAAATTACTGTCGTAGATGATGTCCGTGCCATCCGTGAGTTAAGAAGCGTCAATTTTACAGTTTTGAAAAGATGGTCGAAATCAATTATGACATCATCAGTGATGTCACAATTGACATTATCGGTTTTAAAATTACTGTCATAGATGATGTCCGTGCCATCCGTGAGTTCAGAAGCGTCAATTTTACAGTTTCGAAAAGATGGTCGAAATCAATTATGACATCATCAGTGATGTCACAATTGACATTATCGGTTTTAAAATTACTGTCTTAGATGATGTCCGTGCCATCCGTGAGTTCAGAAGCGTCAATTTTACACTTTTGAAAAGATGGTCGAAATCAATTATGACATCATCAGTGATGTCACAATTGACATTATCAGTTTTAAAATTACTGTCGTAGATGATGTCCGTGCCATTCGTGAGTTCAGAAGCGTCAATTTTACAGTTTTGAAAAGATGTCGAAATCAATTATGACATCATCAGTGATGTCACAATTGACATTATCGGTTTTAAAATTACTGTCTTAGATGATGTCCGTGCCATCCGTGAGTTCAGAATCGTCAAATTTACAGTTTCGAAAAGATGGTCGAAATCAATTATGACATCATCAGTGATGTCACAATTGACATTATCGGTTTTAAAATTACTGTCGTAGATGATGTCCAAGCCATCCGTGAGTTCAGAAGTGTCAATTTTACAGTTTCGAAAAAAAGGTCAAAATCAATTATGACATCATCAGTGATGTCACAATTGACATTATCGGTTTTAAAATTACTGTCGTAGATGATGTCCGTGCCATCCGTGAGTTAAGAAGCTTCAATTTTACAGTTTTGAAAAGATGGTCGAAATCAATTATGACATCATCAGTGATGTCACAATTGACATTATCGGTTTTAAAATTACTGTCGTAGATGATGTCCATTCCATTTGTGAGTTCAGAAGCGTCAATTTTACAGTTTTGAAAAGATGTCGAAATCAATTATGACATCATCAGTGATGTCACAATTGACATTATCGGTTTTAAAATACTGTCTTAGATGATGTCCGTGCCATCCGTGAGTTCAGAATCATCAAATTTACAGTTTCGAAAAAAAGGTCAAAATCAATTATGACATCATCAGTGATGTCACAATTGACATTATCGTTTTAAAAATTACTGTCGTAGATGATGTCCGTGCCATCCGTGAGTTCAGAAGCGTCAATTTTACAGTTTTGAAAAGATGGTCGAAATCAATTATGACATCATCAGTGATGTCACAATTGACATTATCGGTTTTAAAATTACTGTCGTAGATGATGTCCGTGCCATCCGTGAGTTCAGAAGCGTCAATTTTACAGTTTCGAAAAGATGGTCAAAATCAATTATGACATCATCAGTGATGTCACAATTGACATTATCGGTTTTAAAATTACTGTCGTAGATGATGTCCGTTCCATCCGTGAGTTCAGACGCGTCAATTTTACAGTTTTGAAAAGATGGTCGAAATCAATTATGACATCATCAGTGATGTCACAATTGACATTATCGGTTTTAAAATTACTGTCGTAGATGATATCCGTGCCATCCGTGAGTTCAGAAGCGTCAATTTTACAGTTTCGAAAAGATGGTTGAAATCAATTATGACATCATCAGTGATGTCACAATTGACATTATCGGTTTTAAAATTACTGTCGTAGATGATGTCCGTGCCATCCGTGAGTTAAGAAGCGTCAATTTTACAGTTTTGAAAAGATGGTCGAAATCAATTATGACATCATCAGTGATGTCACAATTGACATTATTGGTTTTAAAATTACTGTCTTAGATGATGTCCGTGCCATCCGTGAGTTCAGAATCGTTAAATTTACAGTTTCGAAAAGATGGTCGAAATCAATTATAACATCATCAGTGATGTCACAATTGACATTATCGGTTTTAAAATTACTGTCGTAGATGATGTCCGTGCCATCCGTGAGTTCAGAAGTGTCAATTTTACAGTTTTGAAAAAAAGTTCAAAATCAATTATGACATCATCAGTGATGTCACAATTGACATTATCGGTTTTAAAATTACTGTCGTAGATGATGTCCGTGCCATCCGTAAGTTCAGAAGCGTCAATTTTACAGTTTCGAAAAGATGGTCAAAATCAATTATGACATCATCAGTGATGTCACAATTGACATTATCGGTTTTAAAATCACTGTCGTAGATGATGTCCGTGCCATCCGTGAGTTCAGAAGGGTCAATTTTACAGTTTTGAAAAGATGGTTGAAATCAATTATGACATCATCAGTGATGTCACAATTGACATTATCGGTTTTAGAATTACTGTCGTAGATGATGTCCGTGCCATCCGTGAATTCAGAAGCGTCAATTTTACAGTTTTGAAAAGATGGTCGAAATCAATTATGACATCATCAGTGATGTCACAATTGACATTATCGGTTTTAAAATTACTGTCTTAGATGATGTCCGTGCCATCCGTGAGTTCAGAAGCGTCAATTTTACAGTTTTGAAAAGATGGTTGAAATCAATTATGACATCATCAGTGATGTCACAATTGACATTATCGGTTTTAAAATTACTGTCGTAGATGATGTCCGTGCCATCTGTGAGTTAAGAAGCGTCAATTTTACAGTTTTGAAAAGATGGTCGAAATCAATTATGACATCATCAGTGATGTCACAATTGACATTATCGGTTTTAAAATTACTGTCATAGATGATGTCCGTGCCATCCGTGAGTTCAGAAGCGTCAATTTTACAGTTGCGAAAAGATGGTCGAAATCAATTATGACATCATCAGTGATGTCACAATTGACATTATCAGTTTTAAAATTACTGTCGTAGATGATGTCCGTGCCATTCGTGAGTTCAGAAGCGTCAATTTTACAGTTTTGAAAAGATGTCGAAATCAATTATGACATCGTCAGTGATGTCACAATTGACATTATCGGTTTTAAAATTACTGTCTTAGATGATGTCCGTGCCATCCGTGAGTTTAGAATCGTCAATTTTACAGTTTCGAAAAGATGGTCGAAATCAATTATGACATCATCAGTGATGTCACAATTGACATTATCGGTTTTAAAATTACTGTCGTAGATGATGTCCAAGCCATCCGTGAGTTCAGAAGTGTCAATTTTACAGTTTCGAAAAAAAGGTCAAAATCAATTATGACATCATCAGTGATGTCACAATTGACATTATCGGTTTAAAAATTAATGTCGTAGATGATGTCCGTGCCATCCGTGAGTTCAGAAGCGTCAATTTTACAGTTTTGAAAAGATGGTCGAAATCAATTATGACATCATCAGTGATGTCACAATTGACATTATCGGTTTTAAAATTACTGTCGTAGATGATGTCCGTGCCATCCGTGAGTTAAGAAGCTTCAATTTTACAGTTTTGAAAAGATGGTCGAAATCAATTATGACATCATCAGTGATATCACAATTGACATTATCGGTTTTAAAATTACTGTCGTAGATGATGTCCGTGCCATCCGTGAGTTAAGAAGCGTCAATTTTACAGTTTTGAAAAGATGGTCGAAATCAATTATGACATCATCAGTGATGTCACAATTGACATTATCGGTTTTAAAATTACTGTCATAGATGATGTCCGTGCCATCCGTGAGTTCAGAAGCGTCAATTTTACAGTTTCGAAAAGATGGTCGAAATCAATTATGACATCATCAGTGATGTCACAATTGACATTATCGGTTTTAAAATTACTGTCTTAGATGATGTCCAAGCCATCCGTGAGTTCAGAAGTGTCAATTTTACAGTTTCGAAAAAAAGGTCAAAATCAATTATGACATCATCAGTGATGTCACAATTGACATTATCGGTTTTAAAATTACTGTCGTAGATGATGTCCGTGCCATCCGTGAGTTAAGAAGCTTCAATTTTACAGTTTTGAAAGGATGGTCGAAATCAATTATGACATCATCAGTGATGTCACAATTGACATTATCGGTTTTAAAATTACTGTCGTAGATGATGTCCATTCCATTTGTGAGTTCAGAAGCGTCAATTTTACAGTTTTGAAAAGATGTCGAAATCAATTATGACATCATCAGTGATGTCACAATTGACATTATCGGTTTTAAAATACTGTCTTAGATGATGTCCGTGCCATCCGTGAGTTCAGAATCATCAAATTTACAGTTTCAAAAAAAAGGTCAAAATCAATTATGACATCATCAGTGATGTCACAATTGACATTATCGTTTTAAAAATTACTGTCGTAGATGATGTCCGTGCCATCCGTGAGTTCAGAAGCGTCAATTTTACAGTTTTGAAAAGATGGTCGAAATCAATTATGACATCATCAGTGATGTCACAATTGACATTATCGGTTTTAAAATTACTGTCATAGATGATGTCCGTGCCATCCGTGAGTTCAGAAGCGTCAATTTTACAGTTTCGAAAAGATTGTCGAAATCAATTATGACATCATCAGTGATGTCACAATTGACATTATCGGTTTTAAAATTACTGTCTTAGATGATGTCCGTGCCATCCGTGAGTTCAGAAGCGTCAATTTTACAGTTTTGAAAAGATGGTCGAAATCAATTATGACATCATCAGTGATGTCACAATTGACATTATCGGTTTTAAAATTACTGTCGTAGATGATGTCAGTGCCATTCGTGAGTTCAGAAGCGTCAATTTTACAGTTTTGAAAAGATGTCGAAATCAATTATGACATCATCAGTGATGTCACAATTGACATTATCGGTTTTAAAATTACTGTCTTAGATGATGTCCGTGCCATCCGTGAGTTCAGAATCGTCAAATTTACAGTTTCGAAAAGATGGTCGAAATCAATTATGACATCATCAGTGATGTCACAATTGACATTATCGGTTTTAAAATTACTGTCGTAGATGATGTCCGTGCCATCCGTGAGTTAAGAAGCTTCAATTTTACAGTTTTGAAAAGATGGTCGAAATCAATTATGACATCATCAGTGATGTCACAATTGACATTATCGGTTTTAAAATTACTGTCGTAGATGATGTCCATTCCATTTGTGAGTTCAGAAGCGTCAATTTTACAGTTTTGAAAAGATGTCGAAATCAATTATGACATCATCAGTGATGTCACAATTGACATTATCGGTTTTAAAATACTGTCTTAGATGATGTCCGTGCCATCCGTGAGTTCAGAATCATCAAATTTACAGTTTCAAAAAAAAGGTCAAAATCAATTATGACATCATCAGTGATGTCACAATTGACATTATCGTTTTAAAAATTACTGTCGTAGATGATGTCCATGCCATCCGTGAGTTCAGAAGCGTCAATTTTACAGTTTTGAAAAGATGGTCGAAATCAATTATGACATCATCAGTGATGTCACAATTGACATTATCGGTTTTAAAATTATTGTCTTAGATGATGTCCGTGCCATCCGTGAGTTAAGAAGCGTCAATTTTACAGTTTTGAAAAGATGGTCGAAATCAATTATGACATCATCAGTGATGTCACAATTGACATTATCGGTTTTAAAATTACTGTCGTAGATGATGTCCGTGCCATCCGTGAGTTCAGAAGCGTCAATTTTACAGTTTCGAAAAGATGGTCAAAATCAATTATGACATCATCAGTGATGTCACAATTGACATTATCGGTTTTAAAATTACTGTCGTAGATGATGTCCGTTCCATCCGTGAGTTCAGACGCGTCAATTTTACAGTTTTGAAAAGATGGTCGAAATCAATTATGACATCATCAGTGATGTCACAATTGACATTATCGGTTTTAAAATTACTGTCGTAGATGATATCCGTGCCATCCGTGAGTTCAGAAGCGTCAATTTTACAGTTTCGAAAAGATGGTCGAAATCAATTATGACATCATCAGTGATGTCACAATTGACATTATCGGTTTTAAAATTACTGTCGTAGATGATGTCCGTGCCATCCGTGAGTTAAGAAGCGTCAATTTTACAGTTTTGAAAAGATGGTCGAAATCAATTATGACATCATCAGTGATGTCACAATTGACATTATTGGTTTTAAAATTACTGTCTTAGATGATGTCCGTGCCATCCGTGAGTTCAGAATCGTTAAATTTACAGTTTCGAAAAGATGGTCGAAATCAATTATAACATCATCAGTGATGTCACAATTGACATTATCGGTTTTAAAATTACTGTCGTAGATGATGTCCGTGCCATCCGTGAGTTCAGAAGTGTCAATTTTACAGTTTTGAAAAAAAGGTCAAAATCAATTATGACATCATCAGTGATGTCACAATTGACATTATCGGTTTTAAAATTACTGTCCTAGATGATGTCCGTGCCATCCGTAAGTTCAGAAGCGTCAATTTTACAGTTTCGAAAAGATGGTCAAAATCAATTATGACATCATCAGTGATGTCACAATTGACATTATCGGTTTTAAAATCACTGTCGTAGATGATGTCCGTGCCATCCGTGAGTTCAGAAGCGTCAATTTTACAGTTTTGAAAAGATGGTCGAAATCAATTATGACATCATCAGTGATGTCACAATTGACATTATCGGTTTTAAAATTATTGTCGTAGATGATGTCCATGCCATCCGTGAGTTAAGAAGCGTCAATTTTACAGTTTTGAAAAGATGGTCGAAATCAATTATGACATCATCAGTGATGTCACAATTGACATTATCGGTTTTAAAATTACTGTCGTAGATGATGTCCGTGCCATCCGTGAGTTCAGAAGCGTCAATTTTACAGTTTCGAAAAGATGGTCAAAATCAATTATGACATCATCAGTGATGTCACAATTGACATTATCGGTTTTAAAATTACTGTCGTAGATGATGTCCGTTCCATCCGTGAGTTCAGACGCGTCAATTTTACAGTTTTGAAAAGATGGTCGAAATCAATTATGACATCATCAGTGATGTCACAATTGACATTATCGGTTTTAAAATTACTGTCGTAGATGATATCCGTGCCATCCGTGAGTTCAGAAGCGTCAATTTTACAGTTTCGAAAAGATGGTCGAAATCAATTATGACATCGTCAGTGATGTCACAATTGACATTATCGGTTTTAAAATTACTGTCGTAGATGATGTCCGTGCCATCCGTGAGTTAAGAAGCGTCAATTTTACAGTTTTGAAAAGATGGTCGAAATCAATTATGACATCATCAGTGATGTCACAATTGACATTATTGGTTTTAAAATTACTGTCGTAGATGATGTCCAAGCCATCCGTGAGTTCAGAAGTGTCAATTTTACAGTTTCGAAAAAAAGGTCAAAATCAATTATGACATCATCAGTGATGTCACAATTGACATTATCGGTTTAAAAATTAATGTCGTAGATGATGTCCGTGCCATCCGTGAGTTCAAAAGCGTCAATTTTACAGTTTTGAAAAGATAGTCGAAATCAATTATGACATCATCAGTGATGTCACAATTGACATTATCGGTTTTAAAATTACTGTCGTAGATGATGTCCGTGCCATCCGTGAGTTCAGAAGCGTCAATTTTACAGTTTCGAAAAGATGGTCAAAATCAATTATGACATCATCAGTGATGTCACAATTGACATTATCGGTTTTAAAATTACTGTCGTAGATGATGTCCGTTCCATCCGTGAGTTCAGACGCGTCAATTTTACAGTTTTGAAAAGATGGTCGAAATCAATTATGACATCATCAGTGATGTCACAATTGACATTATCGGTTTTAAAATTACTGTCGTAGATGATATCCGTGCCATCCGTGAGTTCAGAAGCGTCAATTTTACAGTTTCGAAAAGATGGTCGAAATCAATTATGACATCATCAGTGATGTCACAATTGACATTATCGGTTTTAAAATTACTGTCGTAGATGATGTCCGTGCCATCCGTGAGTTAAGAAGCGTCAATTTTACAGTTTTGAAAAGATGGTCGAAATCAATTATGACATCATCAGTGATGTCACAATTGACATTATTGGTTTTAAAATTACTGTCTTAGATGATGTCCGTGCCATCCGTGAGTTCAGAATCGTTAAATTTACAGTTTCGAAAAGATGGTCGAAATCAATTATAACATCATCAGTGATGTCACAATTGACATTATCGGTTTTAAAATTACTGTCGTAGATGATGTCCGTGCCATCCGTGAGTTCAGAAGTGTCAATTTTACAGTTTTGAAAAAAAGGTCAAAATCAATTATGACATCATCAGTGATGTCACAATTGACATTATCGGTTTTAAAATTACTGTCGTAGATGATGTCCGTGCCATCCGTAAGTTCAGAAGCGTCAATTTTACAGTTTCGAAAAGATGGTCAAAATCAATTATGACATCATCAGTGATGTCACAATTGACATTATCGGTTTTAAAATCACTGTCGTAGATGATGTCCGTGCCATCCGTGAGTTCAGAAGGGTCAATTTTACAGTTTTGAAAAGATGGTTGAAATCAATTATGACATCATCAGTGATGTCACAATTGACATTATCGGTTTTAGAATTACTGTCGTAGATGATGTCCGTGCCATCTGTGAGTTAAGAAGCGTCAATTTTACAGTTTTGAAAAGATGGTCGAAATCAATTATGACATCATCAGTGATGTCACAATTGACATTATCGGTTTTAAAATTACTGTCGTAGATGATGTCCGTGCCATCCGTGAGTTAAGAAGCGTCAATTTTACAGTTTTGAAAAGATGGTCGAAATCAATTATGACATCATCAGTGATGTCACAATTGACATTATCGGTTTTAAAATTACTGTCATAGATGATGTCCGTGCCATCCGTGAGTTCAGAAGCGTCAATTTTACAGTTTCGAAAAGATGGTCGAAATCAATTATGACATCATCAGTGATGTCACAATTGACATTATCAGTTTTAAAATTACTGTCGTAGATGATGTCCGTGCCATTCGTGAGTTCAGAAGCGTCAATTTTACAGTTTTGAAAAGATGTCGAAATCAATTATGACATCGTCAGTGATGTCACAATTGACATTATCGGTTTTAAAATTACTGTCATAGATGATGTCCGTGCCATCCGTGAGTTCAGAATCGTCAATTTTACAGTTTCGAAAAGATGGTCGAAATCAATTATGACATCATCAGTGATGTCACAATCGACATTATCGGTTTTAAAATTACTGTCGTAGATGATGTCCAAGCCATCCGTGAGTTCAGAAGTGTCAATTTTACAGTTTCGAAAAAAAGGTCAAAATCAATTATGACATCATCAGTGATGTCACAATTGACATTATCGGTTTAAAAATTAATGTCGTAGATGATGTCCGTGCCATCCGTGAGTTCAGAAGCGTCAATTTTACAGTTTTGAAAAGATGGTCGAAATCAATTATGACATCATCAGTGATGTCACAATTGACATTATCGGTTTTAAAATTACTGTCGTAGATGATGTCCGTGCCATCCGTGAGTTAAGAAGCGTCAATTTTACAGTTTTGAAAAGATGTCGAAATCAATTATGACATCATCAGTGATGTCACAATTGACATTATCGGTTTTAAAATAATGTCTTAGATGATGTCCGTGCCATCCGTGAGTTCAGAAGTGTCAATTTTACAGTTTCGAAAAAAAGGTCAAAATCAATTATGACATCATCAGTGATGTCACAATTGACATTATCGTTTTAAAAATTACTGTCGTAGATGATGTCCGTGCCATCCGTGAGTTCAGAAGCGTCAATTTTACAGTTTCGAAAAGATGGTCAAAATCAATTATGACATCATCAGTGATGTCACAATTGACATTATCGGTTTTAAAATCACTGTCGTAGATGATGTCCGTGCCATCCGTGAGTTCAGAAGCGTCAATTTTACAGTTTTGAAAAGATGGTTGAAATCAATTATGACATCATCAGTGATGTCACAATTGACATTATCAGTTTTAGAATTACTGTCGTAGATGATGTCCGTGCCATCCGTGATATCAGAAGCGTCAATTTTACAGTTTTGAAAAGATGGTTGAAATCAATTATGACATCATCAGTGATGTCACAATTGACATTATCGGTTTTAAAATTACTGTCTTAGATGATGTCCGTGCCATCCGTGAGTTCAGAAGCGTAAATTTTACAGTTTTGAAAAGATGGTCGAAATCAATTATGACATCATCAGTGATGTCACAATTGACATTATCGGTTTTAAAATTACTGTCGTAGATGATGTCCGTGCCATTCGTAAGTTCAGAAGCGTCAATTTTACAGTTTTGAAAAGATGGTCGAAATCAATTATGACATCATCAGTGATGTCACAATTGACATTATCGGTTTTAAAATTACTGTCTTAGATGATGTCCGTGCCATCCGTGAGTTCAGAAGCGTAAATTTTACAGTTTTGAAAAGATGGTCGAAATCAATTATGACATCATCAGTGATGTCACAATTGACATTATCGTTTTAAAAATTACTGTCGTAGATGATGTCCGTGCCATCCGTGAGTTCAGAAGCGTCAATTTTACAGTTTTGAAAAGATGGTCGAAATCAATTATGACATCATCAGTGATGTCACAATTGACATTATCGGTTTTAAAATTATTGTCGTAGATGATGTCCATGCCATCCGTGAGTTAAGAAGCGTCAATTTTACAGTTTTGAAAAGATGGTCGAAATCAATTATGACATCATCAGTGATGTCACAATTGACATTATCGGTTTTAAAATTACTGTCGTAGATGATGTCCGTGCCATCCGTGAGTTCAGAAGCGTCAATTTTACAGTTTCGAAAAGATGGTCAAAATCAATTATGACATCATCAGTGATGTCACAATTGACATTATCGGTTTTAAAATTACTGTCGTAGATGATGTCCGTTCCATCCGTGAGTTCAGACGCGTCAATTTTACAGTTTTGAAAAGATGGTCGAAATCAATTATGACATCATCAGTGATGTCACAATTGACATTATCGGTTTTAAAATTACTGTCGTAGATGATATCCGTGCCATCCGTGAGTTCAGAAGCGTCAATTTTACAGTTTCGAAAAGATGGTCGAAATCAATTATGACATCATCAGTGATGTCACAATTGACATTATCGGTTTTAAAATTACTGTCGTAGATGATGTCCGTGCCATCCGTGAGTTAAGAAGCGTCAATTTTACAGTTTTGAAAAGATGGTCGAAATCAATTATGACATCATCAGTGATGTCACAATTGACATTATTGGTTTTAAAATTACTGTCTTAGATGATGTCCGTGCCATCCGTGAGTTCAGAATCGTTAAATTTACAGTTTCGAAAAGATGGTCGAAATCAATTATAACATCATCAGTAATGTCACAATTGACATTATCGGTTTTAAAATTACTGTCGTAGATGATGTCCGTGCCATCCGTGAGTTCAGAAGTGTCAATTTTACAGTTTCGAAAAAAAGGTCAAAATCAATTATGACATCATCAGTGATGTCACAATTGACATTATCGGTTTTAAAATTACTGTCGTAGATGATGTCCGTGCCATCCGTAAGTTCAGAAGCGTCAATTTTACAGTTTCGAAAAGATGGTCAAAATCAATTATGACATCATCAGTGATGTCACAATTGACATTATCGGTTTTAAAATCACTGTCGTAGATGATGTCCGTGCCATCCGTGAGTTCAGAAGCGTCAATTTTACAGTTTTGAAAAGATGGTCGAAATCAATTATGACATCATCAGTGATGTCACAATTGACATTATCGTTTTAAAAATTACTGTCGTAGATGATGTCCGTGCCATCCGTGAGTTCAGAAGCGTCAATTTTACAGTTTTGAAAAGATGGTCGAAATCAATTATGACATCATCAGTGATGTCACAATTGACATTATCGGTTTTAAAATTATTGTCGTAGATGATGTCCATGCCATCCGTGAGTTAAGAAGCGTCAATTTTACAGTTTCGAAAAGATGGTCGAAATCAATTATGACATCATCAGTGATGTCACAATTGACATTATCGGTTTTAAAATTACTGTCGTAGATGATGTCCGTGCCATCCGTGAGTTAAGAAGCGTCAATTTTACAGTTTTGAAAAGATGGTCGAAATCAATTATGACATCATCAGTGATGTCACAATTGACATTATTGGTTTTAAAATTACTGTCTTAGATGATGTCCGTGCCATCCGTGAGTTCAGAATCGTTAAATTTACAGTTTCGAAAAGATGGTCGAAATCAATTATAACATCATCAGTAATGTCACAATTGACATTATCGGTTTTAAAATTACTGTCGTAGATGATGTCCGTGCCATCCGTGAGTTCAGAAGTGTCAATTTTACAGTTTCGAAAAAAAGGTCAAAATCAATTATGACATCATCAGTGATGTCACAATTGACATTATCGGTTTTAAAATTACTGTCGTAGATGATGTCCGTGCCATCCGTAAGTTCAGAAGCGTCAATTTTACAGTTTCGAAAAGATGGTCAAAATCAATTATGACACCATCAGTGATGTCACAATTGACATTATCGGTTTTAAAATCACTGTCGTAGATGATGTCCGTGCCATCCGTGAATTCAGAAGCGTCAATTTTACAGTTTTGAAAAGATGGTCGAAATCAATTATGACATCATCAGTGATGTCACAATTGACATTATCGGTTTTAAAATTACTGTCTTAGATGATGTCCGTGCCATCCGTGAGTTCAGAAGCGTCAATTTTACAGTTTCGAAAAGATGGTCAAAATCAATTATGACATCATCAGTGATGTCACAATTGACATTATCGGTTTTAAAATCACTGTCGTAGATGATGTCCGTGCCATCCGTGAGTTCAGAAGCGTCAATTTAACAGTTTTGAAAAGATGGTTGAAATCAATTATGACATCATCAGTGATGTCACAATTGACATTATCGGTTTTAAAATTACTGTCGTAGATGATGTCCAAGCCATCTGTGAGTTCAGAAGTGTCAATTTTACAGTTTCGAAAAAAGGTCAAAATCAATTATGACATCATCAGTGATGTCACATTTGACATTATCGGTTTAAAAATTAATGTCGTAGATGATGTCCGTGCCATCCGTGAGTTCAGAAGCGTAAATTTTACAGTTTTGAAAAGATGGTTGAAATCAATTATGACATCATCAGTGATGTCACAATTGACATTATCGGTTTTAAAATTACTGTCGTAGATGATGTCCGTGCCATCCGTGAGTTCAGAAGCGTCAATTTTACAGTTTTGAAAAGATGGTCGAAATCAATTATGACATCATCAGTGATGTCACAATTGACATTATTGGTTTTAAAATTACTGTCTTAGATGATGTCCGTGCCATCCGTGAGTTCAGAATCGTTAAATTTACAGTTTCGAAAAGATGGTCGAAATCAATTATAACATCATCAGTAATGTCACAATTGACATTATCGGTTTTAAAATTACTGTCGTAGATGATGTCCGTGCCATCCGTGAGTTCAGAAGTGTCAATTTTACAGTTTCGAAAAAAAGGTCAAAATCAATTATGACATCATCAGTGATGTCACAATTGACATTATCGGTTTTAAAATTACTGTCGTAGATGATGTCCGTGCCATCCGTAAGTTCAGAAGCGTCAATTTTACAGTTTCGAAAAGATGGTCAAAATCAATTATGACATCATCAGTGATGTCACAATTGACATTATCGGTTTTAAAATCACTGTCGTAGATGATGTCCGTGCCATCCGTGAATTCAGAAGCGTCAATTTTACAGTTTTGAAAAGATGGTCGAAATCAATTATGACATCATCAGTGTTGTCACAATTGACATTATCGGTTTTAAAATTACTGTCTTAGATGATGTCCGTGCCATCCGTGAGTTCAGAAGCGTCAATTTTACAGTTTCGAAAAGATGGTCAAAATCAATTATGACATCATCAGTGATGTCACAATTGACATTATCGGTTTTAAAATCACTGTCGTAGATGATGTCCGTGCCATCCGTGAGTTCAGAAGCGTCAATTTAACAGTTTTGAAAAGATGGTTGAAATCAATTATGACATCATCAGTGATGTCACAATTGACATTATCGGTTTTAAAATTACTGTCGTAGATGATGTCCAAGCCATCCGTGAGTTCAGAAGTGTCAATTTTACAGTTTCGAAAAAAGGTCAAAATCAATTATGACATCATCAGTGATGTCACATTTGACATTATCGGTTTAAAAATTAATGTCGTAGATGATGTCCGTGCCATCCGTGAGTTCAGAAGCGTAAATTTTACAGTTTTGAAAAGATGGTTGAAATCAATTATGACATCATCAGTGATGTCACAATTGACATTATCGGTTTTAAAATTACTGTCGTAGATGATGTCCGTGCCATCCGTGAGTTCAGAAGCGTCAATTTTACAGTTTTGAAAAGATGGTCGAAATCAATTATGACATCATCAGTGATGTCACAATTGACATTATCGGTTTTAAAATTACTGTCGTAGATGATGTCCGTTCCATTTGTGAGTTCAGAAGCGTCAATTTGACAGTTTTGAAAAGATGTCGAAATCAATTATGACATCATCAGTGATGTCACAATTGACATTATCGGTTTTAAAATACTGTTTTAGATGATGTCCGTGCCATCCGTGAGTTCAGAAGTGTCAATTTTACAGTTTCGAAAAAAAGGTCAAAATCAATTATGACATCATCAGTGATGTCACAATTGACATTATCGTTTTAAAAATTACTGTCGTAGATGATGTCCGTGCCATCCGTGAGTTCAGAAGCGTCAATTTTACAGTTTCTAAAAGATGGTCAAAATCAATTATGACATCATCAGTGATGTCACAATTGACATTATCGGTTTTAAAATTACTGTCTTAGATGATGTCCGTGCCATCCGTGAGTTCAGAAGCGTAAATTTTACAGTTTTGAAAAGATGGTCGAAATCAATTATGACATCATCAGTGATGTCACAATTGACATTATCGGTTTTAAAATTACTGTCGTAGATGATGTCCGTGCCATTCGTAAGTTCAGAAGCGTCAATTTTACAGTTTTGAAAAGATGGTCGAAATCAATTATGACATCATCAGTGATGTCACAATTGACATTATCGGTTTTAAAATTACTGTCTTAGATGATGTCCGTGCCATCCGTAAGTTCAGAAGCGTCAATTTTACAGTTTCGAAAAGATGGTCAAAATCAATTATGACATCATCAGTGATGTCACAATTGACATTATCGGTTTTAAAATCACTGTCGTAGATGATGTCCGTGCCATCCGTGAATTCAGAAGCGTCAATTTTACAGTTTTGAAAAGATGGTCGAAATCAATTATGACATCATCAGTGATGTCACAATTGACATTATCGGTTTTAAAATTACTGTCTTAGATGATGTCCGTGCCATCCGTGAGTTCAGAAGCGTCAATTTTACAGTTTCGAAAAGATGGTCAAAATCAATTATGACATCATCAGTGATGTCACAATTGACATTATCGGTTTTAAAATCAGTCGTAGATGATGTCCGTGCCATCCGTGAGTTCAGAAGCGTCAATTTAACAGTTTTGAAAAGATGGTTGAAATCAATTATGACATCATCAGTGATGTCACAATTGACATTATCGGTTTTAAAATTACTGTCGTAGATGATGTCCAAGCCATCCGTGAGTTCAGAAGTGTCAATTTTACAGTTTCGAAAAAAGGTCAAAATCAATTATGACATCATCAGTGATGTCACATTTGACATTATCGGTTTAAAAATTAATGTCGTAGATGATGTCCGTGCCATCCGTGAGTTCAGAAGCGTAAATTTTACAGTTTTGAAAAGATGGTTGAAATCAATTATGACATCATCAGTGATGTCACAATTGACATTATCGGTTTTAAAATTACTGTCGTAGATGATGTCCGTTCCATTTGTGAGTTCAGAAGCGTCAATTTTACAGTTTTGAAAAGATGTCGAAATCAATTATGACATCATCAGTGATGTCACAATTGACATTATCGGTTTTAAAATACTGTTTTAGATGATGTCCGTGCCATCCGTGAGTTCAGAAGTGTCAATTTTACAGTTTCGAAAAAAAGGTCAAAATCAATTATGACATCATCAGTGATGTCACAATTGACATTATCGTTTTAAAAATTACTGTCGTAGATGATGTCCGTGCCATCCGTGAGTTCAGAAGCGTCAATTTTACAGTTTCTAAAAGATGGTCAAAATCAATTATGACATCATCAGTGATGTCACAATTGACATTATCGGTTTTAAAATTACTGTCTTAGATGATGTCCGTGCCATCCGTGAGTTCAGAAGCGTAAATTTTACAGTTTTGAAAAGATGGTCGAAATCAATTATGACATCATCAGTGATGTCACAATTGACATTATCGGTTTTAAAATTACTGTCGTAGATGATGTCCGTGCCATTCGTAAGTTCAGAAGCGTCAATTTTACAGTTTTGAAAAGATGGTCGAAATCAATTATGACATCATCAGTGATGTCACAATTGACATTATCGGTTTTAAAATTACTGTCTTAGATGATGTCCGTGCCATCCGTGAGTTCAGAAGCGTAAATTTTACAGTTTTGAAAAGATGGTCGAAATCAATTATGACATCATCAGTGATGTCACAATTGACATTATCGTTTTAAAAATTACTGTCGTAGATGATGTCCGTGCCATCCGTGAGTTCAGAAGCGTCAATTTTACAGTTTTGAAAAGATGGTCGAAATCAATTATGACATCATCAGTGATGTCACAATTGACATTATCGGTTTTAAAATTATTGTCGTAGATGATGTCCATGCCATCCGTGAGTTAAGAAGCGTCAATTTTACAGTTTTGAAAAGATGGTCGAAATCAATTATGACATCATCAGTGATGTCACAATTGACATTATCGGTTTTAAAATTACTGTCGTAGATGATGTCCGTGCCATCCGTGAGTTCAGAAGCGTCAATTTTACAGTTTCGAAAAGATGGTCAAAATCAATTATGACATCATCAGTGATGTCACAATTGACATTATCGGTTTTAAAATTACTGTCGTAGATGATGTCCGTTCCATCCGTGAGTTCAGACGCGTCAATTTTACAGTTTTGAAAAGATGGTCGAAATCAATTATGACATCATCAGTGATGTCACAATTGACATTATCGGTTTTAAAATTACTGTCGTAGATGATATCCGTGCCATCCGTGAGTTCAGAAGCGTCAATTTTACAGTTTCGAAAAGATGGTCGAAATCAATTATGACATCATCAGTGATGTCACAATTGACATTATCGGTTTTAAAATTACTGTCGTAGATGATGTCCGTGCCATCCGTGAGTTAAGAAGCTTCAATTTTACAGTTTTGAAAAGATGGTCGAAATCAATTATGACATCATCAGTGATGTCACAATTGACATTATCGTTTTAAAAATTACTGTCGTAGATGATGTCCGTGCCATCCGTGAGTTCAGAAGCGTCAATTTTACAGTTTCGAAAAGATGGTCAAAATCAATTATGACATCATCAGTGATTTCACAATTGACATTAGCGGTTTTAAAATCACTGTCGTAGATAATGTCCGTGCCATCCGTGAGTTAAGAAGCGCAAATTTTACAGTTTTGAAAAGATGGTTGAAATCAATTATGACATCATCAGTGATGTCACAATTGACATTATCAGTTTTAGAATTACTGTTGTAGATGATGTCCGTGCCATCCGTGAGTTCAGAAGCGTCAATTTTACAGTTTTGAAAAGATGGTCGAAATCAATTATGACATCATCAGTGATGTCACAATTGACATTATCGGTTTTAAAATTACTGTCTTAGATGATGTCCGTGCCATCCGTGAGTTCAGAAGCGTCAATTTTACAGTTTTGAAAAGATGGTCGAAATCAATTATGACATCATCAGTGATGTCACAATTGACATTATCGGTTTTAAAATTACTGTCGTAGATGATATCCGTGCCATCCGTGAGTTCAGAAGCTTCAATTTTACAGTTTCGAAAAGATGGTCGAAATCAATTATGACATCATCAGTGATGTCACAATTGACATTATCGGTTTTAAAATTACTGTCGTAGATGATGTCCGTGCCATCCGTGAGTTCAGAAGCGTCAATTTTACAGTTTCGAAAAGATGGTCAAAATCAATTATGACATCATCGGTGATGTCACAATTGACATTATCGGTTTTAAAATTACTGTCGTAGATGATGTCCGTGCCATCCGTGAGTTAAGAAGCGTCAATTTTACAGTTTTGAAAAGATGTCGAAATCAATTATGACATCATCAGTGATGTCACAATTGACATTATCGGTTTTAAAATTACTGTCTTAGATGATGTCAGTGCCATCCGTGAGTTCAGAATCGTCAAATTTACAGTTTCAAAAAGATGGTCGAAATCAATTATGACATCATCAGTGATGTCACAATTGACATTATCGGTTTTAAAATTACTGTCGTAGATGATGTCCGTGCCATTCGTAAGTTCAGAAGCGTCAATTTTACAGTTTTGAAAAGATGGTCGAAATCAATTATGACATCATCAGTGATGTCACAATTGACATTATCGGTTTTAAAATTACTGTCTTAGATGATGTCCGTGCCATCCGTAAGTTCAGAAGCGTCAATTTTACAGTTTCGAAAAGATGGTCAAAATCAATTATGACATCATCAGTGATGTCACAATTGACATTATCGGTTTTAAAATCACTGTCGTAGATGATGTCCGTGCCATCCGTGAATTCAGAAGCGTCAATTTTACAGTTTTGAAAAGATGGTCGAAATCAATTATGACATCATCAGTGATGTCACAATTGACATTATCGGTTTTAAAATTACTGTCTTAGATGATGTCCGTGCCATCCGTGAGTTCAGAAGCGTCAATTTTACAGTTTCGAAAAGATGGTCAAAATCAATTATGACATCATCAGTGATGTCACAATTGACATTATCGGTTTTAAAATCAGTCGTAGATGATGTCCGTGCCATCCGTGAGTTCAGAAGCGTCAATTTAACAGTTTTGAAAAGATGGTTGAAATCAATTATGACATCATCAGTGATGTCACAATTGACATTATCGGTTTTAAAATTACTGTCGTAGATGATGTCCAAGCCATCCGTGAGTTCAGAAGTGTCAATTTTACAGTTTCGAAAAAAGGTCAAAATCAATTATGACATCATCAGTGATGTCACATTTGACATTATCGGTTTAAAAATTAATGTCGTAGATGATGTCCGTGCCATCCGTGAGTTCAGAAGCGTAAATTTTACAGTTTTGAAAAGATGGTTGAAATCAATTATGACATCATCAGTGATGTCACAATTGACATTATCGGTTTTAAAATTACTGTCGTAGATGATGTCCGTTCCATTTGTGAGTTCAGAAGCGTCAATTTTACAGTTTTGAAAAGATGTCGAAATCAATTATGACATCATCAGTGATGTCACAATTGACATTATCGGTTTTAAAATACTGTTTTAGATGATGTCCGTGCCATCCGTGAGTTCAGAAGTGTCAATTTTACAGTTTCGAAAAAAAGGTCAAAATCAATTATGACATCATCAGTGATGTCACAATTGACATTATCGTTTTAAAAATTACTGTCGTAGATGATGTCCGTGCCATCCGTGAGTTCAGAAGCGTCAATTTTACAGTTTCTAAAAGATGGTCAAAATCAATTATGACATCATCAGTGATGTCACAATTGACATTATCGGTTTTAAAATTACTGTCTTAGATGATGTCCGTGCCATCCGTGAGTTCAGAAGCGTAAATTTTACAGTTTTGAAAAGATGGTCGAAATCAATTATGACATCATCAGTGATGTCACAATTGACATTATCGGTTTTAAAATTACTGTCGTAGATGATGTCCGTGCCATTCGTAAGTTCAGAAGCGTCAATTTTACAGTTTTGAAAAGATGGTCGAAATCAATTATGACATCATCAGTGATGTCACAATTGACATTATCGGTTTTAAAATTACTGTCTTAGATGATGTCCGTGCCATCCGTGAGTTCAGAAGCGTAAATTTTACAGTTTTGAAAAGATGGTCGAAATCAATTATGACATCATCAGTGATGTCACAATTGACATTATCGTTTTAAAAATTACTGTCGTAGATGATGTCCGTGCCATCCGTGAGTTCAGAAGCGTCAATTTTACAGTTTTGAAAAGATGGTCGAAATCAATTATGACATCATCAGTGATGTCACAATTGACATTATCGGTTTTAAAATTATTGTCGTAGATGATGTCCATGCCATCCGTGAGTTAAGAAGCGTCAATTTTACAGTTTTGAAAAGATGGTCGAAATCAATTATGACATCATCAGTGATGTCACAATTGACATTATCGGTTTTAAAATTACTGTCGTAGATGATGTCCGTGCCATCCGTGAGTTCAGAAGCGTCAATTTTACAGTTTCGAAAAGATGGTCAAAATCAATTATGACATCATCAGTGATGTCACAATTGACATTATCGGTTTTAAAATTACTGTCGTAGATGATGTCCGTTCCATCCGTGAGTTCAGACGCGTCAATTTTACAGTTTTGAAAAGATGGTCGAAATCAATTATGACATCATCAGTGATGTCACAATTGACATTATCGGTTTTAAAATTACTGTCGTAGATGATATCCGTGCCATCCGTGAGTTCAGAAGCGTCAATTTTACAGTTTCGAAAAGATGGTCGAAATCAATTATGACATCATCAGTGATGTCACAATTGACATTATTGGTTTTAAAATTACTGTCTTAGATGATGTCCGTGCCATCCGTGAGTTCAGAATCGTTAAATTTACAGTTTCGAAAAGATGGTCGAAATCAATTATAACATCATCAGTAATGTCACAATTGACATTATCGGTTTTAAAATTACTGTCGTAGATGATGTCCGTGCCATCCGTGAGTTCAGAAGTGTCAATTTTACAGTTTCGAAAAAAAGGTCAAAATCAATTATGACATCATCAGTGATGTCACAATTGACATTATCGGTTTTAAAATTACTGTCGTAGATGATGTCCGTGCCATCCGTAAGTTCAGAAGCGTCAATTTTACAGTTTCGAAAAGATGGTCAAAATCAATTATGACATCATCAGTGATGTCACAATTGACATTATCGGTTTTAAAATCACTGTCGTAGATGATGTCCGTGCCATCCGTGAATTCAGAAGCGTCAATTTTACAGTTTTGAAAAGATGGTCGAAATCAATTATGACATCATCAGTGATGTCACAATTGACATTATCGGTTTTAAAATTACTGTCTTAGATGATGTCCGTGCCATCCGTGAGTTCAGAAGCGTCAATTTTACAGTTTCGAAAAGATGGTCAAAATCAATTATGACATCATCAGTGATGTCACAATTGACATTATCGGTTTTAAAATCACTGTCGTAGATGATGTCTGTGCCATCCGTGAGTTCAGAAGCGTCAATTTAACAGTTTTGAAAAGATGGTTGAAATCAATTATGACATCATCAGTGATGTCACAATTGACATTATCGGTTTTAAAATTACTGTCTTAGATGATGTCCGTGCCATCCGTGAGTTCAGAAGCGTAAATTTTACAGTTTTGAAAAGATGGTCGAAATCAATTATGACATCATCAGTGATGTCACAATTGACATTATCGGTTTTAAAATTACTGTCGTAGATGATGTCCAAGCCATCCGTGAGTTCAGAAGTGTCAATTTTACAGTTTCGAAAAAAGGTCAAAATCAATTATGACATCATCAGTGATGTCACATTTGACATTATCGGTTTAAAAATTAATGTCGTAGATGATGTCCGTGCCATCCGTGAGTTCAGAAGCGTAAATTTTACAGTTTTGAAAAGATGGTTGAAATCAATTATGACATCATCAGTGATGTCACAATTGACATTATCGGTTTTAAAATTACTGTCGTAGATGATGTCCGTGCCATCCGTGAGTTTAGAATCGTTAAATTTACAGTTTCGAAAAGATGGTCGAAATCAATTATAACATCATCAGTAATGTCACAATTGACATTATCGGTTTTAAAATTACTGTCGTAGATGATATCCGTGCCATCCGTGAGTTCAGAAGCGTCAATTTTACAGTTTCGAAAAGATGGTCGAAATCAATTATGACATCATCAGTGATGTCACAATTGACATTATCGGTTTTAAAATTACTGTCGTAGATGATGTCCGTGCCATCCGTGAGTTAAGAAGCGTCAATTTTACAGTTTTGAAAAGATGGTCGAAATCAATTATGACATCATCAGTGATGTCACAATTGACATTATTGGTTTTAAAATTACTGTCTTAGATGATGTCCGTGCCATCCGTGAGTTCAGAAGTGTCAATTTTACAGTTTCGAAAAAAAGGTCAAAATCAATTATGACATCATCAGTGATGTCACAATTGACATTATCGGTTTTAAAATTACTGTCGTAGATGATGTCCGTGCCATCCGTAAGTTCAGAAGCGTCAATTTTACAGTTTCGAAAAGATGGTCAAAATCAATTATGACATCATCAGTGATGTCACAATTGACATTATCGGTTTTAAAATCACTGTCGTAGATGATGTCCATGCCATCCGTGAATTCAGAAGCGTCAATTTTACAGTTTTGAAAAGATGGTCGAAATCAATTATGACATCATCAGTGATGTCACAATTGACATTATCGGTTTTAAAATTACTGTCGTAGATGATGTCCGTGCCATCCGTGAGTTTAGAATCGTTAAATTTACAGTTTCGAAAAGATGGTCGAAATCAATTATAACATCATCAGTAATGTCACAATTGACATTATCGGTTTTAAAATTACTGTCGTAGATGATATCCGTGCCATCCGTGAGTTCAGAAGCGTCAATTTTACAGTTTCGAAAAGATGGTCGAAATCAATTATGACATCATCAGTGATGTCACAATTGACATTATCGGTTTTAAAATTACTGTCGTAGATGATGTCCGTGCCATCCGTGAGTTAAGAAGCGTCAATTTTACAGTTTTGAAAAGATGGTCGAAATCAATTATGACATCATCAGTGATGTCACAATTGACATTATTGGTTTTAAAATTACTGTCTTAGATGATGTCCGTGCCATCCGTGAGTTCAGAATCGTTAAATTTACAGTTTCGAAAAGATGGTCGAAATCAATTATAACATCATCAGTAATGTCACAATTGACATTATCGGTTTTAAAATTACTGTCGTAGATGATGTCCGTGCCATCCGTGAGTTCAGAAGTGTCAATTTTACAGTTTCGAAAAAAAGGTCAAAATCAATTATGACATCATCAGTGATGTCACAATTGACATTATCGGTTTTAAAATTACTGTCGTAGATGATGTCCGTGCCATCCGTAAGTTCAGAAGCGTCAATTTTACAGTTTCGAAAAGATGGTCAAAATCAATTATGACATCATCAGTGATGTCACAATTGACATTATCGGTTTTAAAATCACTGTCGTAGATGATGTCCATGCCATCCGTGAATTCAGAAGCGTCAATTTTACAGTTTTGAAAAGATGGTCGAAATCAATTATGACATCATCAGTGATGTCACAATTGACATTATCGGTTTTAAAATTACTGTCTTAGATGATGTCCGTGCCATCCGTGAGTTCAGAAGCGTCAATTTTACAGTTTCGAAAAGATGGTCAAAATCAATTATGACATCATCAGTGATGTCACAATTGACATTATCGGTTTTAAAATCACTGTCGTAGATGATGTCCGTGCCATCCGTGAGTTCAGAAGCGTCAATTTAACAGTTTTGAAAAGATGGTTGAAATCAATTATGACATCATCAGTGATGTCACAATTGACATTATCGGTTTTAAAATTACTGTCTTAGATGATGTCCGTGCCATCCGTGAGTTCAGAAGCGTAAATTTTACAGTTTTGAAAAGATGGTCGAAATCAATTATGACATCATCAGTGATGTCACAATTGACATTATCGGTTTTAAAATTACTGTCGTAGATGATGTCCAAGCCATCCGTGAGTTCAGAAGTGTCAATTTTACAGTTTTGAAAAGATGGTCGAAATCAATTATGACATCATCAGTGATGTCACAATTGACATTATCGGTTTTAAAATTACTGTCTTAGATGATGTCCGTGCCATCCGTGAGTTCAGAAGCGTCAATTTTACAGTTTTGAAAAGATGGTCGAAATCAATTATGACATCATCAGCGATGTCACAATTGACATTATCGGTTTTAAAATTACTGTCGTAGATGATGTCCGTGCCATTCGTGAGTTCAGAAGCGTCAATTTTACAGTTTTGAAAAGATGTCGAAATCAATTATGACATCATCAGTGATGTCACAATTGACATTATCGGTTTTAAAATTACTGTCGTAGATGATGTCCAAGCCATCCGTGAGTTCAGAAGTGTCAATTTTACAGTTTCGAAAAAAAGGTCAAAATCAATTATGACATCATCAGTGATGTCACAATTGACATTATTGGTTTAAAAATTAATGTCGTAGATGATGTCCGTGCCATCCGTGAGTTCAGAAGCGTCAATTTTACAGTTTTGAAAAGATGGTCGAAATCAATTATGACATCATCAGTGATGTCACAATTGACATTATCGGTTTTAAAATTACTGTCGTAGATGATGTCCGTGCCATCCGTGAGTTAAGAAGCTTCAATTTTACAGTTTTGAAAAGATGGTCGAAATCAATTATGACATCATCAGTGATGTCACAATTGACATTATCGTTTTAAAAATTACTGTCGTAGATGATGTCCGTGCCATCCGTGAGTTCAGAAGCGTCAATTTTACAGTTTCGAAAAGATGGTCAAAATCAATTATGACATCATCAGTGATTTCACAATTGACATTAGCGGTTTTAAAATCACTGTCGTAGATAATGTCCGTGCCATCCGTGAGTTAAGAAGCGCAAATTTTACAGTTTTGAAAAGATGGTTGAAATCAATTATGACATCATCAGTGATGTCACAATTGACATTATCAGTTTTAGAATTACTGTTGTAGATGATGTCCGTGCCATCCGTGAGTTCAGAAGCGTCAATTTTACAGTTTTGAAAAGATGGTCGAAATCAATTATGACATCATCAGTGATGTCACAATTGACATTATCGGTTTTAAAATTACTGTCTTAGATGATGTCCGTGCCATCCGTGAGTTCAGAAGCGTCAATTTTACAGTTTTGAAAAGATGGTCGAAATCAATTATGACATCATCAGTGATGTCACAATTGACATTATCGGTTTTAAAATTACTGTCGTAGATGATATCCGTGCCATCCGTGAGTTCAGAAGCTTCAATTTTACAGTTTCGAAAAGATGGTCGAAATCAATTATGACATCATCAGTGATGTCACAATTGACATTATCGGTTTTAAAATTACTGTCGTAGATGATGTCCGTGCCATCCGTGAGTTCAGAAGCGTCAATTTTACAGTTTCGAAAAGATGGTCAAAATCAATTATGACATCATCGGTGATGTCACAATTGACATTATCGGTTTTAAAATTACTGTCGTAGATGATGTCCGTGCCATCCGTGAGTTAAGAAGCGTCAATTTTACAGTTTTGAAAAGATGTCGAAATCAATTATGACATCATCAGTGATGTCACAATTGACATTATCGGTTTTAAAATTACTGTCTTAGATGATGTCAGTGCCATCCGTGAGTTCAGAATCGTCAAATTTACAGTTTCAAAAAGATGGTCGAAATCAATTATGACATCATCAGTGATGTCACAATTGACATTATCGGTTTTAAAATTACTGTCGTAGATGATGTCCGTGCCATTCGTAAGTTCAGAAGCGTCAATTTTACAGTTTTGAAAAGATGGTCGAAATCAATTATGACATCATCAGTGATGTCACAATTGACATTATCGGTTTTAAAATTACTGTCTTAGATGATGTCCGTGCCATCCGTAAGTTCAGAAGCGTCAATTTTACAGTTTCGAAAAGATGGTCAAAATCAATTATGACATCATCAGTGATGTCACAATTGACATTATCGGTTTTAAAATCACTGTCGTAGATGATGTCCGTGCCATCCGTGAATTCAGAAGCGTCAATTTTACAGTTTTGAAAAGATGGTCGAAATCAATTATGACATCATCAGTGATGTCACAATTGACATTATCGGTTTTAAAATTACTGTCTTAGATGATGTCCGTGCCATCCGTGAGTTCAGAAGCGTCAATTTTACAGTTTCGAAAAGATGGTCAAAATCAATTATGACATCATCAGTGATGTCACAATTGACATTATCGGTTTTAAAATCAGTCGTAGATGATGTCCGTGCCATCCGTGAGTTCAGAAGCGTCAATTTAACAGTTTTGAAAAGATGGTTGAAATCAATTATGACATCATCAGTGATGTCACAATTGACATTATCGGTTTTAAAATTACTGTCGTAGATGATGTCCAAGCCATCCGTGAGTTCAGAAGTGTCAATTTTACAGTTTCGAAAAAAGGTCAAAATCAATTATGACATCATCAGTGATGTCACATTTGACATTATCGGTTTAAAAATTAATGTCGTAGATGATGTCCGTGCCATCCGTGAGTTCAGAAGCGTAAATTTTACAGTTTTGAAAAGATGGTTGAAATCAATTATGACATCATCAGTGATGTCACAATTGACATTATCGGTTTTAAAATTACTGTCGTAGATGATGTCCGTTCCATTTGTGAGTTCAGAAGCGTCAATTTTACAGTTTTGAAAAGATGTCGAAATCAATTATGACATCATCAGTGATGTCACAATTGACATTATCGGTTTTAAAATACTGTTTTAGATGATGTCCGTGCCATCCGTGAGTTCAGAAGTGTCAATTTTACAGTTTCGAAAAAAAGGTCAAAATCAATTATGACATCATCAGTGATGTCACAATTGACATTATCGTTTTAAAAATTACTGTCGTAGATGATGTCCGTGCCATCCGTGAGTTCAGAAGCGTCAATTTTACAGTTTCTAAAAGATGGTCAAAATCAATTATGACATCATCAGTGATGTCACAATTGACATTATCGGTTTTAAAATTACTGTCTTAGATGATGTCCGTGCCATCCGTGAGTTCAGAAGCGTAAATTTTACAGTTTTGAAAAGATGGTCGAAATCAATTATGACATCATCAGTGATGTCACAATTGACATTATCGGTTTTAAAATTACTGTCGTAGATGATGTCCGTGCCATTCGTAAGTTCAGAAGCGTCAATTTTACAGTTTTGAAAAGATGGTCGAAATCAATTATGACATCATCAGTGATGTCACAATTGACATTATCGGTTTTAAAATTACTGTCTTAGATGATGTCCGTGCCATCCGTGAGTTCAGAAGCGTAAATTTTACAGTTTTGAAAAGATGGTCGAAATCAATTATGACATCATCAGTGATGTCACAATTGACATTATCGTTTTAAAAATTACTGTCGTAGATGATGTCCGTGCCATCCGTGAGTTCAGAAGCGTCAATTTTACAGTTTTGAAAAGATGGTCGAAATCAATTATGACATCATCAGTGATGTCACAATTGACATTATCGGTTTTAAAATTATTGTCGTAGATGATGTCCATGCCATCCGTGAGTTAAGAAGCGTCAATTTTACAGTTTTGAAAAGATGGTCGAAATCAATTATGACATCATCAGTGATGTCACAATTGACATTATCGGTTTTAAAATTACTGTCGTAGATGATGTCCGTGCCATCCGTGAGTTCAGAAGCGTCAATTTTACAGTTTCGAAAAGATGGTCAAAATCAATTATGACATCATCAGTGATGTCACAATTGACATTATCGGTTTTAAAATTACTGTCGTAGATGATGTCCGTTCCATCCGTGAGTTCAGACGCGTCAATTTTACAGTTTTGAAAAGATGGTCGAAATCAATTATGACATCATCAGTGATGTCACAATTGACATTATCGGTTTTAAAATTACTGTCGTAGATGATATCCGTGCCATCCGTGAGTTCAGAAGCGTCAATTTTACAGTTTCGAAAAGATGGTCGAAATCAATTATGACATCATCAGTGATGTCACAATTGACATTATCGGTTTTAAAATTACTGTCGTAGATGATGTCCGTGCCATCCGTGAGTTAAGAAGCGTCAATTTTACAGTTTTGAAAAGATGGTCGAAATCAATTATGACATCATCAGTGATGTCACAATTGACATTATTGGTTTTAAAATTACTGTCTTAGATGATGTCCGTGCCATCCGTGAGTTCAGAATCGTTAAATTTACAGTTTCGAAAAGATGGTCGAAATCAATTATAACATCATCAGTAATGTCACAATTGACATTATCGGTTTTAAAATTACTGTCGTAGATGATGTCCGTGCCATCCGTGAGTTCAGAAGTGTCAATTTTACAGTTTCGAAAAAAAGGTCAAAATCAATTATGACATCATCAGTGATGTCACAATTGACATTATCGGTTTTAAAATTACTGTCGTAGATGATGTCCGTGCCATCCGTAAGTTCAGAAGCGTCAATTTTACAGTTTCGAAAAGATGGTCAAAATCAATTATGACATCATCAGTGATGTCACAATTGACATTATCGGTTTTAAAATCACTGTCGTAGATGATGTCCGTGCCATCCGTGAATTCAGAAGCGTCAATTTTACAGTTTTGAAAAGATGGTCGAAATCAATTATGACATCATCAGTGATGTCACAATTGACATTATCGGTTTTAAAATTACTGTCTTAGATGATGTCCGTGCCATCCGTGAGTTCAGAAGCGTCAATTTTACAGTTTCGAAAAGATGGTCAAAATCAATTATGACATCATCAGTGATGTCACAATTGACATTATCGGTTTTAAAATCACTGTCGTAGATGATGTCTGTGCCATCCGTGAGTTCAGAAGCGTCAATTTAACAGTTTTGAAAAGATGGTTGAAATCAATTATGACATCATCAGTGATGTCACAATTGACATTATCGGTTTTAAAATTACTGTCTTAGATGATGTCCGTGCCATCCGTGAGTTCAGAAGCGTAAATTTTACAGTTTTGAAAAGATGGTCGAAATCAATTATGACATCATCAGTGATGTCACAATTGACATTATCGGTTTTAAAATTACTGTCGTAGATGATGTCCAAGCCATCCGTGAGTTCAGAAGTGTCAATTTTACAGTTTCGAAAAAAGGTCAAAATCAATTATGACATCATCAGTGATGTCACATTTGACATTATCGGTTTAAAAATTAATGTCGTAGATGATGTCCGTGCCATCCGTGAGTTCAGAAGCGTAAATTTTACAGTTTTGAAAAGATGGTTGAAATCAATTATGACATCATCAGTGATGTCACAATTGACATTATCGGTTTTAAAATTACTGTCGTAGATGATGTCCGTGCCATCCGTGAGTTTAGAATCGTTAAATTTACAGTTTCGAAAAGATGGTCGAAATCAATTATAACATCATCAGTAATGTCACAATTGACATTATCGGTTTTAAAATTACTGTCGTAGATGATATCCGTGCCATCCGTGAGTTCAGAAGCGTCAATTTTACAGTTTCGAAAAGATGGTCGAAATCAATTATGACATCATCAGTGATGTCACAATTGACATTATCGGTTTTAAAATTACTGTCGTAGATGATGTCCGTGCCATCCGTGAGTTAAGAAGCGTCAATTTTACAGTTTTGAAAAGATGGTCGAAATCAATTATGACATCATCAGTGATGTCACAATTGACATTATTGGTTTTAAAATTACTGTCTTAGATGATGTCCGTGCCATCCGTGAGTTCAGAAGTGTCAATTTTACAGTTTCGAAAAAAAGGTCAAAATCAATTATGACATCATCAGTGATGTCACAATTGACATTATCGGTTTTAAAATTACTGTCGTAGATGATGTCCGTGCCATCCGTAAGTTCAGAAGCGTCAATTTTACAGTTTCGAAAAGATGGTCAAAATCAATTATGACATCATCAGTGATGTCACAATTGACATTATCGGTTTTAAAATCACTGTCGTAGATGATGTCCATGCCATCCGTGAATTCAGAAGCGTCAATTTTACAGTTTTGAAAAGATGGTCGAAATCAATTATGACATCATCAGTGATGTCACAATTGACATTATCGGTTTTAAAATTACTGTCGTAGATGATGTCCGTGCCATCCGTGAGTTTAGAATCGTTAAATTTACAGTTTCGAAAAGATGGTCGAAATCAATTATAACATCATCAGTAATGTCACAATTGACATTATCGGTTTTAAAATTACTGTCGTAGATGATATCCGTGCCATCCGTGAGTTCAGAAGCGTCAATTTTACAGTTTCGAAAAGATGGTCGAAATCAATTATGACATCATCAGTGATGTCACAATTGACATTATCGGTTTTAAAATTACTGTCGTAGATGATGTCCGTGCCATCCGTGAGTTAAGAAGCGTCAATTTTACAGTTTTGAAAAGATGGTCGAAATCAATTATGACATCATCAGTGATGTCACAATTGACATTATTGGTTTTAAAATTACTGTCTTAGATGATGTCCGTGCCATCCGTGAGTTCAGAATCGTTAAATTTACAGTTTCGAAAAGATGGTCGAAATCAATTATAACATCATCAGTAATGTCACAATTGACATTATCGGTTTTAAAATTACTGTCGTAGATGATGTCCGTGCCATCCGTGAGTTCAGAAGTGTCAATTTTACAGTTTCGAAAAAAAGGTCAAAATCAATTATGACATCATCAGTGATGTCACAATTGACATTATCGGTTTTAAAATTACTGTCGTAGATGATGTCCGTGCCATCCGTAAGTTCAGAAGCGTCAATTTTACAGTTTCGAAAAGATGGTCAAAATCAATTATGACATCATCAGTGATGTCACAATTGACATTATCGGTTTTAAAATCACTGTCGTAGATGATGTCCATGCCATCCGTGAATTCAGAAGCGTCAATTTTACAGTTTTGAAAAGATGGTCGAAATCAATTATGACATCATCAGTGATGTCACAATTGACATTATCGGTTTTAAAATTACTGTCTTAGATGATGTCCGTGCCATCCGTGAGTTCAGAAGCGTCAATTTTACAGTTTCGAAAAGATGGTCAAAATCAATTATGACATCATCAGTGATGTCACAATTGACATTATCGGTTTTAAAATCACTGTCGTAGATGATGTCCGTGCCATCCGTGAGTTCAGAAGCGTCAATTTAACAGTTTTGAAAAGATGGTTGAAATCAATTATGACATCATCAGTGATGTCACAATTGACATTATCGGTTTTAAAATTACTGTCTTAGATGATGTCCGTGCCATCCGTGAGTTCAGAAGCGTAAATTTTACAGTTTTGAAAAGATGGTCGAAATCAATTATGACATCATCAGTGATGTCACAATTGACATTATCGGTTTTAAAATTACTGTCGTAGATGATGTCCAAGCCATCCGTGAGTTCAGAAGTGTCAATTTTACAGTTTTGAAAAGATGGTCGAAATCAATTATGACATCATCAGTGATGTCACAATTGACATTATCGGTTTTAAAATTACTGTCTTAGATGATGTCCGTGCCATCCGTGAGTTCAGAAGCGTCAATTTTACAGTTTTGAAAAGATGGTCGAAATCAATTATGACATCATCAGCTATGTCACAATTGACATTATCGGTTTTAAAATTACTGTCGTAGATGATGTCCGTGCCATTCGTGAGTTCAGAAGCGTCAATTTTACAGTTTTGAAAAGATGTCGAAATCAATTATGACATCATCAGTGATGTCACAATTGACATTATCGGTTTTAAAATTACTGTCGTAGATGATGTCCAAGCCATCCGTGAGTTCAGAAGTGTCAATTTTACAGTTTCGAAAAAAAGGTCAAAATCAATTATGACATCATCAGTGATGTCACAATTGACATTATTGGTTTAAAAATTAATGTCGTAGATGATGTCCGTGCCATCCGTGAGTTCAGAAGCGTCAATTTTACAGTTTTGAAAAGATGGTCGAAATCAATTATGACATCATCAGTGATGTCACAATTGACATTATCGGTTTTAAAATTACTGTCGTAGATGATGTCCGTGCCATCCGTGAGTTAAGAAGCTTCAATTTTACAGTTTTGAAAAGATGGTCGAAATCAATTATGACATCATCAGTGATGTCACAATTGACATTATCGTTTTAAAAATTACTGTCGTAGATGATGTCCGTGCCATCCGTGAGTTCAGAAGCGTCAATTTTACAGTTTCGAAAAGATGGTCAAAATCAATTATGACATCATCAGTGATTTCACAATTGACATTAGCGGTTTTAAAATCACTGTCGTAGATAATGTCCGTGCCATCCGTGAGTTAAGAAGCGCAAATTTTACAGTTTTGAAAAGATGGTTGAAATCAATTATGACATCATCAGTGATGTCACAATTGACATTATCAGTTTTAGAATTACTGTTGTAGATGATGTCCGTGCCATCCGTGAGTTCAGAAGCGTCAATTTTACAGTTTTGAAAAGATGGTCGAAATCAATTATGACATCATCAGTGATGTCACAATTGACATTATCGGTTTTAAAATTACTGTCTTAGATGATGTCCGTGCCATCCGTGAGTTCAGAAGTGTCAATTTTACAGTTTCGAAAAAAAGGTCAAAATCAATTATGACATCATCAGTGATGTCACAATTGACATTATCGGTTTTAAAATTACTGTCGTAGATGATGTCCGTGCCATCCGTTAGTTCAGAAGCGTCAATTTTAAAGTTTCGAAAAGATGGTCAATATCAATTATGACATCATCAGTGATGTCACAATTGACATTATCAGTTTTAGAATTACTGTTGTAGATGATGTCCGTGCCATCCGTGAGTTCAGAAGCGTCAATTTTACAGTTTTGAAAAGATGGTCGAAATCAATTATGACATCATCAGTGATGTCACAATTGACATTATCGGTTTTAAAATTACTGTCTTAGATGATGTCCGTGCCATCCGTGAGTTCAGAAGCGTCAATTTTACAGTTTTGAAAAGATGGTCGAAATCAATTATGACATCATCAGTGATGTCACAATTGACATTATCGGTTTTAAAATTACTGTCGTAGATGATATCCGTGCCATCCGTGAGTTCAGAAGCTTCAATTTTACAGTTTCGAAAAGATGGTCGAAATCAATTATGACATCATCAGTGATGTCACAATTGACATTATCGGTTTTAAAATTACTGTCGTAGATGATGTCTGTGCCATCCGTGAGTTCAGAAGCGTCAATTTTACAGTTTCGAAAAGATGGTCAAAATCAATTATGACATCATCGGTGATGTCACAATTGACATTATCGGTTTTAAAATTACTGTCGTAGATGATGTCCGTGCCATCCGTGAGTTAAGAAGCGTCAATTTTACAGTTTTGAAAAGATGTCGAAATCAATTATGACATCATCAGTGATGTCACAATTGACATTATCGGTTTTAAAATTACTGTCTTAGATGATGTCAGTGCCATCCGTGAGTTCAGAATCGTCAAATTTACAGTTTCAAAAAGATGGTCGAAATCAATTATGACATCATCAGTGATGTCACAATTGACATTATCGGTTTTAAAATTACTGTCGTAGATGATGTCCGTGCCATTCGTGAGTTCAGAAGCGTCAATTTTACAGTTTTGAAAAGATGTCGAAATCAATTATGACATTATCAGTGATGTCACAATTGACATTATCGGTTTTAAAATTACTGTCTTAGATGATGTCCGTGCCATCCGTGAGTTCAGAATCGTCAAATTTACAGTTTCGAAAAGATGGTCGAAATCAATTATGACATCATCAGTTATGTCACAATTGACATTATCGGTTTTAAAATTACTGTCGTAGATGATGTCCAAGCCATCCGTGAGTTCAGAAGTGTCAATTTTACAGTTTCGAAAAAAAGGTCAAAATCAATTATGACATCATCAGTGATGTCACAATTGACATTATCGGTTTTAAAATTACTGTCGTAGATGATGTCCGTGCCATCCTTTAGTTCAGAAGCGTCAATTTTAAAGTTTCGAAAAGATGGTCAATATCAATTATGACATCATCAGTGATGTCACAATTGACATTATCGGTTTTAAAATCACTGTCGTAGATGATGTCCGTGCCATCCGTGAGTTCAGAAGGGTCAATTTTACAGTTTTGAAAAGATGGTCGAAATCAATTATGACATCATCAGTGATGTCACAATTGACATTATCGGTTTTAGAATTACTGTCGTAGATGATGTCCGTGCCATCCGTGAATTCAGAAGCGTCAATTTTACAGTTTTGAAAAGATGGTCAAAATCAATTATGACATCATCGGTGATGTCACAATTGACATTATCGGTTTTAAAATTACTGTCGTAGATGATGTCCGTGCCATCCGTGAGTTCAGAAGCGTCAATTTTACAGTTTCGAAAAGATGGTCAAAATCAATTATGACATCATCGGTGATGTCACAATTGACATTATCGGTTTTAAAATTACTGTCGTAGATGATGTCCGTGCCATCCGTGAGTTAAGAAGCGTCAATTTTACAGTTTTGAAAAGATGTCGAAATCAATTATGACATCATCAGTGATGTCACAATTGACATTATCGGTTTTAAAATTACTGTCTTAGATGATGTCCGTGCCATCCGTGAGTTCAGAATCGTCAAATTTACAGTTTCAAAAAGATGGTCGAAATCAATTATGACATCATCAGTGATGTCACAATTGACATTATCGGTTTTAAAATTACTGTCGTAGATGATGTCCGTGCCATTCGTGAGTTCAGAAGCGTCAATTTTACAGTTTTGAAAAGATGTCGAAATCAATTATGACATTATCAGTGATGTCACAATTGACATTATCGGTTTTAAAATTACTGTCTTAGATGATGTCCGTGCCATCCGTGAGTTCAGAATCGTCAAATTTACAGTTTCGAAAAGATGGTCGAAATCAATTATGACATCATCAGTTATGTCACAATTGACATTATCGGTTTTAAAATTACTGTCGTAGATGATGTCCAAGCCATCCGTGAGTTCAGAAGTGTCAATTTTACAGTTTCGAAAAAAAGGTCAAAATCAATTATGACATCATCAGTGATGTCACAATTGACATTATCGGTTTTAAAATTACTGTCGTAGATGATGTCCGTGCCATCCGTTAGTTCAGAAGCGTCAATTTTACAGTTTCGAAAAGATGGTCAATATCAATTATGACATCATCAGTGATGTCACAATTGACATTATCGGTTTTAAAATCACTGTCGTAGATGATGTCCGTGCCATCCGTGAGTTCAGAAGGGTCAATTTTACAGTTTTGAAAAGATGGTCGAAATCAATTATGACATCATCAGTGATGTCACAATTGACATTATCGGTTTTAGAATTACTGTCGTAGATGATGTCCGTGCCATCCGTGAATTCAGAAGCGTCAATTTTACAGTTTTAAAAAGATGGTCGAAATCAATTATGACATCATCAGTGATGTCACAATTGACATTATCGGTTTTAAAATTACTGTCTTAGATGATGTCCGTGCCATCCGTGAGTTCAGAAGCGTCAATTTTACAGTTTTGAAAAGATGGTCGAAATCAATTATGACATCATAAGTGATGTCACAATTGACATTATCGGTTTTAAAATTACTGTCGTAGATGATGTCCGTGCCATCCGTGAGTTAAGAAGCGTCAATTTTACAGTTTTGAAAAGATGGTCGAAATCAATTATGACATCATCAGTGATGTCACAATTGACATTATCGGTTTTAGAATTACTGTCGTAGATGATGTCCGTGCCATTCGTGTGTTCAGAAGCGTAAATTTTCCAGTTTTGAAAAGATGGTCGAAATCAATTATGACATCATCAGTGATGTCACAATTGACATTATCGGTTTTAAAATTACTGTCGTAGATGATGTCCGTGCCATCTGTGAGTTCAGAAGCGTAAATTTTAGTTTCGAAAAGTTGGTCGAAATCAATTATGACATCATCAGTGATGTCACAATTGACATTATCAGTTTTAAAATTACTGTCGTAGATCATGTCCGTGCCATTCGTGAGTTCAGAAGCGTCAATTTTACAGTTTTGAAAAGATGTCGAAATCAATTATGACATTATCAGTGATGTCACAATTGACATTATCGGTTTTAAAATTACTGTCTTAGATGATGTCCGTGCCATCCGTGAGTTCAGAATCGTCAAATTTACAGTTTCGAAAAGATGGTCGAAATCAATTATGACATCATCAGTTATGTCACAATTGACATTATCGGTTTTAAAATTACTGTCGTAGATGATGTCCAAGCCATCCGTGAGTTCAGAAGTGTCAATTTTACAGTTTCGAAAAAAAGGTCAAAATCAATTATGACATCATCAGTGATGTCACAATTGACATTATCGGTTTTAAAATTACTGTCGTAGATGATGTCCGTGCCATCCGTTAGTTCAGAAGCGTCAATTTTACAGTTTCGAAAAGATGGTCAATATCAATTATGACATCATCAGTGATGTCACAATTGACATTATCGGTTTTAAAATCACTGTCGTAGATGATGTCCGTGCCATCCGTGAGTTCAGAAGGGTCAATTTTACAGTTTTGAAAAGATGGTCGAAATCAATTATGACATCATCAGTGATGTCACAATTGACATTATCGGTTTTAGAATTACTGTCGTAGATGATGTCCGTGCCATCCGTGAATTCAGAAGCGTCAATTTTACAGTTTTAAAAAGATGGTCGAAATCAATTATGACATCATCAGTGATGTCACAATTGACATTATCGGTTTTAAAATTACTGTCTTAGATGATGTCCGTGCCATCCGTGAGTTCAGAAGCGTCAATTTTACAGTTTTGAAAAGATGGTCGAAATCAATTATGACATCATAAGTGATGTCACAATTGACATTATCGGTTTTAAAATTACTGTCGTAGATGATGTCCGTGCCATCCGTGAGTTAAGAAGCGTCAATTTTACAGTTTTGAAAAGATGGTCGAAATCAATTATGACATCATCAGTGATGTCACAATTGACATTATCGGTTTTAGAATTACTGTCGTAGATGATGTCCGTGCCATTCGTGTGTTCAGAAGCGTAAATTTTCCAGTTTTGAAAAGATGGTCGAAATCAATTATGACATCATCAGTGATGTCACAATTGACATTATCGGTTTTAAAATTACTGTCGTAGATGATGTCCGTGCCATCTGTGAGTTCAGAAGCGTAAATTTTAGTTTCGAAAAGTTGGTCGAAATCAATTATGACATCATCAGTGATGTCACAATTGACATTATCAGTTTTAAAATTACTGTCGTAGATCATGTCCGTGCCATTCGTGAGTTCAGAAGCGTCAATTTTACAGTTTTGAAAAGATGGTCGAAATCAATTATGACATTATCAGTGATGTCACAATTGACATTATCGGTTTTAAAATTACTGTCGTAGATGATGTCCGTGCCATCCGTGAGTTAAGAAGCTTCAATTTTACAGTTTTGAAAAGATGGTCGAAATCAATTATGACATCATCAGTGATGTCACAATTGACATTATCGGTTTTAAAATTACTGTCGTAGATGATGTCCGTGCCATTCGTGAGTTCAGAAGCGTCAATTTTACAGTTTTGAAAAGATGTCGAAATCAATTATGACATCATCAGTGATGTCACAATTGACATTATCGGTTTTAAAATTACTGTCTTAGATGATGTCCGTGCCATCCGTGAGTTCAGAAGCATCAATTTTACAGTTTTGAAAAGATGGTCGAAATCAATTATGACATCATCATTGATGTCACAATTGACATTATCGGTTTTAGAATTACTGTCGTAGATGATGTCCGTGCCATCCCTGATTTCAGAAGCGTCAATTTTACAGTTTTGAAAAGATGGTTAAAATCAATTATGACATCATCAGTGATGTCACAATTGACATTATTGGTTTTAAAATTACTGTCGTAGATGATGTCCGTGCCATCTTTGAGTTCAGAAGCGTCAATTTTACGGTTTCGAAAAGATGGTCGAAATCAATTATGACATCATCAGTGATGTCACAATTGACATTATCGTTTTAAAAATTACTGTCGTAGATGATGTCCGTGCCATCCGTGAGTTCAGAAGCGTCAATTTTACAGTTTCGAAAAGATGGTCGAAATCAATTATGACATCATCAGTGATGTCACAATTGACATTATCGGTTTTAAAATCACTGTCGTAGATGATGTCCGTGCCATCCGTGAGTTCAGAAGCGTCAATTTTACAGTTTTGAAAAGATGGTTGAAATCAATTATGACATCATCAGTGATGTCACAATTGACATTATCAGTTTTAGAATTACTGTCGTAGATGATGTCCGTGCCATCCGTGATTTCAGAAGCGTCAATTTTACAGTTTTGAAAAGATGGTCGAAATCAATTATGACATCATCAGTGATGTCACAATTGACATTATCGGTTTTAAAATTACTGTCTTAGATGATGTCCGTGCCATCCGTGAGTTCAGAAGCGTCAATTTTACAGTTTTGAAAAGATGGTCGAAATCAATTATGACATCATCAGCGATGTCACAATTGACATTATCGGTTTTAAAATTACTGTCGTAGATGATGTCCGTGCCATTCGTGAGTTCAGAAGCGTCAATTTTACAGTTTTGAAAAGATGTCGAAATCAATTATGACATCATCAGTGATGTCACAATTGACATTATCGGTTTTAAAATTACTGTCGTAGATGATGTCCAAGCCATCCGTGAGTTCAGAAGTGTCAATTTTACAGTTTCGAAAAAAAGGTCAAAATCAATTATGACATCATCAGTGATGTCACAATTGACATTATTGGTTTAAAAATTAATGTCGTAGATGATGTCCGTGCCATCCGTGAGTTCAGAAGCGTCAATTTTACAGTTTTGAAAAGATGGTCGAAATCAATTATGACATCATCAGTGATGTCACAATTGACATTATCGGTTTTAAAATTACTGTCGTAGATGATGTCCGTGCCATCCGTGAGTTAAGAAGCTTCAATTTTACAGTTTTGAAAAGATGGTCGAAATCAATTATGACATCATCAGTGATGTCACAATTGACATTATCGTTTTAAAAATTACTGTCGTAGATGATGTCCGTGCCATCCGTGAGTTCAGAAGCGTCAATTTTACAGTTTCGAAAAGATGGTCAAAATCAATTATGACATCATCAGTGATGTCACAATTGACATTAGCGGTTTTAAAATCACTGTCGTAGATAATGTCCGTGCCATCCGTGAGTTCAGAAGCGCAAATTTTACAGTTTTGAAAAGATGGTTAAAATCAATTATGACATCATCAGTGATGTCACAATTGACATTATCAGTTTTAGAATTACTGTTGTAGATGATGTCCGTGCCATCCGTGAGTTCAGAAGCGTCAATTTTACAGTTTTGAAAAGATGGTCGAAATCAATTATGACATCATCAGTGATGTCACAATTGACATTATCGGTTTTAAAATTACTGTCTTAGATGATGTCCGTGCCATCCGTGAGTTCAGAAGCGTCAATTTTACAGTTTTGAAAAGATGGTCGAAATCAATTATGACATCATCAGTGATGTCACAATTGACATTATCGGTTTTAAAATTACTGTCGTAGATGATATCCGTGCCATCCGTGAGTTCAGAAGCTTCAATTTTACAGTTTCGAAAAGATGGTCGAAATCAATTATGACATCATCAGTGATGTCACAATTGACATTATCGGTTTTAAAATTACTGTCGTAGATGATGTCCGTGCCATCCGTGAGTTCAGAAGCGTCAATTTTACAGTTTCGAAAAGATGGTCAAAATCAATTATGACATCATCGGTGATGTCACAATTGACATTATCGGTTTTAAAATTACTGTCGTAGATGATGTCCGTGCCATCCGTGAGTTAAGAAGCGTCAATTTTACAGTTTTGAAAAGATGTCGAAATCAATTATGACATCATCAGTGATGTCACAATTGACATTATCGGTTTTAAAATTACTGTCTTAGATGATGTCCGTGCCATCCGTGAGTTCAGAATCGTCAAATTTACAGTTTCAAAAAGATGGTCGAAATCAATTATGACATCATCAGTGATGTCACAATTGACATTATCGGTTTTAAAATTACTGTCGTAGATGATGTCCGTGCCATTCGTGAGTTCAGAAGCGTCAATTTTACAGTTTTGAAAAGATGTCGAAATCAATTATGACATTATCAGTGATGTCACAATTGACATTATCGGTTTTAAAATTACTGTCTTAGATGATGTCCGTGCCATCCGTGAGTTCAGAATCGTCAAATTTACAGTTTCGAAAAGATGGTCGAAATCAATTATGACATCATCAGTTATGTCACAATTGACATTATCGGTTTTAAAATTACTGTCGTAGATGATGTCCAAGCCATCCGTGAGTTCAGAAGTGTCAATTTTACAGTTTCGAAAAAAAGGTCAAAATCAATTATGACATCATCAGTGATGTCACAATTGACATTATCGGTTTTAAAATTACTGTCGTAGATGATGTCCGTGCCATCCGTTAGTTCAGAAGCGTCAATTTTACAGTTTCGAAAAGATGGTCAATATCAATTATGACATCATCAGTGATGTCACAATTGACATTATCGGTTTTAAAATCACTGTCGTAGATGATGTCCGTGCCATCCGTGAGTTCAGAAGGGTCAATTTTACAGTTTTGAAAAGATGGTCGAAATCAATTATGACATCATCAGTGATGTCACAATTGACATTATCGGTTTTAGAATTACTGTCGTAGATGATGTCCGTGCCATCCGTGAATTCAGAAGCGTCAATTTTACAGTTTTGAAAAGATGGTCGAAATCAATTATGACATCATCAGTGATGTCACAATTGACATTATCGGTTTTAAAATTACTGTCTTAGATGATGTCCGTGCCATCCGTGAGTTCAGAAGCGTCAATTTTACAGTTTTGAAAAGATGGTCGAAATCAATTATGACATCATAAGTGATGTCACAATTGACATTATCGGTTTTGAAATTACTGTCGTAGATGATGTCCGTGCCATCCGTGAGTTAAGAAGCGTCAATTTTACAGTTTTGAAAAGATGGTCGAAATCAATTATGACATCATCAGTGATGTCACAATTGACATTATCGGTTTTAGAATTACTGTCGTAGATGATGTCCGTGCCATCCGTGAATTCAGAAGCGTCAATTTTACAGTTTTGAAAAGATGGTCGAAATCAATTATGACATCATCAGTGATGTCACAATTGACATTATCGGTTTGAAAATTACTGTCTTAGATGATGTCCGTGCCATCCGTGAGTTCAGAAGCGTCAATTTTACAGTTTTGAAAAGATGGTTAAAATCAATTATGACATCATCAGTGATGTCACAATTGACATTATTGGTTTTAAAATTACTGTCGTAGATGATGTCCGTGCCATCTTTGAGTTCAGAAGCGTCAATTTTACGGTTTCGAAAAGATGGTCGAAATCAATTATGACATCATCAGTGATGTCACAATTGACATTATCGTTTTAAAAATTACTGTCGTAGATGATGTCCGTGCCATCCGTGAGTTCAGAAGCGTCA